>NC_085046.1:47515069-47820277 GCF_963662255.1 Cinclus cinclus
CTCAAGATTGCAGCAAAGCGTTTCCAGCTGCACGTGCAAAATGGAGAGATGTGTCGGGCCAGAAAGCATCTGTCCACCCACCTTCTTTCCTGTGATATCCAATCGCTTTCCCGCGTTTCCCGTGTTGCTGTGTCCACGCAGCAAAAGATCGAACAGATGGACGGGTCAGGACAGAAGGTGTTTTTCAAGTACCCCCTTCTCTTAGCAGTATACAAAATGAGCCCGGTGAACTGCCGCTGCGTGTCTCCTTTTCCTGCTAGACCTGCTGTCACTTTCTTCGCTCGCACATCTTCCTTCCAAACATCCAGCCGCTGCGCCTATAGAGAAAGGCTCTAGAAGTAAAAGCGCTGAGTGGCGTCTTCTCCTTTGCCCACGTAAACCACATCATGTGTGCACTCTGTCTTGTCTTGCTCTCCCTGCATCTATCATTGTGCTCTTTGGATCTTGGAGCCTGAATGTTGTTTCTGAGGAGCGCTGCAAGAGGAATAGCTCTCCCTGAACTGTCCCTCAGGAACGCAAGCGTGAATTCTGCTAGCAGGGCAGCTGCAAGCCTGTTTGGCAGCTAGTGTGCTGCGCACACCAGCCCCGTCCTCTGAGGTTTTGGTCTTGGGCTTTTGTGTGCCGTGGCCATTTCATTCTCCCGGAGGCGAAGCGTCGTCTATTTCACGCACAGTACAACTGTGCCGGCAGCGAAGCGCTGCTGAAGCATTGCTTCTGCCGAAACGTGCCCGTTGCCTGCACTTTCCTGCTAAACAGTATGTACCACTCCAGCTGTCTTTGCTCATTTCCCGAATATAAACAGAAAGCTTCTCGGCTACGTCTCACGTAAAAGAACTCCTCCGAGACAACAAGCTTGCCCGGAGCTTCCCTTTGAAATGTTAGTTTGCCCCACATTCACGGTGCAATAATCTTTTCGCACGAGGGGCAAAGTGCCACCAAATCGCCTCGCTTTCCGAACGGTTTCTTTCTCCCCGGCTACACAGCGAGCAAAGTACAGCTTCGCAGGGACAAAAGTCCCGGAGGAGGAGCTAGCAAAGGAATATATTCCAGGATAAAGACACTCCTTCATGTTTCCTTCCCTTTTCCCTGTTGGTGGCGTTGCGTTTAACGTAGTGTGAAGGAGACGACGAGTCCATTAAGTACTTCTCTGCTGCCTCTTTTGCGTGAGTGAGAGCTCCATAGACAGTCTGGACTCTGTACAGCAAAAAGGATGTAATTGTACCTAAAGCTGCATGCAACCCAGTAGTTTGTGTTCTCTGCTCCGCAAACCTCTGCAACAGTGAAGGTGTAAGAAGAAGAGAAGCTTATCGCCTCATGCAGAGGAGTTCGCCGTCTGCACGTTAACTTTTCCTAGCAGCAAGAGCATGCTCAGCTGCCTCCGCCGAGGGTGAAGGAGCTCTTGTTGGACTTTTGCCGTCCAGTACGCTGCTCAAACAAGCCTGGCGCTCTGCCGCGTCGTTCTTGGCTTTCTGCCATCCAGCGAGACATGAAGCCAGGCCAGCGCGTTCAGCTTTGCTGCCTTTCATCCCGTGTAGTATAGAGAAATACTGTGCGCTGTGCATGCTCTCTCCTCAGCTCAAATACACTTCTTTGCGTTTTGCTTGTCAGCATTCAATGGGTCCACGTAGCACTCGCTCAGCAAAACGTGTCAGGAGAGAAGTACTTGCTGGACCTGTCCTACTGGGCGTTCAACAACATATAGAACAGAGGAACCCGATCTGGGGGTAGGGGAAGGGGATCTGAAGCTTCATCCTACACGTTTCTAACTCTCGCAGCTCGGTTGCCAACTTCCAGCAGCTGCTGTCCTAGCAAGAGGCTGGGGAGGTAAAAGCCAGTGTCCCGGTGCGTGCTGGGTGGACCGGGCGTCCTCGACGGGCGTGGCGTGGGGAAAGAGTAGACCTATGGCCATCGGTCAGTCAGTCTGTGGAGGCCGAGGGTAGGGTAGACCTGTTGCCCGCCCCCTGACGGCCTTCGCTGACCTGCTACGGGGTAGACCTGTTGCTCTTCGCCCGCTCGGGGTCTCGTGGGAGCCCGTATCTGGGTAGACCAGTTGCCTGCCCTCCGTCGTCCTTGGGCGGCCCGTTCCGAGGTAGACCTGATGCCCTCCCGCTGCCGCCTCAGTACGGTGCGCCCGCTGCACTCCGTCTCCGGTGCTACTAGCGGGCCTTTTCTCTGCTACACCAGTTGCCCTCCGCTTCACCACCCGCGGCAGCCTGCTGCAGGGTAGACCTGTTGCCTTCCGCCGCCCTCGGCTTCCGAGCACTAACCAGGGATAGACCTCTTGCCCACCACCTCCCTTCATCTTTCCAGGTTGATTGCGGGCTAGACCAACGCCCGGCTTCTGGGGCGCCTGGAGTTGGGCAAAGTAGTTACCCGTCGCAAAAATTCGGCGCCTGAGACCGCACCTGGGAAGGGCTGTTCCCCTTCGTCTCCCTTGCTCTCTAGCAGCCGGCTAGCACAGAAGGTCACATCAAGCTCACACCCTCACTCTGTCCTCTGTCCACTGCATCGATGAATGTGTTCTCTGCATCTCTGACTCTAACGGCAAGAACAATATTTTCCAAACAAGGACGCACGAGAAATAGCTTAAGAGACGCGTGCAGAGAGCACGGCGCATTGGTGGCTCTTTCCATGTGGCCAGAGAAAGAGGACGGCACTGTTGTCCTCTTGAATGTTTAGGGGGAGCAATAGCACGGGCAATGCAGCGTAGTTCTTTTTCATTAGACGTAGCCGAGAAGCTTTGCCCTTATACGGGGACAACGAGAAAAGAGAGTTGGAGTGTTACGTACTGTTTAGCAGGAAAGTGCAGGCAACGGGCACATTTCGGCAGAAGCAATGCTTCAGCAGCGCTTCGCTGCCAGCACAGTTGTACTGTGCATGAAATAGACGACGCTTCGCCTCCGGGAGAATGACATGGCCACGGCACACAAAAGCCCAAGACCAAAACCTCAGAGGACGGGGCTGGTGTGCGCAGCGCACTAGCTGCCAAACAGGCTTGCAGCTGCCCTGCTAGCAGAATTCACGCTTGCGGTCCTGAGGGACAGTTCAGGGAGAGCTATTCCTCTTGCAGCGCTCCTCAGAAACAACATTCAGGCTCCAAGATCCAAAGAGCACAATGATAGATGCAGGGAGAGCAAGACAAGACAGAGTGCACACATGATGTGGTTTACGTGGGCAAAGGAGAAGACGCCACTCAGCGCTTTTACTTCTAGAGCCTTTCTCTATAGGCGCAGCGGCTGGATGTTTGGAAGGAAGATGTGCGAGCGAAGAAAGTGACAGCAGGTCTAGCAGGAAAAGGAGACACGCAGCGGCAGTTCACCGGGCTCATTTTGTATACTGCTAAGAGAAGGGGGTACTTGAAAAACACCTTCTGTCCTGACCCGTCCATCTGTTCGATCTTTTGCTGCGTGGACACAGCAACACGGGAAACGCGGGAAAGCGATTGGATATCACAGGAAAGAAGGTGGGTGGACAGATGCTTTCTGGCCCGACACATCTCTCCATTTTGCACGTGCAGCTGGAAACGCTTTGCTGCAATCTTGAGCTCTGCGGCTTCGGGGGAAATGTGCAGCTACATGTAGTTGAGAGTGAAAGTGCGGATCGCTAGCTCGTGTTGTCTAGTGCACAAACTTCAAAGGGACTATGAAAGCCAGCACTGTGTTTGTGTGGCAACAGGTTCCATTTTTTGCAAGCCAACGCTGGATGTTTTGAAGGGTTTGGGGTCTGCGAGACTGAGAGGGTAGGATGGTACATAGATCTCGAGAGAAAGTGATTGTCGCCAGGGAGGTGGATGCACTTCCGAGCGCGCGACTTTCATTTGGGCCGGAGGATCCCACAGAAATGTGAGCGGGCGAGGGCGCGCGCATCAAAAGAAACACACGATGCCGCTGTCGACCCGCAAAGAAAGGAAGCAACGCTAGCCTACCTCGAATGCCCCGAGAGCAAAGCCAATTAGGAAGTGTCCGTGCTCTCAAATCTACAGTGTCAAGGCAAAAAGTTGTCCCTGGTCTTCCCCTTCCAACGGCATACTCTTCTTTGCACAATAATACTCTCAAGGAAACAAGAACTGCTTGGCTTTAGCAAAGTTTTCACTCTCTCGGAGTACACAGCAAAGTGTTTTTAGACAGGATAATAGTTTATCAGGTTCCCAGAAAGGCTTCCTATTTAAAATGCAAGGTTGAAAACTTGTTCAGAGAATAACTTTACCCGTACCAGTTCTTTCAGTATTTGAGAATTTCAGAATTTGCGTTCCCTAAATTGAATGTAATGAGATCTTTAACTCGTATTCCAGTTAGAGTCAGTACCTCCTCCTTACTGATAATTAAATCACGGTATTGATCCTGGAGTCGTCTTTTTTAAAGGGTAACTTCCTTTCCAAATGCCACTGTATAGCAGGTCATCTGCCCTTCTCCCTTATTCCTCATTGACCTTCTTCCTTACTGACCACAACAGCTTTTCCTACCTGTTGCAACTTCTTTTTCCAAGGACTAGTTTATCTTGTCTGAAGCAGTGTAACAAGTCTCTGTCGCGTCTTGATTTGGGATATAGAGCTGGCGGTGGAGCTATGGGCGTGGATTAGGGTTGGGGCTGGGTTTAGGGGTGGGGTCCGCTTAAGTGCAGACAATACACAGTGACACAAATAACGGGGAACATCTAGCGATAGCACATGGATGTGCAAGCCCAGCATTAAGTGCACAACCAGAACTAGACCTCACACCTAAACTTAAAATAAACCCTAGATCCCAACTCTAGCTCTACCCCAACCCCAAACCCTAGGCCCAACCCTACACCTCACCCTTAACCCCACTGCCTGCCCTACACCCCACCCCTAACCTCAGATGCCACTCCCAACTCTACCTTTAACCCTAGACCTGCCTTTAGCTCCACCCCTAACCATAAGGAAGGTTTTGCACCCACCCCTAAGCCTATCCTTAGCCCTAGACCCCACCCCTAAGCCCACGCCTGCCCCGGACCTCACCCCTAAACTTACAACCAACAATAGACCCCACCCCTAGACCCCCACCAGCAACCCTAACCCCACCCCTAGCCCTAAATCCTTGGCCCAACCCTAGACACCAACCCCAGGCCTAGATGCCACCCTTTAACCCATCCCCATCCTTTGGCTCCATTCCTAGCTCCACCCCTAACCCTAGGCACAACCCTGGACTCTTCCAAAAACCACAGCCCAAGACCCCACTCTTAACCTCATCCCTAACAATAGGCCCACACCTACACCCTACCCCCAGCCCTACACAACACTCCTAACCCTACCCCTAGCCCTAGACCCCACCCCTAACCCCATCTCCAACACTAGACACCACCTGTACCTGTACCCCCACCCCCAACATCAGGCCCAAGCCTAGACCCTAACGCCATCCTCAGCCCAAGACCCAAACCGCTAGACTCATCCCCAAAATCTAGACTGCAGCCCTAGCTTCACCCCCACCCCTAACCATAGGCCCAACTGCACACCCCAGCCCTAGATGCCAGCCCTAAACCCACCCCCAACACTCGACTCCACCCCTAGCTCCACGCACACTCCTAACTCTATGCCCAACCCTACAACCCACCCCTAACCCCACCCCCATCCTTACCCTGGGGCCAACATTAGACTCCAACTCCAGCCCTAGACTTCACCCCTAAACCCACCTGCAACCCTTGACTCCACCCCTACTTCTGCCACGAACGCCAGGACCTATCGAGACCCAGATGAAAAGCCCACTCACAGCCCTGGACCCCACCCCTAACCCCACTCCCAGGCTTACAACCCACCCCAAAACCTACACCTCACACCTAGCTCTAGCCCTAACCTTAACCACCCACCAGAACTCCAACCCTACCCCTAATTCTAAGTCCAACCCAAGACCCAGAACTACACCCCACCCCTACACCCATCTCCAGCCACAGACCCCAACCCTAGCTCCACCACTAATGCTAGCCACAACCCTAAAGGCAACCCAGAACCCCACCCCGAGCCCTAGACCCCACCCCTAACCCTAGTCCCAACCCTAGACCCCACCCCTAACCCCAGGCCCAAACCTAGACCTCACCCCTTGCACCACCCACACCCCTACTCCTAGTCCCAACCCTAGACCCCACCTCCAGATCTTCACCCCAACCCTAAAAGAACCCCCAGCATTACACCCCCCCCTAAACCCACCCCCAACCCACCATCCTACTCCTAGCTAAAACCCGAGCCCTAGACCCCACCCCTAACCCTACCTCCATTACACACTGCCCAGACTGCTTTGTGCCATGTGTCTTTTTTGTTATTCTATTTAGTGTATTCTCCTTTGCCTTTTTTTAAAACTTTTGATAATATTTTCCATAAAAGGATGCTCTTAGTCATCAGTATCTACTGTACTTGTATTCAGCGGTGACAGGAAGTAGCCGGGATCACTGTGCATTGAGGTAAAATAAAGGGTCCTGCTGTGCCCTGTGTGACCAAGTTGCTTCCTTAGCCCTTCCCCGTCTCTCCAGGGGCAGTGCCTGTGAGCAGAGGTGGAGGGAAGAGACTCCCAGCACAGCAGCAGACATGCAGATGGTTGTCAACTCCACTTCCTCCCTAGAAATCCTGAAACTGTTTCTAAATGCTGCTCCCATCAGCTCTTGGACACCTACTCACACAGAGCTGGGGAAAAAAATCCCTTGGCCACTGGCTTACAAGGTGATGTACGCCAAAGTCTGAGGTCTCTCTTGTGGCAAATCTCTATCCATCCCTATCCTTTTAATAGATCCATATGTGGGGCTGTGCATGGCTGTGTCTTGTATAGAAAGGAAGGAGTGTGCAAGCATCATGACTGACACTTTCACTTCTCCGTGTTTGTTCCATACCCAGGAGTACAAAGACATTATGGAAACCCTGGCACATACAGACCCTTGTGTCCATGGGTAAGGGAGTGAGTCTCCTGGACAGGAGCCAGACCCAGCTCCAGCCCTGCCAGGCCCTGCCAAGGCTCTGTGCAGCCTCCTTGTGAATGGGAAAGCCCTTCAGCCTTGTCCCTGCCCAGAGGGGTAGTGCTAGCCTGGCAGCACAAATGGTTTTTCCTACAGGCTGCAGGAGGTGAGAACACAACACTTGCGAACACTGACTGCAAGCCAGTGTTCTTGGAGCTCTGGGTACTCCCCATGAACCTCAGCCCTGGGCCCACTGTCTGCCCCAAGCTTCAGGGGATGCACTGGGAGCCCAGCTGGGCCCTGCCCTGGGGCCATCCTGCAATGACAGCTGCAAACAGGGAGCATTCAGTTGCCAAAAACAGCCAAGCCAGGCATGGAGAGGAGCTGATCCAGCCAGGACTACACTGTTGTGTGCTGTGCTCTGGGGCTCCTTGCATAAAAAAAAAAAATAAATTAAAGAAAAAAATACAAAAACCCAGATGCAAAACGGAAAAACAAAACCAAGGAAAGAGAAAACAAACAAAACAAAACAAACCCCCCACCAGAAAAAAAAACAAAACAAAAAAAAATACCTAATAAAACAGAATAGAAAATAATCCAAAAACCAGAAACATCCCAAGACCCAAAAATTCCCATTCAAACAACAACCAAAATATCAGGGTGAGGGTTTTTAGTTACTTAAAAATGAAAAAAAAACGACAAACATTTCTGGAGGAGCTGAGCCCAGCCTCTTCGCTCTGCTGGGAGGACATCCCGAAGTGGAGCAAGCTGGAAGGATGTTGGACAGTGCAGTACCTGCTCCATTCTCACACGCCGTCCCTGTGGCTTCCCCATCGTGAAAACCTGGACACATCAGTCAAAAACACGTATACACATGTGCTTAGCCATAACAACAATATATTTGTCTGAAAATAATGTTGGTCTTGGTCATGCGTTTCTACGACTGTAATGAGCATAATGGCTTTGATAATTGATAAAAGATTCATGTTAATCATAAAAGCATTGGGGTTTGTATCAATCAGAATATTTAGGTCTGAAATGAAGCATGGGGATTAGATAAAGAAAAAATAGATATGACTAAATCATTGTGTTTAAATCCCCCTGTTATGAATATTGAGGTTTTTAGGAAATTTTATTTGATACCAGTTTGGAAATCAGGGGTTCCCACGGCCTGAAAGATATTGCAAAATCAGTTTTCCTGCCTTTGTGTAATCAATTGCAACCTGAAAGATTTTGCAATACCAGATTTCCTGCCTTAGTGCAATTATTCGCAATCTATCTGTTAAAAACCAGACCCCCCACATCAACTGTTCCTTATCTACCAAGACCATGTGGCTACTTGACAAGCTGTCCAGAGATGACCAGGAAAACCCTACTATAAAGAGGAGCTGCAAACCAAGGTTTGACGGAGTGTGTAGTGGGCAGTCATCCCTCAGGTCTCCCAGTGTTGCTTGCTCTGTCTATATCGAATAAAATTATCCATACTTTGCTAAATACCGAGACTTGGTTTTTCATTTATAACACGGCTCATTTCAGTTTTCTTTTAGTCATTTGAAATGCTAAGAAAATAACAGTGCCAGCCCACCTCGAAAGCCCCGAGATCAGAGCCAAGTAGGAAGTGTCCCTGCTCTGAAATCTACTGTGCCAAGGCAAAAAGTTGTCCCTGGTCTTCCCCTTCCAACGGCATACTCTTCTTTGCACAATAATACTCTCAAGGAAACAAGAACTGCTTTGCTTTAGCAAAGTTTTCACTCTCTCGGAGTGCACAGCAACGTATTTTTAGACAGGATAATGGTTTATCAGCTTCCCAGAAATGCTTCTTATTTAAAATCCAAGGTTGAGAACTTGTTCAGAGAGTAAGTTTTCCTGTACCAGTTCTTTCAGTATTTGAGAATTTCAGAATTTAAATGTGTTCCCTTAATTGAATGTAATGAGATCTTTAAGTCATATTCCAGTTAGAGTCAGTACCATAGTCTCATCCCCATTACCTCCTCCTTACTGATAATTAAATCACGGTATTGTTCCTGGAGTCGTCTTTTTTAAAGGGCAACTTCCTTTCCAAATGCCACTGTATAGCAGGTCATCTGCCCTTCTCCCTTATTCCTTATTGACCTTCTTCCTTACTGACCACAACCTCTTTTCCTACCTGTTGCAACTTCTTTTTCTAAAGACTAGTTTATCTTGTGTGAAGCAGTGTAACAAGTCTCTGGCGCTTCTTGATTTTAAAGCACATCGTTCTTTAGCCATTTATATTATCATTGTATCCTGTTCTTCCCTAAGATTACTCAGTTTTGCAATCACTCTTGATAAAAAACTCTACAAAACCATAACAAAAGACCAAAAAAACCCAAAGCAGCCCAACAAAACAGAACAAAGCAAACCAAAAAACCCTGAAAGCGAAAACACCCCAAAACCCAAAATACCCCAAACAACAACAAAAATAAAAAAATCACTGTGAAGGCTTTGAGCAACTTCAAAATAAAAAAATAAACAAAACAAAACAATAAAAACAACAAGTCACATTCCTAAAGGTGCTGTCCTAGCCTCTTCTCTCTGCTGGAAAGACAGTCTGAAGTAGAGCAAGCTGGAAGGATGTTGGACGAGGCAGCATCTGCTCCATTCTCATGCACTGGCCTGGCAGGTCCACCATCACGAAAACCTGGACACATCAATAAAACAGAGTACGCACAGCTGGTTAGATATCACAAAAATATACTAGTCTGAAAATAACGTTGGTCTTGGCCATGCATTTCTGTGCCTGGAAAGAGCATAATGGCTCATTACCGTTTTCTCTTCAGTCATTACAAATGTTTAGAAAATAGGAGAGTGCAGAAAACGGAACTATCCAAGATCAATAGGAAAACCAATAACAAAGATTCCATTTGTGAAACTGTATTGGACATCTGCTGCAAAAATTTACTTAGAGCTTTAAGATTTGCCAAAAAGACCACAAGTGTTGAAGTCAAATGGCGTTTGTATTAGTACAATACAGTCTCTGGACACTTCAATTGCTGAGTACCTCAGCCTGCTCCTTGTCTGTTGTCGCTAGTCCTGTCTGGCTTATGGGATTGGGGGGAGGGGGAAAAGGGAGTGGTGCTAGGTTTCTTTTTGATGTTCTTTTCCCACTGAAATACCTGAAGATGCCTTTATTAGTATTCTTTTTGGTAAGCTTTTCCAACTTCAGCTTCAACTGAGCCTTAGATATACTGATGCCATCCTCACACATCCATGTGCCAACCCTAGATCTTTCCCATTATTTGTGTCTCTGCGTATTGTCTGCATTTAAGCGGACCCCACCCCTAAACCCACCCCCAACCCTAATCCACGCCCATAGCTCCACCCCAGCTCTATATCCCACCCCTATCCCTACACCTCACCCCTAATCTGAGACCCCACCCACAAACCCACCCCCAGTCCTAGATCCCACCCCCAACTTTCCCCAGCTTTATTCGCTCATGTAGACCTAGGCCGAGTAATATATGCCACATCCTACCCTAGACCCCACTGCTAAACACGCCCCTAACCATACACCCCAACCCTTATCACACCCACAGCCCTAGACCCCATCCATAATCCCACCTGCAACATAGAATCCACCCCTAACAGAACCCCCAAACCAAGACCCCACCCGTAGCTGCACTCCCATACCTAACCCTACCCCAAACCTAAAACACCCCCCACCCCTAGACACCCCTGCTAACTCCATTCCCACCCTTAACCCTAGGTCCAAACCTAGAACCCAACCCCAGAGCTAGACCCTACCTTTAAACCCACCCCCAACCCTAGATGCCACCCCTAGCTCCACCCACACCCCTAAAACTAGGCTTAATCTTAGACCCCAACCCTCACCCCACCCTCAGCCAAAGACCCCACTCCTAACCCCAGAGCCCACCCCTAACCCTAAACCCAATCCTAGACTCCATGCCCAGCCCTAGATCCCACCCCTAAACCCACCCCCAACCATAGGCCCCACCCCTACTTCCACCCCTAACTCTAAATACACCTTTAGACCCCACCCCTGACACTACCCCTAGCCCTAGACTTCACCCCTAACCCCAATCCCACCACTAGGGTCAAACCTAGACCCCATCCCTAAACCCACCACCAGCCCTAGACACTAGCCCTAACTCCACCCCTACCCTTAAGCCTAGGCTAAACCCTAGACCCAAACCCGTAACCCTACTGCAAGCCCTAGACCCCACCCCTCTACCCACCCACAATCCTAAACCCCACCCTTATATCCTCCCCCATACCTAACCTTAGGTCCAGCCCCAGACCCTACCCCCATCCTTAGACACCACCACTAAACCCACCACCAAACCTTGACTCCACCCCAAACTGGATCTTATGCCTAGCTCCACCCCCACCCTAACCCTAGAAGCAACCCTAGAGCCCACCCCCAGCACTAGACCCAACCCTTAAACCTCATGTAAACCGTAGGCCCAACCCTAGACCACACCCCAAACCCTAGAACCCTCCCTTCTCAAACCCACATCCCTAGATCACCTTTACCTCCATCCCTATCCCTAGGGCCAACCATAGTCCCCAGCCGTAACACCAACCTCAGCCCTAGACCCAAACCCCTAACCCCACCCCCAAACCTAGACTGCAGACGTAGCTTCAGTCCCACCCCTAACCCTAGGCTCAGCCGTAGACCCTGCCCCTAAACCCACTCCCAACACTAAACCCCACCTCTAGCTCTACCGCTAACCCTAGTCCCAAGTCTAGACCCCAACCCCACCACTAGACCCCAGCACTAAACCCACCTTAAAACCTAGACGCAACGCCTAGCTCCACCCCCATCCCTAACCCTAGGCCCAACCCTAGACCCCACACCAAGCCCTAGACACCACCCCTAAACCTACTCCCAACTCTAGACCCTTCACTCAACCCAAGACTTCACCCCGAACCCCACAACTACCCATAGACCCCACCCCTATATGCACCAAGAACCCTAGACCACATGCCTAACTCTACCCCCACCTCTAAACTTAGGTGCAACACTAGACCCCTCCCCTAACCTCACCACCAACCCTAGACCCCACCTCTAAACACCCCTCAAACCTTAGAGCCCATGCCTAGCTCTTACCCCCACCCTAAACACAAGGCCAAATTTTAGACCCCGCCCTGAGCCCTAGACCCCACCCCTAACCCCAGACACCGTCCCTAACTCTCCCCCATCCCTATTCTTAATCCCAACCCAGGATCCCATCTGTTGCATCTGTTTGTTTTTTGGGGTAATAGCAAGTAAGGAAGCAGGAAGGGCCTTTCGCAGGGGTTTCAGAGATGTTTATTTTAGCCACGCGTGTGCACTGCCCATGGTTCAGAGAATAAAAGACCAAGAGGGCCTGAGAGGGTCCAGGTTAAGAAGCCTCAGAGACCAATTACCAGGGGATGTGGGGGTGTCACAAAGGTGACAGATGGCCAATAGGGAAACAGGGTGGGAGTGACCGAAAGGCTGATGGACAGGGAGAGGACACCCTTAATTGGGAATGCCTTTCTGGGTCTCCACAACTCCCCATTTCTTTATTAATTAAAAAGGCTTATTTTAAGGATTTTAAAATCAAATTGCTGAGGCAACTAAAGAAGACAAAATTACAAAAACAAAAGCATTCATAAAACAATTTTCAAAATGCAAGGCATTTGTTGAGTCCCCAGTGTCTGAACAGATTTTTTGAAGCATTTTGGAGCTGGTAGGGAGGGAGGTGAGGTTTTCTTGGCATGGCTTGTCAGGAAACTGAGTCAGGAAAGGGACTTTTCAGAAGGGACTGGCACTCTGGTGGCTGTTAGCAATGTGGTTGGCTGTGATTGAACTTGTACGGGGTAGAATGGGGGTGGCGTACTTGTTGGAACTCCAAATAGAAATCATCAATTTTGAAGAAAAAACAAAGGTTGTTACCTTCGGAGATATTTCTATCTTCCCCTCCCCCCCCCATCCCCCTCTTTGTATTCAAAAGGAACTTTGGGAAAAGGGATTGGCAGTTGGTTAGCGAAGGTAGGGAGAAGCATGGCTGGGGGAGGGAGACCATGGAGGGGAAAGGGGTATAGGAATTTGAGGGAACATATACAAACAGTAATACGATTTGGGAAAATTTTGGAAGAATTTATTTTGTGGATGAAAAAAGGGGAAACTGAGAGGGAAGTAGGGAGGCAGTAGGGAATGGGTGTGATAATTGATAAAAGATTCGTGTTAATCATAAAAGTATCGGGGTTTGTATAAACCAGAATACTTAGGTCTGAAATGAAGCACAGACATTAGATAGAGAAAAATAGATATGATGAAATCATTGTGTTTAAATGCCCCTGTTATGAATATTGTGTTTTTTAGTAAATTGTATTCAATACCAGTTTGCAAAATGAAGTTTTCCCACGGCCTGAAAGATTTTGCAAAATCAGATTTCCTGCCTTTGTGTAATCAACTGCAATCTATCTGCTAAGACCAGACTTCCTACTTCTGCTGTTCTTTATCTACCAAAACCAGATGGTTACTTGACAAATTGTCCAGAGAGTTCACACAAGCGGTCCCACGGATGTTTTTTTGACCATCATCGCTTCCCTGGCAGGATTGGGACAACAAAAAAATAACAGTTATTGATTACTACAAGGAAAACCATACTATAAAAAGGAGCTGCAAACCAAGGTTCAATGGAGAGTGGAGTGGGCGGTGACCCCTCACGTTCCCCAGCGCTGCTTGCTCCGTCTATATCAAATAAAGCAATCTAAATTTTGCTAAATATTGAGCCTTTGTTTCTCATTTATAACATGGGGAAGGCACTTGAAGGAGTGTGACTTATTCGTTTTGCAGGTTTGGCAAACAGAGGAATGGACTTTTGGTTGCAGGATGGCTGACTGGTGTTTTGCGCTCTTTTCTTTTGGGTTGCTGCTGTGACTTGATGGTTGTTGATTTTGGGCTTTATTTCTTTGGTTGTTGTGTGAGGGACAACGTTTTTTAGGATGTGAATAGTAGTTGTAGTTTGGTGTGTGAATGCTTTCTTGCACTGGGATTCCACCAGGCCCTGTAACACTGGCTGCTTGGGGACCTTTTCTTCCCTGTACTACATTAAATTCCACAAATTCTCCATCTCTTACACTGCAGAGACATTTACTGGGGTTATTTTTTTATTGCAGTAGACGGACGAACACATCTTCTTTGGTATCATTTTGGGTGGTGAATCCATATTTATTTTTCACATTGAACCATTTGACAATTCCTAAAACATTTTCACTTTTCCCAGTGAGTTTGTGTTTACGGCTGTGTTACTGGCCATGCCGGTGTTGGCAAGGTTATTGCTGGCTGCGGTGTTGCCATCGCTGTCGCAAGCGGGAAGTGGAGGGCGTGGAGCTTGAGCGGGATGGGCAGTGCCGTGCCCACGGTGCGGTGCATGCTGGCAAGGTTGTGGGGCTCAGTAGCATGCCGCTTCGTTCGCTCTCTCTTCTGGCGGCACAGGCAAGGGAACAGCGCAGCTCACACTGCCACGGGTGGCGCGGCTTTTGGCGTGGAACTTCCGAGGCTAGGCCGCTGTTCCTGGATCCTGTTTTGCCATTTGGCTTGGAGCCAGTAGGGCTGCTGAGAGCGGCCCCAGGGTGACCCCAGCCCAGGCAGCGGTGGTGGCAGGGAGGCCATGGGTTTTGTGGAGAATGGTGGCACTTGCTGTCATGCCATGTCTGGCCGTGCCATGGCAACCGAGGTGAACGTGTTCGCTCCATCAGACGCAGTCTCCTCTGGTTTCACAGAGCTCCCCAAGCTGTGCAACTACAGTCGGCTTGGCTGGTGCAGCTGCAATTTGCGAGTTGGAGGAAGTGCTTCCCACTCCTTCACCCTTACTTCTGTGACCAGGCCCATGGAAACTGGGGGGAGTGGCCTGGGACCTGGGGGGTGGAGTGTCAGGGTCCCAAACAGGAATGGGGGGACCCGACTCGGGAATGGGGAGCAAAGGGAGACCCCGTGCCTCCAGCCATGCAGTCTGCACCATTTTGTGGAGCAGGGGCGAGGGGAAAACTTGGAGAAGAAAACTTTTTTTGTGACAGGAAAGAGGGTGTAGGGAGAGGGGAACATGGAGAAGAGGTTTTTGGCTGGGGTTCAGCATTTCCTGAACATTCATTAGAAACCTGAACACTTACAACAATTAAAATAAACAAAGTCTTCATTTTGCAACTTGATCCCAGCCTTATACAGAAAATTGTTTAGAAATGAGTCCTGTGAAATGTCAGGATAATGTTCACACAACCAGTGTACTAAAAACTTCAAATCCCCCTTTAAAAATTCAGAATTGCTGAGACGAAGAACGTTTTTAAATTGGAAATGAACTGCCCGCTCTGAGTAGATGTATCTTACTGGCATTTTCACCCCAAGTCTTTTTCCAGCACCTGAGAGTAAAAGGAGAAAAAGCAAAGAGTGTCCCAAAGTTTCAAACTCAGCACAGTGAGGTCAAAAAGCACTCTCGGGGTGGTCCATTATAATGCATTCACAGAGTAGAAGTCCCTGTTGCCGCGCCATTTGTTGCATCTGTTTGTTGTTTGGGGTAATAGCAAGTAAGGAAGCAGGAAGGGCATTTTGCAGGGGTTTTACAAAGATGTTTAGTCTCACACATGCACTGTCCATGGTTCAGAGAACAAAAGACAAAGAGGGCCTGAGAGGGTCCAGGTTAAGAAGCCTCAGAAACCAATTACCAGGGGATGTGGGGGTGTCACAAAGGTGACAGAGGGCCAATAGGGAAACAGGATGGGAGTGACCGAAAGGCTGACAGACAGGGAAAGGGCACCCTTAACTGGGAATGCCTTTCTGGGTCTCCACACCCACCCCACCCCTAGACCCAACACCTAAACCCACCTCAAACCCTAGGCTCCACCCCTAACCCTAGGTCCAACCCTCGACCCCACCCCTAGCGTAGCCCTAGCCTTAGACCTTACTCCTAACTCCACACCCAGATTTTGGCCCCAACCCTAATTCCACCCCCACCCCTACACGCAGCCCAAATCCTGGGCCCCACCCCCAGCTAGAGACCACAGCCCTGAATCCACCCCCAACCTTAACCCTATGCCCTACCCTAGAACCCACTCCTAGGCTGAGATGCCAACCCTAAACCGATCCCCAAAGCTGGACCACACCCCTAGCTCCACCCATAACCACAGGTCCAACCTTTTATGCCAGCTGTAACACCAACATCAGGCCCAGACCACACCCCTAATGCCATACCCAAACCAAGACCTCACCCCTACCTCCACCCCAACCCTTAACCTTAGACCCCACCCCTAACCCAGCCCCTGCCTTAGACTTCACCCTCAGCTCCACCTCCACCTCCAACCCTAGGATCAAACCCATACCCGACCTCCAATCCTAGACCACACCCCTAAATTCACCACCAGCCCAAGACCCCATCTATAGCTCCACTCCCACTCTAACCATAGGCCCAACTCGAGACACTAGCCCCCAATTCACTGCCAGCCCTACACCCACCCCCAACATTAGACCCTGCTTCTAACCCCAGGCCAAATCCTAGACACCAACCCCTAGTTGCACCCCTAAGATTGGGCCCAACCCTAAATGCCACCCCCAACCCCACTCCTGACCCTAAGCCCAACCCTAGACCTCACCCCCAGGCCTTGACACCACCCCTAACCCCACCCCCAACCGTACACCCTATCCCCAGCCCCACACCCTACCCCTAACCCTACTCCCAGCCCTAGACGCCATCCCTAAACCCACCTCCAACCTTAGACACAACCCCTAACCCCACTCCCAGCCCTAGACCCAATCCCTAACCCCACCCCAAAACCTACACCCCACCCCTAGCTCTACCCCTATCCCTAGGCCCCACTAAAGCTGAACCTTAACCCCACCCTGCACCCTAGACTCCACCCCAAATCCCACCCACATCATTAGACCCTACCTATAGCTCCACCCCCACCCCAGGCCCAACCATAGACCCCACCCTCAACACCACACAGCAACCCCAGACCCCACCCCCAGCTCCACCCCCACCCCAATCCTAGGCTCAGCCCTCTTGACCCCACCCCCAGCCCTAGACCCCACCCCTAAACCTACCCCCAACTGCAAATTTAAGCCTAGACACAGCCCCCAGCCCTAGTCTCCACACCTAACTCAACCCCTAGCCCTAGATCCCACCCCTAAACACACCCCCAGCTTTAGACCCCACCCCTAACCACACCCCCAGAGGTTGACCCCAATCCTAACCCGAACTCTAACCATAGACCCCACCCCTAAGTCCACCCCTGTGGGAGTCCAGGATGTTCTCCTGGCTTCCCTGGATGCCTCGAGAACCTCCAGACAGGGGGCTCAGAGGGCTTGGTGTAGTGCCTAAGACCCCTGGGGACTGGATTTTAGTCCGTGGAAAAAATTACCAACACTGCAGGAAGAATTACAAGTCACAAAAATTAAGTAGAGTATAAATTAGATTGTTAGAAGGTAGAAAAATGAGTTTTTAGAAATGTTTATATTAGGGGGTTTAAAGCTAAGATGGAGGATTTTGGGCACGGTATGTCTTTTCTTCTTCATGTCATCCATCCTCTGAGTCAGGATGGCATCACTGGATTGGTTTGGGACAAAGTTGGACAGTGTAATAAAGGTGTCATGTATTGGAAAGTAATTGTAAACATCAGGTACGTAATTTATAGTATAAAAGATAAGTCCTGCCCCAAGGCCAGAGAGAGTGCGCCTTGGATCAATGTGCTACAGAAAGAATTTCTAAGAAATTCTAAGAAAGAATAAACAACCTTGGAAACCTCAGAAAACGGCTTCCTGACTCTTCTTCGGTGCTTGAGCTGGGAAGATTTGAACTCTAAACCACCTAAATGTCCTGTTGTGGGTGATCTCAAGTTCAGGAGACCCCCGCAGATAGTGACATATGGCATCCCTGGGTGGACACGACTCACAAAGGTGAGCATGCACCCTGAATAACAGCTCGAGAGAGGCAGTCCTCCTGAGAAGATTGCAGGGAAGAAATTTTAATGTCTGCTGAGAGAAAGCCAGCTCCAGATTTGACTCGGAAGGGAGTAAAAACGGCAACTCCTCACCCCTGTGACCTACTGGCCAGAGATCAGGAAAAACCATCTGGCTGGACCTTGAAGACTTGCTTTTGGGTAAGACAGGTCAAAATTTAGAAACATGGAGCGTGGACTCAGCCAGGAACAAATAGGCCTTTTATCCACCTCAAAAGGTGTGGCATCTACTCATCCCATCCCCATCTCAGATAAAGAACTTAAGAATTTACTTTTGTGGGTCAGACTAAGGTATGCACATGCTGAAACAAATCTGTTATTTGAGCCAGGTTTTTGGCAGGAAATCAATCGTTCTTTATATCACTTAGCAACTCTAAGAGACAGGGAGGCAATAAAGCTTTTGTCTCTGGCCAAGATAATGCTACAAGTCATATCTCGTGGAAATGGGGGCTTAACCAGTTGTCTGAGAGCAATCCAAGGTCCCTCAGGAACTGGGGAATGATCCTCACCTAGCTATCAGCTGGGGGAGGGAGGTTTTTTACCGTCTTGCCATCAGGAAGTGGAACAATGGTCTAGCCAGCTGTAGACCGTTTACTGGTTATCAGCCAGGGGAGGAACCTTGCTACCAGCAAGGAGCAATTAATATAGATGAAGGAAGGTCAAATTATATTCCCTGAATCACTAGAATCTCTAGAATCACCCATTTTCCCTGAATTACCCACAGTACTTTATCCAAAGTCAGGAAAAATTAAGTTAGAAATATTTCCCAGCGAGTTAGAGCACCTGGACTTTCGTTTCTTTAGCCCCTTAGAGACCCTGTCCCCAGAAAGCGGGAGGGCGCTGCAGACAACTCCCGGGGAGACAGGGGAGACAAGGGGGTCGGCAGGAAGCGCGAGAAAGGCAGATAATACCGCGGAAACAGCGGGGAGCGGAGCGGGCCCGGTGCGCGGGATTGCGGAGGTAGGCGGGAGGCAGTCGTCCGCGGCGCCGACCGAGACGCGCGGGTTGGCGGCGGAGGCGGCGGGGAGGGCGGCCCAGAGCGCAGCGAGCGTGGCAGCGGCGGTCCCGACCCCGGTGCGGCGGCGGGGAGGGCGGCCCCGGCCTCGGAAACGGCGGGCGCGACAGGAAGCGGCACATGCGCGGTGATAGTAACACAGGCAAAAGCGCGTGCGCGGTGCGCGCGAAACGCGACAAGCATGCACGGGAGACGCGAAACACGGAAGTGTCAGCATAGGGACCGGGAACCCAGATACAGAGAGACGCCGTATAGGGCATGGTAAAAACAAAGAAACAGCTCAGATGAGAGCGAATCAAGATCGGAAGGGCATGAATTTAGTGACAGTGATAGTGATTACGATAGGAGAGGAGGCATATCCAAGAGCAGGGCAGCGTCCGTGCGAGCAGAGAGGAGGCGTGGTCAGGACAGGAGTGGCCACACCCCCGGGGTTCTGCGAGTGGAGCCGGGGCGTGCCCAGGCAAGAGGTATGTCCATGGTCACAGACTTGGTCGAGCCTCGGTTGCCACGGCAACGGCAACAATAAAGTAGACGGTTACCAACGAAGACAACAGCGCGGAACCCTAACATTACGAGACTTTTTTTCCGATTTCTTAAAAAAATCATCTTTTAAAAAGAAAATACAGGAAATTCCTGATGAACAACGGGATGATGCATTATATGTTACAGCGTCGGAGGGGATTCCGGCGTGGAAAGCAGATGCTAGTGCAAATCAAGGAAAATTGGTTACAATACCAAAAGATGTTTTTAAGACTTTTTTACAGCAGATGATAACAACTCTGGAATCTCGTCCAAAGATGAGGGCAGATTTTCCACAGACTCATCAGAGCTTTGTCCAAGGTGCAGGAGAGGAAAGCATCTTGCAAGTGAGTGTTATTCTCAGACAGATGTTGATGGAAAACCATTACCCATTCCGGGAAACTTCAAAAAGAGTGCGGGTCGTCAACTCGCAAGGACAGAAGTAATGGCGATGACACAGGGAATAACAACAGCACAGATGGCACAATTGTCAGGGAACGTCAATCAGACTCCCCTGCAGGACACTTGCAGGTGTCCCTTTGACCAAGAATTATTGCCACCTGGAGCACAATGCATCCTGGCAGCTTCCAAAATAATATGCTTCCTGAGTGAAGAGCACACATCGATACCTACAGGAGTCAGAGGATCTTCTCGGAAAAGGCAAGACTTTTTGATAAAAGGTAGAGACAGAAATAGTATTTTTGGCCTGATCATTTATCCTACAGTCATTTCAGCAGATTGTAATGAAGAGCTGACAGTTTTAGCTAGAGCTCTTCAGCCACCATTAACTATTCCAGAGAATATTCAGATAGCAAAAGCAATTGCTTTGCCGCCTCACCCACTGGAACATCAAGTTATGACAGCGTTAGGTCAAGATCATCCTTATAATAATGATCATGTAGAAGTTCACGCTACATGGCTGAAACACATAGGTCACGAACAACCAATTATTACTTGTGAGTTGACACAAAATGACAAAAAACTAGTTACCACAGGAAGGCTTGATACAGGAGCAGACATCACACTTGTTCCATTTATTTTCTTACAAGAGAATGGAAATTGGTAGTACCTTTGGGTCAAATCACAGGCATAGTAGGAAGCTCTGTATGTCTGCAAAGTGAGAATGCAATAGTAATCTCAGGGCCAGGAGGAAAACCAGCTATTACTCGTCCTTTCATTGTGCAAAAGCCATTTACATTATGGGGAAGAGACCTTTTGGCAAAATGGAGTGTGAGTCTGAAAGTGGATTTTTAGTGGGGCTCACTGTGGCACTCACCACTCCGAAATTGACTTGGAAGACTGATAAACCTGTGTTGGGGGTTGGTGCTTTCCCTTTTCCCTCTGTGGAATTTTCCCCGTTGTCATGCTAAGATACCTGTTGACTGGGCCCTGGTGACAAGGAGGAGGAGAGAGAGCGGAGGTAAACCCCGCGAGATTCAAACATCCAGAAGAGGAAGCGTAAGGCTGGGCTCGGCCCCATTTCCCCCGCGGAGTTTGGACCAGAAGGATGATTGCCGCCTCTGCCCCATCTCTGCCATCCCAGCGCCAGGAGCCACCTCACTGCTGTTTTTCTCGCCTTCCCCTGCCACCATCCAGCACTCTGCTGAGCACCAGGACTGACACCGTGAGCAGAGGGGTCTCTCCATCTCTTTCTCCCCCTGGGACAGCGCTGCCCTCACCCCCAGCCCTTCTGCAGCTCTGCGGGACCTGCCCACCCCCAGCGCCGGGAACTGCAGCTCAGGGAAAAGGTGCCTGCAGCCAGAAAGGACTGGGACTGAGTTACTGTTCTGTTTGTGGCTAATTTCATAGCTGTTGTTGTTCTAGTTTGTCTTATTAGATATACTAGTAAAGAACTGTTATTCCTATCCCCATATCTTTGCCTGAGAGCTCCCTTAATTTCAGAATCATAATAATCTGTAGGAAGGAAGGATCATTTCCTTAGCAAACACCTGTCTTTCAAACCAGGACAACCTGTTTGGGTGGATCAGTGGGTCTTGCAGAAGAAGAAATTGAGTGCTTTGAAGAGTTTAGTCAAAGAACAGTTGCAAAATGGACTTATCAAGCTGACAAATAGTCCCTGGAATTTTTCAGTGTTTGTCATTCGGAAGAAGACTTCTGGTTCATGGAGACTGCTTCATGATCTCAGGAAGCTGAATGAAATCATGGAAGAAATGGGACCACTTCAACAAGGACTTCCTTCTCTCACAATGATTCCGAGAGATTGGCCACTTGTGATCATCATTCTCAAGGATTGTTTCTTTAGCATACCATTTCATCCAGATGATGCTCATCGAATGGCATTCTCTGTTCCAAGTCTAAACAGAGAAGAACCTTTGAAAAGATATCATTGGGTGTTTTTACCACAAGGCCTCAAGAATTTGCCAACAATTTGCCAGTGATACGTGGTGCAAGCTTTGGCTCCACCAAGGAAAAAATATCCTGAAGTGAGGATCATTCATTACATGGATGATTTGCTCATTGCAGCATTGACACAACAAAAGCTACAAGAAGCTCATGACTGTTTGACTGCAGAAGTGCAAAAGGCTGGACTGGAAAGCAGATTCAAGAGACTGCACCTTGGAAACACCTCGGATGGAAAATCACGGAGCAGACAATAAAGCCTCAGAAAATAGAAATCAACTCAACAATCAACAATTTACAAGATCTATGGCAACTTCTTGGAGAGATAAACTGGATGAGACCAATTTTAGGAATCACAAATGAGGATCTTTCATCTTTGTTCAATCTTTTGAGAGAAGACAATAGTATCAAAACTCCCAGAACTCTCACACCAGAAGCATGGAAAGCTCTGGAGAGAGTTGCAGAAATCATACAACAAAGACAGGCACATTGTTACGT
The DNA here is from genome assembly GCF_963662255.1 of Cinclus cinclus. Lineage (NCBI taxonomy): Eukaryota > Metazoa > Chordata > Aves > Passeriformes > Cinclidae > Cinclus > Cinclus cinclus. The sequence goes on from NC_085046.1 coordinate 47,537,319, forward strand.
AGATTCACTACCTTTTTGTTTAGCGGTATTGGGAGAAGAGACACAGCTATATGGCTTGATTTTTCAATGGGATGAGTCTCAAAGAGACCCTCTTTTAATTAGCATGGATTTTTTTATCTTACAGGTCCCCAAAAACGATTCTCACAAACATGGAAATGATGGCTTAGATCAAAATAAAGGGGAGGACAAGGTTGATGACAATGGCAGGCAGAGATTTTTCAATAATGTAACTACCTCTGAAAAAGCAATACTTTGATTGGGCAAATCAAAAATCACAAGATTTAGCAGTTACATTGTTAGATTGTACAGGTGCTTGTTCAATTCATTATCCACGTGTCCTAGTTTGAAAGATAGGTATTTGCTAAGAAAGGCAGAATCCTCCCTTTGAACTGAAAAATGTGATCCTTCCTCCCTATACATTATTATAATTTTGGAATTAAGGGAGCTCTCAGGCTCCCTTAATAGGGATAGGAATTAACAGTTCTTTACTAATATATCTAACAAGACAAACAAAAGCGACAACAGCTATGAAATTAGCCACTAACAGAACAGTAACTCAGTCCCAGTGTTTTTTGGCTGCAGGCACCTTTTCCCTGAGCTGCAGCTCCTGGTGCTGGGGGCAGGCAGGTCCCGCAGAGCTGCAGGAGGGCTGGGGGTGATGGCAGTGCTGTCCCACATGGGAGAGAGAGATGGAGAGACCCCTCCACTCACGGAGCAGTGCACGGGCCAACAGCAGTGAGGGTGACTCCCGATGCTGGGGTGGCAGGGATGGATGCAGAGGGGGCGATCATCCTTCTGGTCCGAACTCCGCGGTTGAAATGGGCCGAGCCAGTGCCTTCCGTCTCCTCTCCTGGCTGTTTGAATCTCGGGGGGTTTCCCTCTTCCCTCCCATCCCTCCTTCCCCCTGCCACCAGGGCCTAATCAACAGGTAACTTAGCATGACAATGGGGAAAATTCCACAGAGGGAAAAGGGAAAGAACCAACCCTCAACACCAAGTCACAAGATATTAAAAGCAAAATTAAGTTTTAGAGAGAAACCAAAAATAAGTGAGGAACAATTGGATGGAATCACAGTGTTCACTGATGGTTCAGGAAAGACTCACAAATCGGCAATTACATGGCAAAATTCAGCTACAGGAAAATGGGAGTCTGATGTGAAAACAGTGCAAGGTTCACCACAGATTGTAGAATTAGCAGCAGTGGTCAGAGTTTTTGAATTGTTTCAGCAGCCTCTCAATTTGATCACATATTCAGCATATGTAGCTTATGTAGTTAAAAGATTAGAAGGATTACTTCTGAGGGAGACAAACAATGAAATTCTGTATTCATATTTATCATGTATGAAAACATTGGTGGAAAGCAGAACACATAGATATTTCATCACACACATTAGAACACACTCATCACTCCCAGGATTTTTAGCAGAAGGAAATGCACAAGCAGATAAATTAACCATGTCAGTTTTGCAAACTTTACCAGATATCTTTGAGCAGGCAAAATTAAGCCATGCATTTTTCCATCAAAATGCACAAGCATTGATGGAATCCTTTTGCATTTTGAAAAGCCAGGCAAAAGAAATTATTCAGTCCTGTCCAGATTGTCAAATGGTACAGCCACTGATTTCTATGGGAGCAGTCAACCCGAGAGGACTGCAAAGTCTTCAGTTATGGCAAACAGATGTTACAAAATATCCATCTTTTGGGAAACTGAAAAATATTCATGTTTCAGTTGATACCTTTTCAGGGGCAATTTTTGCATCACTACATACAGGAGAGACAGCACAGCATGGATGCAGACATTTTTTATAAGCATTTGCATCTTTAGGAGTACTGCAGGAAGTCAAAACAGATAACGGTCCAACGTATATTGGTAAAGGTTCTGGACAAATTTCTAAAAAAGTGGGGTGTCAGACATATCTTTGGTATTCCCCACTCTTCCACAGGTCAGGCAATTATAGAAAGGACACATCATACCCTAGAAACACTTTCAGATAAACAAAAAAGGGGGGAGGCAGATGCGATTGAATATGCGATTGAATAAAGTTTTATATGTATTGAATATTTTAAAGGTTCTTTTTCAGAGCCAACTCCACCAATTATAAGACACTTTACTAACAATACAAGGGCAAAGCTGAAGGAGAATTCTTTGGTTTTAATCAGAAATCTGGAGACACGTCAAATTGAAGGGCCTTTCAAATTAATCACTTGGGGAAAGGGTTTTGCTTGTGTCTCCACAGAGAGAGGACAGAAGTGGGTGCCAGCAAGATACATGAAGCCATATTGGGCTCAAACGCAAGCAGATGCCAACCCTGGAAGCGAAGAGGCGAGTTCGCAGAGAGAGACAAAGATCGTGAACTCCTCTTCAAGCAACACATAAAGAACTCAAGAACTGAAAATGAAAATGTCTATTCAGATAACTTTATGCTCTTTTTTTGTCAATTGTGTTAAGTGATGGGGCAGATTTACCCATGATGCAGCCAAGGGAGAATGTTTGGGAAAATTTAGCTCATGCAGCGGGTCTAGACACAATTTGTTTGACACATTCCAGGCTGAAAAAGCCATTTTCAACATGTTTGGTGGGATTGCCAGTGAAAGAATGGCCATTTCCAGAGAACATCTCTCCAAAGGTGTTACAGGGTGTGTCAACTCCTGTGGGTGGATGGATGGCATGTGTGGGTTCAGTTTCTCCCTGTGGCTCATTTTGAACCAGAAGAATTGGAAATTTTTGGTTCAACAAGAATGGATTTCTGTATCAAATTTAATTCTTCGGGAGTGACAGAGAACAAAACAATAGGTGTTACTCCGAATCATGATATGTATAAAAATGCTTCATCGTGGTGTAGTTGTACGAAGGTTTCAGACAAACCATTCTTCGAAGATCCTGCGCAATTGCCGCGAGGGACATTTTTCATTTGTGGGGACAGAATTTGACCTGCTATTCCTGTAAACATCAAAGGAGGTCCATGCAGCATTGGAAGACTTTAGTTGTTAACACCTGATTTGAAAATCTTAAGAAAGTTAAAACATAGAGAGAAGAGAGCAATCAAACAATACGATCCAAATGGTAATGATGGAGTTTATACTTGGAGCAAGGCTCAGAGAATCGCAGTAGCAATATTCTCACCCCAGGCAGCATCAGGGGAGGCCTTGACTCAGTTGGACCACATGGGTTGTTGCCTGAGCAAACATGCTGAAGCTGTTTCTCTTACACTGAGTGACATGTTAACTGATGTCAACAGTGTGAGAAGAGCCACTCTTCAAAACAGAGCAGCAATTGATTATTGCTGACTCACGGACATGGGTGTGAAGAATTTGAAGGAATGTGCTGCATGAACTTGTCAGATCATTCCAAATCAATTAATGAGAACATAAGGCAGTTGCAAGAGGGTGCGACAAAACTTGGAGAAGTCACTGGATCATGGTTGGATGGTGTGTTTGACTTTTTTAATCTTTCGCCACTGTGAAAAGAACTTTTAAGAGTAGGGTTTTATATATTAGTAGGACCTGTAATTCTTCTGCTCATTCTGCCGTGCATCATTCAGTGCATTCAGCGAGCCATGAACAGGGCTGCAAAAGAGGTGTTTTTGGTGCAAACAGCAGGGGGAAATGTGGGAGTCCAGGGTGTTCCCCTGGCTTCCCTGGATGCCTCGAGACCCTCCAGACAGGGGGCTCAGAGGGCTTGGTGTAGTGCCCAAGACCCCTGGGGACTGGATTTTAGTCCGTGGAAAAAATTACCAACATTGCAGGAAGAATTACAAGTCACAAAAATTAAGTAGAGTATAAATTAGAAGGTAGAAAAATGAGTTTTTAGAAATGTTTATATTAGGGGGTTTAAAGCTAAGATAGAGGATTTTGGGCATGGTATGTCTTTTCTTCTTCTTCATGTCATCCATCCTCTGAGTCAGGATGGCATCACTGGATTGGTTTGGGACAAAGTTGGACAGTGTAATAAAGGTGTCATGTATTGGAAAGTAATTGTAAACATCAGGTACGTAATTTATAGTATAAAAGATAAGTCCTGCCCCAAGGCCAGAGAGAGTGTGCCTTGGATCAATGTGCTACACAGACCTCTGTTAGTTAGAGAAAGAATTTCTAAGAAATTCTAAGAAAGAATAAACAACCTTGGAAACCTCAGAAAACGGCTTCCTGACTCTTCTTCGGCGCTCGAGCTGGGAAGATTTGAACTCTAAACCACCTAAATGTCCTGTTGTGGGTGATCTCAAGTTCAGGAGACCCTCACAGACAGCAACACCCCCCTAATCCTAGGCCCAACATTACATCGCACCCCTAACCCCATCTCCAACCCTAGACCAAAATCTTGACCACATCCCCAGGCCAAAACCCTACCCCTAACCCCCACCCTTGTCCTAATCCCCACCCCACCCTAATCAGTCAAGCCCTGACCCAAAATGCCACCCCTAAATCCAACCCCACCCCAAACCTCAACCCTAACACTAGAACCCAACTGTAACCCAACCACGAGCCCTAGACCCCATCTCAAACTTTAGTCCGCAACCACAGCTACACCCCAATCCTACCCTGTGTGCAAACCTAAACCCCAACCCTAGACCCCACTGCTAACACCACCCCCAGCCCTATACCCAAACATCTAACTCCACCGCCAAACCTAGACCCCACCCTTATCTCCAGCCCCACCCCTAACCCTAGGCCAAACCCTTCCCCCACCCCTAGCTCCACCCTTAACCCAACACCACACCCTAGACCACACCTCTAAACCTTCAGCTAAACCTAGAGGCCATGAATCGCTCAACCCCTACCTACAGGCCGAACCCTAGATTGTAACCCTAACCCCAGGCCTAGACCCCACCCCTACCTCCCCACCTTGCTGAACACCTCACGCCTAGCTCCACCCCTGCCCCTAACCCTAAGGATCAACCCTAGATGCTGCTCCCACCCCTACACCCCACCCCTAAACCCACCCCCAACCCTAGACCCCACCTGTAGCTCCACCTGCAGCCCTACACCCCACCCCTATCCATACACCCCACCCCTACACTGCGTCCCCACCCCTAGCTCCACTCCCACTCCTAACCCTAGGCACTACCCTAGACTCGAGCCCCAGCCCCAGCCCTACACTCCACCCTTAAAGCCATCCCCAGCACTGGACCCTACTCCAACCATAATCCTAGTCTCAAACCTCGACCTCACAGAAAACTCTGCCACCAGCCCTAGACCCACCCCCAACACCATGCCCAGCCCTAGACCCTACCCCTAAATTCTACTTAAACCCTAGACAACACTCCTAGCACTACTCCAACCCCCAACCATAGGCCCAACCCAAGACATCACCCCCAGCCCTAGAACCCATCCCTAACCCCACCCCTAACCCCCAACCCTAGAGTAAACCTGAGACCCCAGCCCTAGATTGAACCCCTAACCCCACCCCAGCTCGAGACTTCACCCCTAACCCTACCTACCAAACATAGACGCCTACTTCAATCTCCATGCCTAACCCTAGCCCCAACCCCTGACACCAAACCTAGACCCCACTCCTAGCCACAATGTTAAGCCCAACCCTAAACCCCACCCCCACAAATTGATCCCACCCCTAACCCTATGCCAAACCTTGGACACCAAGCCTGACCCCTCACCCAGCCCTAAACCCCACCCCTAACCCATCCCTTCAATCTAGGCCCAACCATAGAAGCCACCATAATCCCTTGACACCATCCCTAAACCCACCTCCAGCCCTAGATACCACCCCTACCTCTATCCCCACTCCTAACCCTAGACCCAACCTTAGACCCCAGCCCTAACCCCATCCCTAGCCCTAGACCCCACACCTAACACCACCCTCAGCCCTAGACTCCACACTGAACTACCCTCCCCATCCCTAGACCCCACCGCTAGCTCCACCCACACCTCTAACCCTAGACCCAACCCTTGACCCCACCCCCACTAGATTCCACCCCTAATATCAAACCCCCCGCAGCTCCATCCCACCCCTAACCCTACGCTTATCCCTTAACCCCACACCCAGCCCTAGACCCCACAGCTAAACATACACTACACCCCAACTGTAGGCTTCACCCCAGTACCCAACCCCCAGCATTTGACCCACCCCTACCTCAACCCAGAGCCCAAGACCCCACTGCTAAAATTACACTCAGCACTAGACCCCACCACCTCCACCCCTATCCCTAACCCTTGGCCCAACCCTAGACCCCACACTTCGCTCCAACCCCACCCCTAACCCTAGGGGGCTAGGGGCCTAAACCTCGAACACACCTCCAGCCCTAGACCCCACCCCTAACCCCACCCTGACCCTAGATACCACCCCTACCTCCACCCCCACCCTGACCTCACCCCCAGCCTCAGACCCGATCCCTAATCCCACCCCTAGCCCTAGACTGCACCCCTAACCCAAGCCCCCACCCCTAGCTCCACCTCTAAACCTAGATCCAACCCTAGACCTCACCACTAGCTCTACCTCAACCCCAATCCTAGACCCCACCACCAGCCCTAGACTCCACCCTAAACCCACCCTCAACACTAAAAACAACGCCTAGCTCCAACCATAACCCTAGTCCCAACCCTCCACCCCACTGAAAACTGCAGCCCTAGACCCCACTTCAAATCCTACCCACAACCCTAGACCCCACCCCTAATCCCACTCCCAGCCCTAGAACCTACCCCTAACATGACCTTAACCACAGACCCCACCCCTAGATCCACCCCAACCCCTAAGGCTAAACTGAACCCTAACCTCAGCTCAAGAGAACACCCTAAACCCATCCCCTACCCTGGACCCCACCACCAGCACCACTCCTAACCCTAGGTCCAGCTTAACACCCCAGCACTAAACCCACCCCTAAACCTAGACCCCGCCCCTGACCCTGCCCCCAACCTTAGACCTCACAATTAGCACCTCCCCCACTCCCAACCCTCGGCACAACCCTAGACCCCACCCCCAACACTAAACCCCACCTTTAGCTCCACCCCTACACCTAACACTAAGCCCAACCCTAGACCCCACCCCCAGGCCTAGACCCCACCCCAAACACAAGCCCAACATTAGACCCCACACCTAGCTCAACCTCTAAGCCTAGGCCCATCCATAAACCCAACCCTAAACCCACCCCCTGCCTGAGACCCCACCCCTTAGCCCACCTCCCACCCTAAACCCCACCCCTATCTGAACCCCCACTCCTAACCCTAGGCCCACCCCTAGACCCCACACCCAACCTTCGACCCAACCTAGGCCCAACTTCTGATCCCAAGCCTACACCACCCTCAGCCTTAGACCCCATCCCTAAACCCATATCCAACTCTAGACACCAACCCTACCTCTATCCCCCTCCCCTAACCCAAGGCCCAACACTAGACCCCCTCATGTAACCCCACCCTCAGCCCTAGACTCCAACCTGAACTACACCCCAATCTTTGACCCCACCCCTAAACCCACAGCCACCACTAGACCTCATCCCTAAGCCCAGACCCCACCCCCAGCCCTAGACCACACCCCTAAACCTACACCTAACTGTAGTCTTAAGCCTAGACTCAACCCCTTGCTCCAGACCCCACCCCTAAATTTACACACAACCCTAGACCCCACCCCCAGCTCTAGATCCCACACATAACCCCGCCCCTAACTCCATCCCCAACCCTAGAAGGGACCTCAACCACACCCCCAGACCTATACCCCACCCCTAACACCACCAACAGCCTGAGACCCCATGCCAACCTATTCCCCCACTACTAACCCCAGGCCCACCCCTAGAAACCACCCCTAAAACAACCCTGACACCTTGACCCCACCCCAGCTTCATCCCCACCCCTAGACCCAATGCTAGACCCAACTCCTAACCCTAGACTCCACCCCTAAACCCACCCCCAACCTTGGATGCCACCCCTAGATCATCCCCTAACCCTAGGCCCAACCCTTGACCCCACCGAAAACCCATACCTCAGCCGTAGGCCCCACCCCTAACCCTACAGGAAAGCCTAAACCCCACCCCTAGCTCCACCCAAACTCCTAAACCTAGGCTAAACCTTGACCACACCCCCAATCCTAGACCCCACACCTAACTCCACCCCCACCTCTAACCATAGGCCCAACCCTAAACCTGACCCCTAACCCTACTCCCACCTCTAGATTCCTCCCTTAACCCCACCCCCACCCTTGGTCCAACCCTAGACCCCACTGCCTGCCCTAGACCCCACTTCTAAACCTAGGCGCCACCACTATATCCACCCCTACCCATAGGCCCAATCCTAGATCCCAGCCCTAAGCATACCCTCAGCCCTACACCTCAACCTTAACTCCACCCCCAACTGAAGACTTCACCCCTAGCTTCACCCTCACATGTAAACCTAGGCCCAGTGCTAGAACCCACCCCCAGTCCATGACTCCACCCCAAAAACACCCCCAACACTAGGCCCCAACCCTAGGTCCACCCCTAACCCTAGTCCCAACCCTCCACACCACCAAAAACCCAAACAGCAGCCCTAGACCCCACTGCTAACCCCACCCCAGCACTAGACCCCACCCCTAACTCCACCCACACCCCTAACCATAGGCTCAACCCTAGATGCCACCCTTTGCCCTAGACCCCACCCCTAAAACCACTCCCAACCCTAGGCCCCACCCCTAAGTCTACTCCCAACCCTACACCCCACCCCTAACTCCATGCCCACCACTATGCCTAGGCCCAACACTAGACCCCACCCTTAGCCCTAATCCCAGCGCTAAACCCACCCCCACCCCTAGACAAAGCCTCTAGCTCCACCCCTAAACAAAGGACCAACCCTAGACCTCAACCCTAACCCTACCCCCAAACCTAGTCCCCACCCCTAACTCCACCCCCACTCCAACCCTGGGCCCAACCTTAATCCCGACCCCTAGCCCTACCCCAACCCCTAGACCCCACCTCCAACCTTACCCCCAGCCCTAGACTCCAACCCTAGCTCCACCCCTACCCCAACCCTATACTGAATGGTAGACACCACTTCAAGACCTTGACCCCACCTTTAATCCAACCCCCAGCCCTATGGCTCACCTCTAAACCCACCTCCAATTCTTGACCCCCACCCCTAGCTCCACCCACACCTATAACCCTACCTGCAGCCCTAGATCCCATCCCCAGCCTTAGACCCCATCTCCAACCCTAGACGCCACCCCTAGCTCCACATCCACCCCTAAAACTAGACCCCACTCCTAGCCCCACCCCCAAGCCTAGATCCCACCTGTAGCTCCACCTTGTAAGAGACGGTCCAAACTTTCCCTCATTTGCCTCACGACTGTCCCAGGAAGACCCAGTGGACCCCACTCACTTCAGACCGGAGCTCGTGCCTTGCTGAGGTGGATGCAAGCATCCAAGTAACTGTTTGCTGCTGTGCTATGCATGTTGTGCTGTACTGTCACAGTACACTGCTCTTGAGCAGAGATGCTTACACCTGTTTCTTGGAGCACCTCACAATGGCACATAAATCCTCCTACCTCTTGGCCAGATGCCACTTGCTTTGGGAAAAGACTATAAAAGGTGACTGTTTGGAAAAATCTTCTGAGATCTCCCCACGGAAGGAAGACCTGTCTATTGGCTGAAGACCACAAGGATGCTGTCCCATTTGTTGGTAGCTATTTCCATTCCCCTCTTTCCTCTCTCTCACTCTCCTTTGTTTCCTTTATCTTTCCCCTTCTATCACATAACTGAGTTTTTAGTATCAACTAAAGTGCTCTGCTGTCTCCTGCTGTACCTTTTTGTACCCAGAGATCAAATGAACCATCACAACCCATGCCTGTATTGGCAGATCATGACATACCTCTAACCCTAGGCCCAACCCTAGATCCTAGCCCTAATCCCACCCCCAGCCCTAGACCCACCATAGAACCCCAAACCTCACTCCCAGCCTAGACCCCACCTCTAACCCTGTCCCTAATCCTAGACCCCAGCCCTAGCTCCACTTCTACCCTAGGTCCAATCTGACCTCACCTCTATGCCCACTCCCACACCTTACCCTAGGCCCAATAGTAGACCCCACTCCTAAACCCACCCCCAATCCTAGACCTCACCCATAACCCCACTCCTAGCCCTAGGCCCAACACTAGGTTACATCCCCAAGCCTAGATCCCATCCTTTACCCTACCCCCAACCCTAGACCCCACCCACAGCTCCACCCCCAGCCCTACTCCCTATCCCTAGACCCCACCCTTAACTTGAGACTGCACCCCTAATCCCACCTGTCCTAGGTTACCATGTAGAGATGTGCCCAAAAGTATGTATTCTACCACCATCTGTTGAAACCAGGTAGGGCAGTGATATTTCTCTCTGTAGGAGATATCCTTAATGGGCTATTTCTTAAAAAACAGGTGGGGCAGTGTTCTTTATCTTTTCCAAGATCCATCCTTCCTTGGGGAAGATATCTTCGGATAATAGGCCATTGAGTCCCACTGCCTGACTGATAAAATTACATCATCCAATTGTGAAATGCTCCACCCCTGGGGAGGAGCCAAACATTTCCTACCTAGATAAAAATTGAGAATTGTAGCACCAAGGCAGCCTTTACCCACTGGTTTCCAGACCCCACCCCTAGACCTTTCTACAGGATCACTACTTCAACAAGACCACTTCATGTGGACTGCTACCACCACCCTAACTAGCAGGGTGTCAGGTTGTATTCTGACTCTTTCAGTGATTTTCTTTTGTACCATTGCATGTATTTTATTTTTTCCTTTTTTTTCCTATTAAATTGTATTTCTGATTTGGAGTCTCTCACTGGTTTTGCTTTCAAACCATTACATTTTTTGCCACCCAATGTGGCAAGGCACTTAGAAAGTCAGAATTATGATTTTGTATTGTAGAAGCTACCTTTTTGCTATGATGCTCAACATGCTTATATGGGTCTTAGATCTAGCTCTCTATATTTTTCCACACATGGGGAACTATCTGCCCATTGCAATGCTCCTGTGTAGACCAGAGTATGGTACAAAAATTGTTTTATTGGTCTATTGTGTCTATTGCATGATAACCTCTGAGGCAATGAACATAATTTGGAATATATACTCAACTTTGTTTGCTTGTCCTAGTCTAGGCTGCTACATCTGGGACCTCAACAATCATACCCAGCCCCTGGGGGGAGGGGTAAAGAATGATTTTTTCCAGCATTTCAGGCCTGAAACAGGAGTTTTTGGAAATGTTGAGTTCTCTCTGGCTGCCAAGGACAGCAACAGTTGTTAATTCTGCTTTGTCTTCTGCACAGCCTGCAACATGCTTAGAAACAAAACACTACATGGTGTGGTGCAGTGTCTTCTTGAGGAAGAGGAAAAAAAGCAAAGTAACAGCATCCATGTCTGCACAGAATGTCACAGAGGAGAAAGAAACCAAAAGCACCATCAGCATCTCCACACAAACTGAACAAGAAAAACCTAGACCAGTAGCATTTGCCCCTGTTCAGAAGAAGAAAACAAAGAGCAAATCAGTTCGCAAGGTTGCAGCAGGACCTTCTGACAAGGTTGCAGCAGGACCTTTGCACCCAGTGGAAGAGACAGAGCCAGAAATCATCACTCACTCTTTATCTCTGGATGAGCTGCATGACCTGTGGAGGGAATTCACCCACTGGACAAATTAGTCCATCCTGATCTGGCTGCTCCGCATCTGGGATGCTGCAGCCAATGACACCGTTCTGGATGGAAGTGAGGCCAGGCAACTGGGATCGTTGTCCCGGGATGTGGTCACTGACCAGGGGATCAGGAGAACCCAAGAAACTCTCAGTCTCTGGTGGTGACTGCTGACAAGTGTGAAGGACAAATACTTTTGTAAAGAAGACCTCCAGCTGTACCAAGGAAGATGGTGCACAATGGAACAAGGTATCCGATGCCTGAGGGAATTGGCTGTGCTGGAGATCATTTTCTCAGAAGACAAGAGATTTCCTAAGATCCCAGACTGTGTCCGGTGCACGTCACAGATGTGGTTGAGATTCACATGGCATGGACCAGAGATGTACTCCCGCTCCCTGGCAACTCTGCAATGGAGGGAAGGCGAGGACATGCTGGGCGTCTTGGTCAATAAACTAGGAATTTTTGAGGACACTGTCACTGCCCCATTTCGTACCCTTGTCTTGTCTGTGGAAACAATGCTGGTTGAGAAAGTCCAGAGCTTGATTGAAGAGGGCCATCAGAAACTAAAAAAGAAACTTAAAGAAAAAAACTACCACATCTTGCCAGAACCAACAAGTCTCTGCCATTAGGAGCTGGCATTCCCCAGCCAGGGAGAGAGGATACACAAGGTAACCTCTGTTTTTTTCTTTAGGAGCATGGAGAAGACATGAGGAAGTGGGACAGAAAAACCCACCTCCTCCTTAGCAGCCCGGGTACATGAACTAAAAAGAGGAGCACCTAACACAGAAAGCTCACACATTGAGCTGTCCTGGTTTGAAAGACGGGTATTTGCTAAGAAAGGCAGAAGCTTCCCTTTGAAATTAAGAGTGTGATCCCTCCTCCCTCCAAATTATTATAATTTTGGAATTAAGGGAACCGTCAGGCAAAGATATGGGGATAAGAACAACAGTTCTTTACTAATATATCAAACAAGACAAAAAGCAACAACAGCTATGAAATTAGCAACAAGCAGAACAGTAACTCAGTCCCAGTCCTTTTTTGGCAGCAGGCACCCTCTCCCTGCACTGCAGTTACTGGTGGTGGGCAGGGGCAGGTCCCGCATAGCTGCAGGAGGGCTGGGGTTTGAGGGGGGGGGGGGTGATAGCAGCAGCCCACATGGGAGAGAGAGATGGGGAGACCCCTCTGCTCACGGTGCTGGTGGCAGTGCTCAGCAGGGTGCCTGGATTTTGGCAGGTTGAAAGTGAGAAGGCAGCAGTGTGGGGTCCGACAGCAGCAAGGGAGGCTCCAAGCGCTGGGATGGGGGCAGTGGCAGCAATCGTTCTTCTCCTCCAACTCCACAGGCAAAATGGGGCAAGTCAGTGCCTTCCATCTCCTCTTCTGGCTTTTTGGATCTCATGGGGTTTCCTTATTCCCTCCCCCCCCCCCCCCCCCCCCACTTCCTCCTGCCACTAGGGCCTAATCAACAGGTATCTTAAAATGACAATGGGGAAAATTCCACAGAGGGAAAAGGGAAAAGACTAACCCCCAACATTCACCTAGAGTCAAACTGCTCTGGTCTCTTGTGCACAGAACTCCAGACAGTATTGGAATGATGATATGATTGATCCTCTTGAAGGGACCACAGGAACATATTTACAGGAAGAGAGCAATGTGTACCAAGACCAGGAATAGAGGGGCCCTGCCTCTATCCAGGTTTTCTCCATCTTTGACCTCCTGAGTTATCCCCAGCTAGGAGCTGCACAGAAGTCAGGCAGGGGAAATGACATCAGGGAACAGCTGTAAATTCAGAGGCAGAAAGAGAAGATGTACCAGCAAAGGGTAGAAAAGGGGAAATGTTTCAGACAGAATCTCTGTGGTCTAACTAATAATAATTTCTGATTCTGCAGTGAGAAGAACACAAACTCACAACCATTCAGGCCTGACAGTCCCCCGCAGTGAGAATTCTGCACACATTCACAGAGGCAAGTCCAGCATCTGAAAGAAAAAATAAAACAGAAGAAAAAGGTGATTAATTTTGCTTCAAAGTTACTTCAAGTTCTTAAAGCTCAACCAACGTCTGCTCTTGATTTTGGTTGGGTGAATCATGAGCAGTGGGCACAGGTCACGCTATTCATTTAGCTGAAAACTCAGGGTCATTTAGAGGGGACACAAGAACTGTTTGAGTAAGAAAATGTGAGGGGATGTCAAGTGGAGTGAGGTGGCATTTTTGAGGGGATTGCTGAGGTAACTGAAGGGAGCCCATCAGACAATTTCTCTGGGAAATCCAAGGCCCCTGGGGAGCGCAGCCAGGGCTCTCCAGGGGTAGCAGGGAGAGCTCAGCACTTGGGACTCTCCGTGTCCTCTTTCCTTGGCAGCAGCCGACGAGGAAGGGAGGAGAGGCTCTGTGTAGGATGAGGCCAGAGGGACTGAGCAGAGGAGCAGCCTCAGGCTGGAGAGGCAAAGGGACCTCCTTCAGGTCACTGTGGGGAACAGAATGGATACTTGGATGACCAATGGAGGTAGGAGTGGATCTGAGTTCATCTACAGGAAAATAAGTGGGGGATATTTTGGAGGGAAAAGCTGACATGATGAGTTCACCCACCTTGGCACAAGTTGTGTTTGCACAAAGTGGGACCAGAGGTGAAGGTCAGTCCAAAGTCAAAAAGTCCAACGTCAATCCTGCTTGACCTCTGAATGCCAGGAAAAGTTTAACAAGCTGCCAAATGAGAGATTAAAAATACATTAAAATGAAAACAAGAGCATTAATGAAGTTCCTTGGAATCCATTACATTGTTGTCATAGACTTCATAACAGAGTTTTGTGCTTTTGATGACAACAATGCATTTCTTTATTTGGATTAATCACTGTGTGGATTGGGGTTTATCTGGATTTTTAAACCCTTATGTTGGCCCTGACACTGCTCAGGAGCTGGTAGGAAAAGCAGAGTCACAGCTCCTGGCAGGCACAAGGTGTTTTCCTCCAAAGTAGATTGTGGAGGAATTGTCTGGGACATGGATTGTCCCCCTGGGTGATCACACAAATGTACAATTCCATACATTTGACTCCCAAAACTTCCCAGCCCAGGGGCTTAAGCTGACAGGACAGCACAAATATTGTTCTCTGTGTGGTACCCAGATTTGGGGGTCACTGTCAGCTTTGCTAGTTCCCATGAATTATCCCATAGCTCCAGATTCCCTGCTCAGTTCCTGCTGCCATAACTTCACAGTGCCTCATGGAGTGTGGGTTTTCCCAGGCAGAGCTGCCACTTGAACACCAGCTGTGCCAGGAACCGGCAGAGCTTCCAAGGAAGCTCAGCAGCATCAGGACAGGGACAGGTGTATATTCTAAAGAATTTGCTATTTAAAACCCTCATCCCCCAGCCCCAGCAATGTCCCTGGGGGGCAGTGGACAGAATCGCCTGGAATTCAGCCAATTTAACCCCCCTGAACTCAGGCTCCAGGTGATATTTTAAAGCAGGAAAAGGCAGGGGGCAGAGGTGCTCCTGCCCTGTGCCAAGGCAGCCCCCTGTGCCCATGGGAGGGCATCTCTCCCTGCAGAATCTCAGTTCCTTTCAGTGCCTCAGAAGTGGCCCCTGCAAGTTCTTTTCCCTCAGGAAAGGGTGCACATCCCTGGCTTCAGCACACCTCCAGTGGGATCCATGTGTGAAAAGTTTCCATCCCTTCTGCACTTCCAGCTGGCTCCCTGAAAAACTCACACCTTCATCCAAATAAAACTTCATCCCACCCAAACCTTTGATTTTAAGGCATCTCTGTGGGCTGTTGGTTGGGATTTAATATCTGTGAGGGAAGATTGCCTCAGCTTTAATGCTGCTGCTGGATGATGGCCTCAGGCTGGAAGGGAAGGGCTTCAGGGTGGCCAGGATCTCCCTGGCATGGAGGCTCTGGGAGGTCAGAACTGGGAATTGCTGTCTCAGTCCCTCTGCAAGCGGTCTGTGCTGCCATCACCAGGAAATGCCAGCTGTTCCTTGGGGTACTTTTGGACTGTCAGTGGCCTCTGTCTGGGCTGAAGCATCTCCTGGTGCCTGTTCAGAGCAGCCCCTGAGCCATGTCAGTGCCAATGCTGGCTGGGCACCCTAGCACCCATCCCTGGGATGTGTGCTTCGCACACGCAGGACACCGCAGGCACAGCCCCTCCCCTGCAGAGCCCAAGGACAAGAGGTGCTGGTTGCCTTTTGGGGGTTCCTCCTGCCCCCTGTTCCCAGCCAGCTGGGACACACACAAACACCAAGGAACATTGCTAGCAGCAAGCGGGAGAGATGGAGGCCTCTGTGAAACTCTGGGCAACAAAAACAGCCCCAGCTTCAGCAGCTGCCATCATTTTGGCTTGGCTGTACTCACCTACAGGAAACACCCTATTTACTTGAGAGTCAGATTTTAGGACCCCTCTCAACCCCAGTATAACCTCAATATATCCTGTGATCTGGAAGTAAAGTGAAAAATTCTCAGCTGAATTTTAATAAAAGAGGTCTTACCATTGTAGAACATTTTTGAGTTGCAAGGCAAGGGGGAAGGGGAGCATCTCAGGGGGCAGGTGTTGGAGAAGCAGCCTGAGTGGAACCATGCCCAGTCCCGGCCGAGCAGCTCCTCCCACCCATGTTGATCCAGCCCCGCTCATTCCACAGGGGTGCAGCAGGCAGGAGCCCCACGGGTGTGCAAAGACAGGGAAGGGGGAGCCAGGAACAGCTCTCCGCTGAGGGCTACGGGGCGCTTTGCACACCTAAGGGATGGGAACACCGGGAAAGGCGGGATTTGGGGCTCCCAGGGTTGGCACGGTGTTCCCCGTGCCCAAGCCAATTCCAGCCGCGATCCAGCGTCTGCACGAAAAGATTCCGCCGCCATTCTCCCGGGCACGGTTACCGTCAGAGCCCCAGTTCCTTGCAGCCGCTGTGGGATCGGTGCCCGGAGTCCCACGCCCGCTGCGGCCACAGCAGGAGCAGCAGCGCCTGTCTCGGGCCGGCTCCTGCTGCCTGAGGCAATCTTATCCCAGATTCCAGCCTTAATCCCATCCCAGTCCTGCAATCCGCACTCTGCCAGCCCAGGGAGAGACAGCACCACTCGGAGCCCCAAGCGGACACCGACAAGACCTAGAGCCGCCCCCTGCTCCCACCTGAGCACCTCGGGCTCCGCGCAGTACCGGGAGTAGCCCCTGGGTTGGGTTCAGCGTAGCGCTGCGAGCGATGGTTACACCAAGAAAATCATCCACGTCCGGAACGAGGCGGAAGCGGCTTGGCCACAATTGAAGGGCGCGGGCGGGGCCCCGGTGGGGGGGAACCTGCACAAGTGTGCAAGGCCCCAGAGCGGCTGCGGGGGGTGGGGCTGGAGGGATTTAAGCCGCGGGGAGAGCGCTGTGGACCCATCTGCTCTTCAGTGCTCGGCGCGGGTGCTCTGCGCTCTATATCTCTTTTCCTCTATACCTCTCCTTTCTCCCCTCCCCCGCCATGTCCCTACACATCCAACCCTACCCGATCTCTCTCTCCTCCTTCCACCCTTCCTTCCCTGCCCCCTCTCCCTGCTGCCCTGCACACCCCAACACCCCCACCTGCGCTCCGTCCTTGGCTCAGACACTCCAACCACCCCATCTGCCCCCCTATTCCTATCCTCCATTCCCCCCTTCCCTCTTTCCCCCACAGCCACAGGGCTTGGGGCGCTGGAGAATAAAGCCCAGAGGGCCAGACCCAGCACCCCTCACTCTCCCTGCAGCCCCCCACACGGGGAATGGCCTGCTCGGCGGGTGTCCCCATGCCAGTCAAACATACCGCCTGACACCACCGGGGCTCGGGCTTTCCCCACATCACACTGGGGATCCCTGGGGGTGTTGGGACTGGGGTTAGGGGGATTGTCTCTGTAATAAAAACAACATAAGAATTGTTCATTAAAATAAAAGGACTACCAGGAGTTAAATAACAGAAAATAGAACCGGATTTGAGAGAGCAGAAATCATGCACCCGTAGCCCACAAATTAGTTTTAGCTGAGCTAGTTAACCGTACCTAAGTATCCATTGTGCAATGTGTAAAAAGGATCTACTGATTAGGCAGAGGTTCATAGGTCAAGATACAGCTGCAAGGAAGAGGAGTCTTCTTCATTCCAACGACCACCGGAGGGCAAAGTACGACCACCTAGCAACAGGCAGCGCAAGCGCAGACACGATTGTAAAGGGACACATACCAGAAACAAGGGGTATAAAACCCAAAGGACTGAGAGAGGAAAGTGCGTGCCGTTGGTGGAGTGCTAACTCCCGGCCGCCCAGCACTGCTTTTGCTTGTTACCGCTTGCTTAATAAACTCCACTTGTTGATGTACAATTGGCTCTGAGTCAGTGTGTGTGGCTAACATTTATAACAGTCTGCTTAGTAGGGGGTCTCAGAGTGGGGGGTGTGGGTTAGGGGGGATCCCCTCCGGAAGGGGAGCGTCAGGGTGGGCCCCCTCTGAAAGGGGGGCCTGGGGGGGAGGGGCAGGGTGGAGGGGGAACTTGATGCTTCTGGCCCCACCTCCTTCCTTGGGCCCCCTTCTGTGGACCGCCAAGCTGGGGGGGATAGGGTGAGGAGGGGCAAGATGGGAGGGGGTGTTCATTTGTCTGGCCCATTTTTTTGTTGTGTCAGTTCACACTACAGAGTAACATGATCCACTCTGATTCACCCAACCCCCCCTCCCCCGCGGGCCCCTGTCCGGTGAGGGGGCTAGGATGGACCCTACCCAGACGGGGGCCAGAGGGGGGAAGTCCCCCCTCCACCCCAGCCCCCTGCCCTGACCACCCCCCTCCCTGGGACCCTCCCCTCTGGTAGGGTCCCTTCCTAACCCACCCCCCTCCCTGGGACCCCCTTCTAAGGAGGGTATTTTTACTGAGCAGTGCATGTGCTTATATACCATTTACAGGAAGGCATGTAATATTTTACTACACTCATCTAGTCAACCATCACATAGACAAACTTTACATTTCGACTTAGTAAATCCTTATTTTCCATAAACCAGACTTAATTCAATCTTCTTGTAGTCAGAGCCCTGTTTGCTCTTGCCATGGCACCCTCGTTAGCAAGCTGCATATGCTGATTAAGTCTCCAGCACTATCAGTCTCATTTGCATTACCCAGAACCACAGGGGTTCCCCCTTAACCCACACCTCTCACCCCAGAACCCCCTCGTAACAAGGGGGCCCCCGGGTCATTCGGAGAAAGCCAGAGCCCCAGTGATGTCACGTATGTACACCCTCATGTGAACTGCCAGGGGGAACCCGCCGAGTGGGCCTGGTCCCATGCGGGAGGCCCCAGCAAGGCACACCGGGCTTCGACCCTCTGGGCTTTATTCTCTGGTGCCCTGAGCCCCGCGGGGAAAGAAGGAGACAGGAGACTGGGAGGAGAGGAGGGATAGCAGGGATGAGAAGGGGTAGGGAAGGAGGGTGGGATGCAGAGGGAAGTGGGAGGGGAAGGGAAAGGCCAGGTGGGGGGAGAGGGATGGTGGACAGAAGAGGGGAAATAGAAGGGGTTAGCAAGCAGGGTAGGGACAGAAGAGGAAGAATGGAGGGGTGATCAGGTTTGGGGGGAGAAAGAACAGGATGAACGGGGAGGAACAGAAGGGGAGGCTGAAAGGGGTGAAAGGGAGGGAAAGACTGAGAACACAAGGAGGAGGAAGGAGGGGTAGAAGGTTTGAGAGGAAGGGAAGCTGAAGTCCGTCCTGTCCCTGTGTGCGGATCTCCGACAGCAGACTCTCAACCCCCATTGTGCTCAGTGAATCAAGGCGATTTCCGGGAATTAAATCACCTCGGCCCCGCCCTGCGCAGCCGCCCTGGGGCCCCGCACCTGAGCCAGGTCCGGCATCACCCCTGAATCACCGCCCCATACCTCCCAGCCACGCCTCCAGTACCAGTCCTGAATCACTGCCCTGGTACCGCCCCCAGTACAGCCCCTGAAGCACCGCCCTGGCCCTGCCCCTCAACCAGGGCCCCAGTCCCGCCCCCCGTGCCTCCAGGCCCCACCTCACAGAGCCCGGAGCCCATCGGAGCCCACCCCGTTAGCCGGGCCTTTTTGAAGGGTTCAAATATCCTCCAAATGCTAATGATAGCATCCAGTGGCTAGTGTTGCTGATACCGTTTTAAACCTGTTCTATCTAACGTCCAGAGATAAGGGGAGATTGACTTGGATAACAACCCTGATACCTACCTTCAGGAAATAGGGATGCTGCCCCAGAACCTGACCCTGCCCCAGAGACTAGGGATGCTGTCCCAGAGCCCACCTCAGAAAGGAACCACCTGGATTGGATGGGGGTTCTACTGAAGAAGTTGGGCCAGATGCTGAAGGAGTGCCTTTCCCCAGCTGGTGAGAAACCCTCCCCGTGCCTTAAAGAGGGAGAGTCTGATGGTGCAGCCGTGGAACCCACAGACATGACATCTGTCAAGGTTCCAGCTGAACCACAAGGGGACTCACAGCCAGCAGCAGTTGCCCCTGTGGAAACTAGGAAGTCTAAGGTGAAAACAAAGCACCTAGATTGTAAGGATCAGAAAGGAGGGCCCTCACTACCAGCAGGGGAGACAGAGGTTGAGTAATCTCTCAGTCCCTGTCATATGACTGTCTCTGATATCTGCAAAAAGACACTGTACAACAGGCTGTGAGGCTTTCACAACATGGTTACTTCAGGTCTGGGACCTTATGGGTAAAGGTGTGCAACTGGATGGTACTACGACAAGGAATTTGGGACCCTTGAGCCAGGTGTGGATTAGGTATTCATAAGGGAGCCAGGCCTCTTTTCCCTCTGGGAGTGGCTTTTAATGAGTGTAAGAGAGAGGTTTGTCCACAGAGAGAGAATGCAGGAGCACCACCATGGAACACGCTGGAAGACCCTTGAGGAAGGGATCCAACAGCTGACAGAAGTGACAGTATTGGAGGTATTCTTTAGGAGGGGCGGACAGCATGATAATGACCCTGAAGAGGTCAGGTGTACAGGGCAGATGTAGTGGAATCTGGCAAACCTAGGGCCATCTGAATACACTACCTTCATTACAACGATTATTGCTGATAACAACCAAGAGACAGTGGGTTCTGTTGCCAACAACAGTGCCAACTGTTGTTAAGCTCAGAAATTTTGAGAGTATGATCAATGGCCCAATGCAGGCTCATGTCTGTGCTGTGGTTAAGGAACTCAAAGAAGAGTTTAAGGAGGAGATCAGGAAGATAAATGCAGCACCAATGCAAGTTACAGACCCCAAAGTTAGAGACCAAGGTCCCTCAGGGAGAGAGAGAGGGTACACCCCATGAGCTGAAGTTCTTCCTGCATGACCACAGGGAAGACATGAGAAGGTGGGATGGAAACCCACTTCTGTCCTATCAGCATGGGTGCATCAACTCAGGGAGGGAAACATTGAGGGAGCTCCGCTAAAGTGAGAGTAGCGTCAAGCTCCCATAACCAAGAAGCAGGGCATTACAGAAAGGAGGATGATCTGTCAGATGCCCTTGAAGGAACTTCCAGTATGTATGCCCAGGAAGGAAATAATAACCAGTGCTAGAGGGGCCCTGCCTCTAGCCAGGGAGAGGCACAGGAAAACCGGGTCTTTTGGATGGGTGGATCTGATGGCCTGGCACATCAGAACCACAGGAATATGAGGCATTAATTGATACTTGTTCACAGTGTACCCTAATACCATCAGAACATGTGGGGGAAGAACCTGTTTCTATTGCTGGGATGATGGGGGGATCACAGGAATTGACTTTGGTGGAGGCTGAGGTGAGCCTGACTGGGAAGGAGTGGCAGAAGCATCCAATTGTGACTGGCCCAGAGGCACTGTGTATTCTAGGCATAAACTTCCTCAGGAATGGCTATTACAAAGACCCAAAGGGACTCAGGTGGGCTTTTGGAATAGCTGCTGTAGAGGCAGAAAGCATTAAGCAATTGAACACCTTGCTTGGACTGTCAGAGAGCCCATCTGCAGTGGGACTCCTGAAGGTGAAGGAGCAGCAAGTGCCAATTGCCACCTCGACAATGCTCCGCTGGCAGTACTGGACAAATCGAGATGCTGTGATGCCTAGCCACAAGATAATCCGTGAGCTGGAGGGCCAAGGGGTGGTCAGCAAAACCCACCCACCCTTCAACAGCCCCATCTGGCCTGTGCGCAAGTCTGACAGAGAATGGAGATTCACTGTGGACTATCGTGCATTGAATGAAGTGACTCCACCACTGAGCACTGCTGTGCCGGACACGCTGGAACTCCAGTACGAGCTAGAGTCCAAGGCAGCAAAGTGGTACACCACCACTGACATTGCCAATGCATTTTTCTCCATTCCTCTGGCAGCAGAGTGCAGGCTTCAGTTTGCTTTCACCTGGAGGGGCGTGCAGTACACCTGGAACCAATTGCCCCAAGGGTAGAAACACAGCCCCACCATCTGCCATCAACTGATCCAAGCTGCACTGTAAAAGGGTGAAGCTCCAGAACATCTGCAATACATTGATGACATCATTGTGTGGGGGAACACGGCAAAGGAAGTATTTGAGAAAGGAGAGAAGATCATCCAGATCCTGCTGGGAGCCAGTTTCGTGATCAAGAGGAGCAAAGTCAAAGGTCCTGCCCGAAAGATCCAGTTTCTGGGAGTAAAGTGGCAAGACAGGCAGCGCCAAATCCCCACTGAGGTCATCAATAAGATCACCGCAATGTCTCCACCAACAAACAAGAAGGAAACACAAGCTTTCCTAGGTGCCACAGGCTTTTTGGAGAATGCACATTCCTGAGTACAGCCAGATTGTGAGCCCTCTCTACCTGGTCACCCAGAAGAAGAACAATTTCCACCAGGGCCCTGAGCAGCAACAATCTTTGCCCAGGTCAAGAAGGAGATTGCTCACAGAGTAGCCTTTGGCCCAGTCAGGTCAGGACAAGAGGTGAAGAATGTGCTTTACTCCACAGCTGGGAACAATGGCTTGTCCTGGAGCCTTTGGAAGAAGGTGCTTGGTGAGACTCAGGGCTGACCACTGGGATTCTGGAGTTGAAGTTACAGAGGGTCCGAAACCAATTACACTCCAACAGAGAAGGAGATCTTGGCTGCCTATGAAGGAGTTCAAGCCACCTCAGAGGTAATTGGCATGGAAGCACAACTCCTCTTGGCACCCCAAATACTGGTGCTGGGGTGGATGTTTAAAGGGAAGGTCCCCTCTACCCACCACGCCACCGATGCCACATGGAGCAAGTGGATTGCCCTCATCATGCAACGTACCCATTGCGTGACCTGAATTGCCCTGGGATTTTGGAAATAGTTACAAACTGTCCAGAAGGTGAAAACTTGGTCTCACCAATGAAGAGGAGCAGGAACAAGTGACCATACAACCATCAGCTGATGAGACACGCTACGCTCTTCACTGACAGTCCCTCTTGCATCATGGGAATGGACTGGAAGTGGAAAGCCCCATGCAACAGGTTGCACAAGCTATTGAAGGAGAAGGTGGATCAAGTCAATTGGCTGATGTTAAAGCTGTTCAGCTGGCCGTGGACATTGCTGAAAGAAAGAAGTGGCCAAAGCTCTACCTTTATACTGATTCATGGATGGTAACAAATGCTCTGTGGGGTTGGCTGGAAAGGTGGAAGAAAACAAGCTGGAAATGTAGGGGAAAACCAATCTGGGCTGCTGATGAGTGGAAAGACATTTCTACTTGGGTAGAGAACCGTGAACCATGAAAGCCTGTCATGTAGATGCCCATGTCCCAAGAGTCAGGCTAATGAAGAGCACTGACACAACAAGCAGGTAGAACAGGCTGCAAAGATGGAGGCGTCACAGACAGACTTAGTTTGGCAATACAAGGGAGAGTTGTTCCTGGCCTGATGGGCTCATGATGTCTCAGGTTATCAGGGCAGAGATGCCACCTATAAGTGGGCACAAGACCAAGGGGCAGATTTAACCATGAGAGTATTTCTCAGGCTATCCGTGACTAGAGTCCTGGAGAGATGTCTCACATAGAAAAACGTTCCAGGATAAAAATGTGTCCTTCGTGTTCCCTTCTCCTTTCACAGATTGTGTTGCTCTGTTGAATCCCTTGGGCACAGAATGACTAATCCAGCAAGTACTTCTCTCCTGACACATTTTGCTGAGCGAGACCTACATGGACCCGTTGAAGTCTGACAAGCAAAAAGCACAGAAGTGTACCTTAAGCTGAGGAGAAAGTGTGTACAACACAGAGTATTTCTGTATAGTATGTGTGCTGAAACCCAGCAAAACTGAATGCCATGGCCAGGCTTCAGTTTTCCCTAGTTCACCTAAAGCCAAGAATGAAATGGCAGAGCAGCGGGCTTGTTTGAGCAGTGTACCAAACTGCAGAAGTGCAGCAAAAGTTCATTCAAAACAGGAGTCAGCTGAGAACGCACTTGCTGCTTGGAAAAGTAAGCTGCAGCTGTTGAACACATCTGCATGTGGTGATAAGCTTCTTTTTACACCTTCACTGTTGCTGAATTTTGTGGATCAGAGAAGGCATTTGTAAAGTCTGTGTTTTCCAAACAGCTCTGAAACAGCAAATAGCACACTGCCTCTCTGTACCCTCCTTCTCACAGAGGTGTGCCGTCTACATTTTGCACATTTGCAGCTCAGTTACCAACTTTTGGCAGCTGCTGTCCTGGCAAAAAAAATCACTGGAATTAAAAGCCAGTGCAGGGCACCACCTTCTGCGTCACTTGCGTTAAGTCATATCAAACTCACCCAGTAGCTGTGTCCTTTCTTTGTCCACTGCAACCACAAATGCGTTCTCCACATCTTGGAGCCTAATGGCAAGCGCAATATTTTCCACGGAATGCCGGAAGAGGAATACCTAGCAGCAAAGGTAGCTTTCATAGAGCTGCCCCCTTTCCACTTGCCCCTTACAACCAGTGTGCTGCACACACCAGCCTGTTGCTCTGCTGCTTCGTTCTTTGCCATTTGTGTCCTGCTGCGCATTCGTTCCCCTAGAGTCTTATCTTTTTCTACTTTTCGCACAGATAACACTCTACTGATAGTGATGTGCTCCTAGGTATTGCTTCTTTTGAAACACCTCTAGATCATGCATCTTCCCTGTAAGAGCTACACAGCCCCATATTCTCCCTCTTTTTTCATCTGAATCAAAATAGAAAGCTTCTCAGGAACATCACACACAGAGAAAGAACTGTACCAGGATAGCATCACACAAATACCTGGTGCTTCACAGCTTAATTCTTCTCCCTATCTGAGCTGGACAGAAATACAGCAATGTCATTCAGCTTTGCCCCTTTTGGCAATCTATTGCCCTTTTATTCTTCTGGATTCAAACAGTCTTTGACTTCTAGTAGAAAACGCTGTCTTGGCAGCAAAGAGTTCCTGAGCTGTGCATCAGATGAAGCTCAACCATCGCTTCCCCTAAATCTTGTGGAAACTTCTATTTACACAATGTTCAATGGGAAGTCCTCTTTGCTTTACAACCTGTAAAGTCCGCTCATAAGGGATGGCCACCAGATCGCTGCACTCCG
This sequence comes from Cinclus cinclus, assembly GCF_963662255.1. Taxonomy (NCBI): domain Eukaryota; kingdom Metazoa; phylum Chordata; class Aves; order Passeriformes; family Cinclidae; genus Cinclus; species Cinclus cinclus. Next base: position 47,562,332 of record NC_085046.1, read on the forward strand.
TGCAGGGTGCTTCTCTGCTCTAAATTCTATATGCTTGTAAGCCTGTAAATTTACATTCTTACTGATTCTAAGCACTCATGTGGAATAGTATATGCATTCAGAAAACTGTTGGAGGAAATGTCACAGTTATGTTGAGATGGACAGGGCTGTAATCACTACCAGCCCTTTAACTGGCATTCCTACCAGTCCTTTATTCAGAAACTTGGCATGCCTTTTTTTACAGACCTTTCTCTCATGCAGCTCTGACTCCTTCCTTCATAAACTTCTCTCTGATAACTGTGACTCCTTCTCTTATTAGCAGCTTCAAACAGTACTGATTCCTTATCTTACAGGCAGTTCCACACAGCTCTGACACCTTCTTTCACTCTGCACAACCAGCTAACCCCAAGCTTGTCCCATTACTGGCCACCTAACCCTGACTGTCCCTCACACAACATCTTCTTAGCTTATCTGCCCCTTACATGACTGCACATCCCTTACCTCCTCACAGCACAGCCAGCAGGCTCTTGATCTCACACTCCAACTGCAAGCACCTATAACTAGTGGCCACCTAACCCACTCCTTTATATCCCCCCAAACTGATTGGCCAGGCACAGATGCTTCCACTCCTTGGTAATCAGTACAGCTGCAAGTCATTGGGGAGGATTCCCTCCTGCACTATCCTTTCAGCCTAGCTCTCCACAAGGAAAGAAATTATTAATCTGTAGGGGAAAAACATTAGCTCATGAGAGCCTAATTACTCATGTATTGGAGGTGGTGAATTTACCAAATATGGTGGCAATAATGTACATTAGGGGACATCAGGCAGGGTACTTGGAGGAGGCAGTAGGTAATTGACTGGCAGATGTATAAACTCAGAAAGCAACACTTTTGCCAGAACTCTGGAAGATCCTCCCTTTGCTCCCAGTGACTCAATAACTGCCAGAGAAACTGTCTTTTCCACAAAATGAGCTGCAGATAGTTAAAAATGGTGGGGCAAAGAAGAAAAGGGGATAATTGTTTTACAAGGGATGGCAAAGAATAGATAACAGAAGTCTTGGCCCTACAAATAGTAGAACAACTCCATGAAGTTGTTCTTTGGAGTTCTTGAGTTGTTGAGTTGTTCATTGGAGTTCTTGAGGACTGGCAGAAGCCCTCCTCAAGTTGTATGTTGCTGTGGGTCTTTTTAGTCTGGAAAAACCAGCTGTTGAAGGTTGCTTTATCTGTGCTAAAATCAATAGGAATGTTACAAAGAAAACTGCCAAGGGAGGGAGGCCTTGGGTTGTATGTCCCTTCCAAAGATTCCAAGTGATTTTTGCTAAGATGTCCCAAGTGGGAAGGCTTAAATATCTTCTGGTAATAGTATAGCAGCTAACAAGATGACTAGAAGCATTTCCAATTTCTTCAGCAACTACAGCATTAGTTATTGTACTATTTTTGGAACAAATAATTCCAAGACATAGGATTGTAGAAGCAGTAGACTCGGGGGAACTTATTTTACAGGAAAGATCCTACAAAGGGTTATGATTACTTTAGGAAAACAATGGATCCTCCGTATCCCTGGCACTGCCAGAGCTTGTGTTTGGTGGAAAACAGATGAATAGAAAAATAAAGAAACACCTTTTGAAGCTGGTAATAGAAACCAAGATGCCACAGGTAGGGCTTTTGCCATTGGGTTTGGCAAGAATGAAGGCTAGACCCAGAAGAGAGATTCAGTTATTTTCTTCTCAATAATTGTTTGGAATTCCTTACCCAGGTAATTCTCAACCTAGTGGGGGGTGGTGAAAAGTGATGCATATTTAAAACAGTATGTGGTCAGGATACTGCTTCTTGTGAAATCAGACAGGGGAATGTTTGGGCTGCCACCACTATGGTGTCATGGAGAGGGGAACACTGGGGTTGCCACTGTTGTGATGTTGCAGATGGGAACACTGGGGTTGACACTGCTTTGGTGTCACAGACAGAGGAACATATGTGCCTGTGATAGCCCAATATCTGTCCAGTGCAATGATACAGAAGTGTAGGATGGAGGCTGTGCAGCACAAGATGTCTGATGACAACCAGATGTCACATGGCAACTGGCCAAGGGCCCATGTGCAGGTGACAGTGTAAGCAGTGCTGACAGGCATCACGAGGACAGGTACTAAAAGGTCAGTCACTGCCATGGAGACCATGAGGTATTTTGCAGGTGTGTGGAGTCAGAAAAATTGTAGCAAAAAAAGCATTTGCAAGGATCCTTGCCAAAGTTATAATAGATAGAAGGATTGACAGTGAAATCTTCAGCCCTAGAAGTATCCTTTCATCCCAAGACAGTGGTGTTTCAGTGACACTTTATGATTTATTTGTGAGCTCTTATTTGCTGGAGAGAGAACTGTGCTCTATGGTTGTACTGAGTCATCCTATAGTCTGATTTCACCTTCCAGTGTAATCTTTCTAGGATGATCAAGAAAGATGCTCACTTTTTTGGATAAAATAGAATTTTTCATTTTTGGTCCAACACTGAAGATTTATTAACTTGTTGAAAATTTCAGCTGATGCAGTAGATGAGGTACTCTCCTATGCAATATTTTCCATCACATCACATCAATTACACCATTGTTGAAGCAAAATATCATCCAGACATGAGTCTGGTGTACAACAACAAAAACAGTACTATAAATGATTGGAATTTGGGTGGTTTTCATTTAGAAGAAAATTAAATAATTATCTATTACCTTTTTTTCCCTAATCCTTAAATTAATTCTCTGAAAAGTTGCATAAATAAATACTGAAGGGTAAGAGATAGAAAAAACCATCTGGGCATGCAGTTGATGCCCCTTTGCTTGAGACAAAGCTACAATCAACACTGATTTTCCTTTTCTCTCTAATAGCTGAGTGTCATGGTTTTGGTATTTACAAGGGACACTTTATTAGTAGAGTACCTGACATATCAAACAATGCTTCTGTAAACATAACTTCTGCCATATTTGCAAATCAAGGCTTCTTCAAGTGCAGATCTCCATTTTCATTTATTTCTCCAGACTATTCAGGTTTTCCCTTCAACAGTTAGTCTTCAAATTCTGAAGTCAGGTGCTAGGTACCAGACCCCAATGCATTGGTGCACATTTACAGTACAGTATGCAATTGATAGGCTTTCCATACTTTTCCTTGTATTCAACAAGGCTGGATTTCCTGAAGCATTCACAAACCTGAAAGAAGCATCCTAAGAGAGATTTTCGTTCATCCACTTCCACACATGCATACCAGAATGTCACTTATGTCAGCCCAGCCCTTCTTGAATGTGGGTCGTGAATGGCTTTAAAGTGTGGTATGAGGGCTACAGGGAGGGGCACCAAACTTCTCCAGTGAGATAATCACCAGGCCAGCTGTTCTGGTTGGAAAGACAGGTGTTTGCTAAGGAAATGATCCTTCCTTCCTACAGATTATTATGATTCTGAAATTAAGGGAGCTCTCAGGCAAAGATATGGGGGTAGGAATAAAAGTTCTTCACTAGTATATCTAATAAGACAAACTAGAACAACAGCTATGAAATTAGCCACAAACAGAACAGTAACTCAGTCCCAGTCCTTTCTGGCTGCAGGCACCTTTTCCCTGAGCTGCAGTTCCTGGTGCTGGGGGCGGGCAGGTCCCGCAGAGCTGCAGGAGGGCTGGGGGTGATGGCAGTGCTGTCCCAGGGGGAAGAGAGAGATGGAGAGAGACCCCTCCACTCACGGTGTCGGTGCTCAGCAGAGTGCTGGATGGTGGTAGGTTACAGCGAGAAGGCAGCGGTGCAGGGTTTGACAGCAGTGAGGATGGCTCCCGACACTGGGATGGCAGGGATGGGGTTGAGGCGGCAATCGTCCTTCTCATCCGAACTCCGTGGGGTAAATGGGGCCAAGCCCAGCCTTCCGCTTCCTCTTCTAGATGTTTGAATCTCGCGGAGTTTCCTCTTCTCTCTCCTCCCCCTTGTCACCAGGGCCCAGTCAACAGGTATCTTAGCATGACAATGGGGAAAATTCCACAGAGGTAAAAGGGAAAGAACCAACCCCCAACATTATCCACCCCGAATTTTCCCCTACCATCATGCTACATCAAATTAAAATCTTCAAATTATAAACATCCATATAGTTAGAGATACAGGCACAGTATCATAGGTAGTTCACCCTAAAACAAGGTCTCCTTGGGGTATGCATCGGGTCTTTCCATCCCTTTGCATCACTTACCAGGTACAACCTGGCCCTTGAGCGAAAACCATCCCACGAATTGGATTGTCTTTGCTGGAGGCAGAGTTCACCCAAACAGTTTTTCCTAGCATACCTCTCATATGCACCACTGAAACCTTATCTTCATGTGGTGTTCTCAAGGGCTCAGATGGGGCAGGGCCTGCTCGATTAGTGGAACCTCGGGTGTTCACTAACCATGTGGCCTTTGGTAGATTAATCTCCCAGTTCTTGAAAGTCCCCCCACCCAGTGCCTTCAAGGTGGTTTTAAGCAGCCCATTGCACTGTTCCACTTTCCCAGCCGCTGCTGCGTGATAAGGAATGTGGTACACCCACTCGATGCCGTGTTCTCTGGCCCAGGTGTTTATGAGGCTGTTCTTGAAATGAGTCCCATTGTCTGACTCAATTCTCTCGGGGGTAACATGTCTCCAAAGGACTTGCTTTCCCAGGCCCAGGATGGTGTTGCGGGCAGTGGCGTGAGGCACAGGGTGGCATTCAGTGGTGGCTTCCACCATGGTTAACACATAGTGCTTGCCTTGGCGTGTCTGAGGCACTGTGATGTAGTCAATCTGCCAGGCCTCCCCATGCTTATATTTGGACCACCGCCCCCCATACCAGAGGGGCTTCACTCGCTTGGCTTGCTTGATGGCAGCACATGTCTCACAGTCATGGATAACCTGGGAAATACTGTCCATGGTGAAATCCACCCCTCGGTCTCATGCCCACTTATAGGTAGCATCTCTGCCTTGATGACCTGAAGTATCATGGGCCCATCGAGCCAGGAACAACTCTCCCTTGTGTTGCCAGTCTAAGTCTATCTGTGACACCTCTATCCTTGCAGCCTGATCTACTTGCTCATTGCGTTGGTGCTCCTCATTAGCCCAACTCTTGGGGACATGGGCATCTACATGACGGACTTTTACGGGTAGCTTCTCTACCCGAGTGGCAATGTCTTTCCACTCATCAGCAGCCCAGATTGGTTTTCCCCTACGTTGCCAGTTAGCTTTTTTCCATCTTTCCAGCCAACCCCACAGAGCATTGGCTACCATCCATGAATCAGTGTAAAGGTAGAGCTTTGGCCACTTCTCTCTTGGAGCAATGTCCAGGGCCAGTGGAATGGCTTTGAGTTCAGCAAGTTGACTTGATCCACCTTTTCCTTCAGTAGCTTGTGCAACCTATCGTGTGGGGCTACATACTGCTGCTTTCCACTTCCGGTTCATCCCCACGATGCGACAGGAACCATCAGTGAAAAGAGCGTAGCGAGTTTCACCAGCTGGCAGTTGATTGTATGGTGGGGCTTCATCAGCCCGGGTCACTTGTACTTGCTCCTCTTCATCGGCAAGACCAAAATTTTCACCTTCTGGCCAGTTTGTAATTATTTCTAAAATGCCAGGGCGATTAGGATTTCCGATACGGGCGTGCTGTGTGATGAGGGTGATCCACTTGCTCCATGTGGCATTGGTGGTGTGGTGGGTAGAGGGGACCTTACCTTTTAACATTCACCACAGCACTGGTAGTTGGGGTGCCAGGAGGAGATGTGCTTCTGTGCCAGTCACCTCTGAGGCAGCTTGAACCTTCATAAGCAGCCAAGATCTCCTTCTCTGTTGGGGTGTAATTGGTTTCGGACCCTCTGTAACTTCGGCTCCAGAATCCCAGAGGTTGGCCTCGGGTCTCACCAGGTACCTTCTGCCAAAGGCTCCAGGCCAAGCCCTTGTTCCCGGCTGCAGAGTAAAGCACATTCTTCACCTCTGGTCCCGTCCTGACTGGGCCGAGGGCTACAGCATGAGTGATCTCCTGCTTGATCGGGGCAAAGGCTTGCTGCTGCTCAGGGCCCCAGTGGAATTGGTTCTTCTTCTGGGTGACCAGGTAGAGAGGGCTCACAATCTGGCTGTACTCAGGAATGTGCATTCTCCAAAAGCCTATGGCACCTAGGAAAGCTTGTGTTTCCTTCTTGTTTGTTGGTGGAGACATCGCGGTGATCTTATTGATGACCTCAGTGGGGATTTGGCGCTGCCTGTCTTGCCACTTTACTCCCAGGAATTGGATCTTTCGGGCAGGACCTTTGACTTTGCTCCTCTTGATGACGAAACTGGCTCCCAGCAGAATCTGGATGATCTTCTCTCCTTTCTCAAATACTTCCTTTGCCGTGTTCCCCCACACAATGATGTCATCAATGTATTGCAGATGTTCTGGAGCTTCACCCTTTTACAGTGCAGCTTGGATCAGTTGATGGCAGATGGTGGGGCTGTGTTTCTACCCTTGGGGCAATTGGTTCCAGGTGTACTGCACGCCCCTCCAGGTGAAAGCAAACTGAAGCCTGCACTCTGCTGCCAGAGGAATGGAGAAAAATGCATTGGCAATGTCAGTGGTGGTGTACCACTTTGCTGCCTTGGACTCTAGCTCGTACTGGAGTTCCAGCGTGTCCGGCACAGCAGTGCTCAGTGGTGGAGTCACTTCATTCAATGCACGATAGTCCACAGTGAATCTCCATTCTCTGTCAGACTTGCGCACAGGCCAGATGGGGCTGTTGAAGGGTGGGTGGGTTTTGCTGACCACCCCTTGGCCCTCCAGCTCACGGATTATCTTGTGGCTAGGCATCACAGCATCTCGATTTGTCCAGTACTGCCAGCGGAGCATTGTCGAGGTGGCAATTGGCACTTGCTGCTCCTTCACCTTCAGGAGTCCCACTGCAGATGGGCTCTCTGACAGTCCAAGCAAGGTGTTCAATTGCTTAATGCTTTCTGCCTCTACAGCAGCTATTCCAAAAGCCCACCTGAGTCCCTTTGGGTCTTTGTAATAGCCATTCCTGAGGAAGTTTATGCCTAGAATACACAGTGCCTCTGGGCCAGTCACAATTGGATGCTTCTGCCACTCCTTCCCAGTCAGGCTCACCTCAGCCTCCACCAAAGTCAATTCCTGTGATCCCCCCATCATCCCAGCAATAGAAACAGGTTCTTCCCCCACATGTTCTGATGGTATTAGGGTACACTGTGAACAAGTATCAATTAATGCCTCATATTCCTGTGGTTCTGATGTGCCAGGCCATCAGATCCACCCATCCAAAAGACCCGGTTTTCCTGTGCCTCTCCCTGGCTAGAGGCAGGGCCCCTCTAGCACTGGTTATTATTTCCTTCCTGGGCATACATACTGGAAGTTCCCTCAAGCGGATCTGACAAATCATCCTCCTTTCTGTAATGCCCTGCTTCTTGGTTATGGGAGCTTGACGCTACTTTCACTTTAGCAGAGCTCCCTCAATGTTTCCCTCCCTGAGTTGATGCACCCGTGCTGCCAGGGCAGAAGTGGGTTTCCATCCCACCTTCTCATGTCTTCCCCATGGTCACGCAGAAAGAACCACAGGTCAGCTGGTGGGGTGTACCCTCTCTCCCTAGCTGGGGGACGTTGGGCTCTAACTCTGGCATCTGTGACTCGCACTGGTGCTGCATTGACCTTCCTCATCTCCTCCCTCACCCCTCTTTTCTCCTCCTTAAACTCCTCTCTGAGTTCCCTAATCACAGCAGAGACCTGAGCCTGCATTGGGCCATTCATTATACTCTCAAAATTCCTGAGCCTATTGGCAACAGAACCCACTGTCTCGTGGTTGTTGTCAGCATTAATGGCTGCAATGAATGTGGTGTATTGAGATGGCCCCAGGTGTACGAGATTCCACAACATCTGCCCTGTGCACCTGACCTTGTCAGGGTCATTGTCATGTTGCCCACCCCTCCCAAAAAGTACCTCCAGTACTGCCACTTCTCTCAGCTGTTGGATCCTCTCCTCAGCGGTCTTCCAGCGCATTCTATGGTAGTGCTCCCACATTCTCTCTCTGTGGACAAACCTCTCTCTTACACTCATTAAAAGCTGCTCCCAGAGGGAAAGGGGGCCTGGCTCCCTTACAAATACGTGATCCACACCTGAGTCCTGGGTCAGGGGTCCCAAATTCCTTGCCTCAGTACCATCCAGCTTCACACCTGTACCCATAAAGTCCCAGACCCGCAGTAACCATGTTGTAAAAGCCTCACGGCCCCTTCGTACAACGTCTTTACGCAGATTACGGAGACTCTCGTATGACAGGGAGTCCGTGATGATCTGAACCTCTGGCTCCCCTGCTGGTTGTGAGGGCCCTGCTTTCTGATCCTTATTATCCAGGTGCTTTGTTTTCACCTTAGACTTTCTAGTTTCCACGGGGGCAACTGCTGCTGGTTGTTAGTGCCCTTGCAATTCAGCTGGAACCTGGAGAGATGTAACATTTGTTAGTTCCACCGGTGCACCATCAGGTTCTCCCTCTTTAAGGCAGGGGGAGAGTTTCTCAAGAGCTGGGGAAAGGTACTCCTTCAGCATCTGGCCCATCTCCTTCACTAGAAACCCCACCCACACTGGATGGTTCCTTTCTGAGGTGAGCTCTGGGGCAGAATCAGGCTCCGGGGCAACATCCTTTGTCTCTGGGGCAGAATCCTTAGTTTCTGGGGCAGGGGCAGGGTCAGGCTCTGAGGTAGAATCCTTAGTCTCTGGGGCAGAATCCCTATTTCTTGGGGGACGTATCAGGGTTGTCATCCAAGTCAATCTCCCCTCATCTCTGAATGTTAAATAGAACAGGTTTACAAGGCCTATTAACAATGTCAGACACTGTATGATATCATTACTACTTAGAAGAGATTTGAACCCTTCAAAAGCTGGTGGAGCAGACCCAAAAAACTGTGTAAGGGGTTGGGACAAAATTTTTCCTGGTGTCATATCCTCACAATATGTACCATTATTAAAGTAACCCCAAAAACATACAGTTAGAGTGTGATAGCCCTGAATCCATGTGCCCACCTTCCAGAGGAAGTTAAAAATCCATTAATTTCTCATGTTATCAGCCCACAAAATGAACTGGATAATAGTTACAGCAGCCTGAGTTATAGGACGCATGTTCAAGTACGGGATTGCAAATGGGAGAGATAAAGCTGTGGCCACATGGAGCCCAAACCATGGTAAGCTGGACAACATGATGCCACCTAGCACAAAACTGAGGTAACTCAAGAACTGTTATTCCTTTTTCACCCTTTCCTCTCAATGCCCTTGGGCCTCACGTTGGGCGGCCAAAATCTGTCCTGGTTTGAAAGACAGGTGTTTGCTAAGGAAAGCAGAAGCTTCCCTTTGGACTGAAAAATATGTTCCTTCCTTCCTACAGATTATTATGATTTCGATTTTGAAATTAAGGGAGCTCTCAGGCAAAGATATGGGGGTAGGAATAACAGTTCTTCACTAGTGTATCTAACAAGACAAACAAGAACAACAACAGCTATGAAACTACCCACAAACAGAACAGTAACTCAGTCCCAGTGTTTTTTGGCTGCAGGCACCTTTTCCCTGAGCTGCAGTTTCTGGAGCTGGGGGCAGGCAGGTCCCGCAGAGCTGCAGGAGGACTGGGGGTGAGGGCAGTGCTGTCCCAGGGGGAAGAGAGAGATGGAGAGAGACCCCTCCACTCACGGTGTCGGTGCTCAGCAGAGTGCTGGATGGTGGTAGGTTACAGCGAGAAGGCAGCAGTGCAGGGTTTGACAGCAGTGAGGATGGCTCCCGACGCTGGGATGGCAGGGATGGGGTTGAGGCGGCAATCGTCCTTCTCATCCGAACTCCGTGGGGTAAATGGGGCCAAGCCCAGCCTTCCGCTTCCTCTTCTAGATGTTTGAATCTCGCGGAGTTTCCTCTTCTCTCTCCTCCCCCTTGTCACCAGGGCCCAGTCAACAGGTATCTTAGCATGACAATGGGGAAAATTCCACAGAGGTAAAAGGGAAAGAACCAACCTCCAACACAAGGTCATGTGCCATGTGATAAAAGAACACACTTAAAGCTGTTGGTGATAACAATGGCACTGCTTCACAGTTCAAGGTCCTCCCTTAAAAACCAGGTACTTAGGAAAATGTCCTTTGTGTTCTAGCTCTGCAATTAAACTCACACAGCAAGGGCAGCATGGCAGGGGATGGTCTCTTTGAGGAAAAACCAAGCACTAGGTGTGCCAAGCTAGGTACACTGGCAGTCAGGAAAAGGCTGGGTGGCTCCAGGAGTTGCTCAGTGTCATCACTGACCAAGTGTCATCATCTGGGCTATGGAGCTACAGAGATTGCCCAGGTGCTCAGTCCCAAGGATGAACAAAGTTCCAACATATTTCTGTCCCTTCTGGAGCAAAGCAAGTACTGGAGAGTGGGGCAATTCCTGCAGACCATAATTTCATGGTGCATCTGACATGATTTCTGAGGATGCTATGCTGCAAGGAGCAGGCTTTGATGCACCCCTGCAGAGCTAGGCTGGAGTGGAATAAATAATGTGTACAAAATAGGTATGTTGAAATAAAAATACTTAATTTACTCTTTCACTAAATGGAACAGAATAAAATAAGGAAAATGAGATACAATATCCTTTAGGAAGTTGCTTGTTTCCTTTAAGTTCACTCTGAAGTTCGAGTAATTAGAGAATTCATTTTCTTCTCTTGAAGCTGGAGAATTGCAAAGGGGTAGCTGAAAACAGAGCTAATTTTCAGCAAACTGCTGAAAATTAATTTTGTAACTGATTCTCACTTTTCATTTAAATGTAGAATCCACTGCATAGACCAGGTCTAGTCTGTCATGCTGAAAGGTTCACTGCTTTCAGTGAGAGCCAACAGCAGGTGGCCAGAAGGCAGGACAGGAGGTGGCACTCTGGCCAAGAGGAATCTCTGTTATTAAAAATGACTGGAAAGTATCTCAAAAGACACAGCTTGGGTATTTATTTATGAAAGCACCAAAGGCAGGAGCCCAAGATAAGCTTAGACCCCACTCAGTAAGCCAGACAGGCAAAACCGCTACAAAAACTGTGCCCGCAGCACAGGGTACTTCTCAGGACAACCAAGTTCCCTCAAAGGACCCAGGTACAGAGCAGCTGAAGGTCCTTATAGTCCTTGATCAGTCTGGATTGGTGAGTTTTTCAATCCCTTCTGTGATTGGTTCCTTCTTTGCCTACCGATTGGTTCATACCACGGTTCATTTTGGGCCAATCATTTTTGAATCCATCATCCCCATTGGTCAGCACATGGTCCAATCATAATGCAGTCCGTTGTCACCTTATGACTTAATTAGTCTAGAAAGTTCTTACCTCTTTGTCCATCAAGCACCTGCTGGCAACACCCACAACTTGTCAACACCCACAACTTGTCAACCATGACCTCCCTCCCCCAATTACCCACAACAATCGAATAACACTTTGCAACTTCAACAACTAATTAACTCTTTACACAACTTATTAATAACATCACAGTCAATAAACGAATTACAGTTTTCTATGAACTTTAATGCCACCCTCAAACATTTACTTATTTATAACATCTATGAAAGCCCATTTCAGAGCAGAACTTAAAAGACGGAGCAAGTTTTGAATAAGTTCTTGTGTGTTTGGGACAACTGACTCAAGCATGCATCATAGAGTAGGTATGGAGCCCAACCTAAAGACCAAAGTGCTGTTCAAACAACATGAAATACATTTAGTATTAGCTCTAGGAATCTGCTCATCTAGAGATCATAACCAAACATGGATGCAGCTCCTGCGAGAAAACCAAGCAATGCTATAGTGTATTGCACTAAAAAATCAAAGTTACAGTCTACGTAAATTCACCTTGCATCTGAATTCCTGGTAAAGCCAGGCAGTAGCTGAGCCCTTTAGGGCTGAGCGTTTCTCTTCACAGCCAGTGGGGGGAGCTGGTAGAGAAGAGTTCATGATTCTGGGAAATTGTACTTGTCTCTGAATGTTCGCTCCAGCATGGCACATGCAGCATGGCTAGATATCTAATCTGCCAAGATAATTGTGACTATTTCCAAGTAAATCAGGCATCCCTATTTAGTTCATTTGATATCCAGAACAGTATTCTATATGAGAAACTATATGCAAAACATTTCTCATTTCAAAGAACCAACTATAATAATTAGAAAACAAATATTCACAATGTTTAACACCTTTACTCTCTTCTCCCCACCTTCTATTTTTGCTAAGCTTTTAAGAAATTCTTGTTATTTTTCCTCTCTTACCTTTGTTTACGCACCACCAATATATATTAGCTATCCAACCCATTGTTAATTACCAAGTTACAATGGATGTTATGTATTTTATAACTTATAAACTGAATATAACTTATCAAAGAGAAAGTCTGGGATATAATGAATAGTGATCCTTGTAAATACTAAATTGCAAAACCAGACTCTACAATATGTTGCCAATAAGATCTCTGGAGGGAGCAGGGGCTGGAGCACTTGGCTTTCAGCCATAAAGTCTCCGATGACAAATGTCCACCATGAAAAATCTCCAATTAACTTTTTCCTTTTCACATTTTTTCTCCTATTATTACTCAGTGTCATGTAATCAGTGGAATTTTAAAGGTCAAAGAAATACTGTGGGGTGTGAGATTGTAATGCCAAGAGCCGGCAAAGTGAGAGTAGAAACAAGCAAAATGACACTGACTTTTATCTGGCTAAGTGATACAGAAACTTTGATCTGACATGGAAATTACTGTTTCCCCTGTTCTAGAAGCTCTTTAATGGTGCCCATTTATTTCCAGTTTCTGACAAGGACACTGGGAGTGACACCAGCATGTAAAAGCCTAAATTGAGTTTATCAGCCTTGCCAGATATCTGGAAGCAATTGTAGATGGCAAGAGAGCTAGAGCAGGGACAGGAGATCAGGTGGGGTCTCCCATGTACCTGCCCTAAAGTACTAGAAAGAATGGGGAATCTCTGTTACAAATTCCTACACAGTACCTCTAGACTGTTTTCTGGCCTGGGAACTTTTCCTGGTGTTTAATGATGTTTAAATAACTTTATTCTTAAGTCAAAAAATGTTACCATACATCCAATGGAGCAACGGAAATAAGGCTCATTCTGAGTGCTCTGCAAAAGGCCAGTGCATTCAGAGTCCTCAGAGCTCAAACCTTCAAATTTTTAAAATCAGCTGCAATCTATAATGATAAATGCTAGAGAGACTTGCAAAGAAGACAAAGTTCTTGAAAGTCTCATCCACATCATCCTTGCTTGGTTCAGCACTTCACTGTGCTCTGTGGCTCCTCTATTGATGCCTTACTGAATTTGGTAGTAATAAGCACTTACTTTTCTTTCAGAAAAAATGGGAAACTCCCCTCAATAAAGACAAGGTCTTTTTTTGTAAAATGTGTTCACAAACACACAGTTGTAAGATCTTGGAGAATTTAAGATCAATGTGAATTTGTAAAAACAGCACAAACTCAAAACCTGATTATAGAAACATAGAATGCCTTGGTGTGGAAGGGACTTCAAATACCACCAAGTTCCAGCATCCCTGCCATGGGTAGGAACACCTTCCACTAGACTACGTTGCTCAAGGACTCATCCATCAAAGTCTTGGAACACCTCCAAGAATGGGGCATCCACAGCTACTCTGTGTAACCTGTTCAGTGCCTCGTGGCTCTCAAAGTAAAGAATTTCTTCCTCCTATCTAATCTAAATCTCTCCTGTTTCACTTCAAAGCCATTACCATTACCCTTATCCTACCCCTACATGTCCTTGTGAAAAGCCCCTCTCCATCTTTCCTATAGGTTCCCTTTATGTACTGGAAAGTGCTCTAAGGTCTCCCCAGAGCATTCTCTTCTCTGGGATGAACAACCTCAACTGTCTCAGCCTGTTTACATAGAAGACATGCTCAACCTCTCTGATAATTTTGTGGCCTCCTCTGGACTTGCTCCAGCATCTTCACATCCTTTTTATGTTGGGGCCTCAGGATGTGGATGCAGAATTCCAGCAGGGTTTTCACCAGAAAGGAGTAGATGGGGAGAGCAATCCCAAAACTAAACTCTCCACCCCACCTTGAAAGCACCACCCTTGTGTTTTGGGCACCCTCCATGCTTCCTGTAACTCGCTTTCCTGCATGAGTTAATTGGTTTATATGCTTCCTTTCTAATTGCTTTTTAGTTTAATAAAGATTAAACCTTGCCTGTGTCAAACAAAAAATAGCATCAGGGATCTAATTCCAGAAGAGGCATGTTGATTCTGTGTATAAACACCAGGAAAGAATTCAGACTCTGTGGCTGTGACCTTATTTATTAAGCAGAATATGAGAACCAAGTATAGTAGCATTACGTGGGACTATTCCTTGAGATACAGATTTCTGAGAAAGGCTGTGAGACTGAAACAATGGGAATTTTGAAAAGACAGTGAGTAGCAGCATGGTCAAGCAGAAGGGAAATAATTTGGAATAAGGAAGTTTTTTGCTATTGGTGTCAGATCCTTGACTTAGATGCAGTTTTTCTGCAACTGCTCTCAAGTAAAACTGCTTTATAGCCAGTAATACTAATTTTCTAGAGTAAAGCAACAAAAACTTTAATTGCCACTACAAGTGTTGGAAGGCAATTAGGAACAAATAGTGGGACAAAACTATTTAATATATCTTCTAACTTATTCTAAACCGGTATGTACCAGGACAGCAGAATAATGACAAGTTCCTGAATTTATAAAAATAAATCCCTTTTCTTTGCACCAAACCAAATAAATAGCTAACAGGTTTGTTTTAAAAAGTAAGTCATAGCCTGCCTGTTATATACTCTGCCAAATTCATCCACAGGAATCAGTTTTAGATTACTGTTGCCTTCACTGTGGTGTGGCGACCTGGTTCAGGAATGGCACGGCGGCCACCTCCAGGCTGCTCGGGCCATAAGCTCACAGACACCAGTGTGCTGGATGGCAAATGGCGTTTATTAGTAGGTTGTATGGGGTTATATAGCTTGTGTTTACTGTGTCACTTCCTTCTGCTTGCGTTGTAAACCGGGTACTGGTGGCTAACTAGGGGGGTTTAGTAACTTTAATTGTTGAGGGAAGGGGTTCTGTCTGCCCGTACAACGCTATATCTTCCGATCGCCTTTCCCTAATCATCCACAGATTACTATTATTTATATATCTGTGGAATTGCTGTATGATGCTTCTATCTCTCTGTCTTTGAGTCAGCTTGGGGTGCCTTCGCAAGGCAGAGCTGTATCACAGAGCTGAAATTCACTGATAAGAGTCAAACTCTAGCAGCTGCAGGCTTCCCTTGCTGAAGTTGGCAGCAGCCTGAGAAGTACCTGAGTCCCCTAGAAGGCTGTCTCTTGTGAGACCTCTCTCTAGGAACGTCGTGGGATTCCAGGTTGAACCAATGGACCCCTGGCCATGATAGTATCCCTGACTTCCTAAGTTAGTTCGGTGCAAAGCTATTGGTGGTTCTCACCATACAAAGTAATGTTTTCATTGTTGTCATAGCTATACTTCTGCTACAGGTGGCCTGTTCCCACCTAACTTGAGAATATCCTTTTTTACAGGGCAGAGGGTGATCCACAAGAGATATATATGGTTTTAATTCATATATTCCTTCTGCTTCCTCTGTTCCTTATGCCTGCTCACAAAGAAAGGTCATATTGATGGTGTTGTCAGACTGACATGCCACTCTCTGCAAAAAAGAGAAGGAACAGATGCTTAGGAGGAAACAAAGGCACACCCCCACTCCCTTTTTTTTCTTCTCCACTCAAGCAATAACACTCTGAACACTAATAGATACTGTCATAACAATCTCTCCTTTTTTTTTTTTTTTTCTGTGTCAACCTTAAGCATAAAAATACACTACAGTCCTTGCCTTTGATCACATACATTCCAGTTTGGGGCTTTGAGTGCCACCATGAGCCACAGAGCAGTTATCGGGCATATAGAGCAGAACTACATGTAGGTTAACATTATGAAAGAAATTGAAAAGTACTTTATCCATATGCACATGGGTGAAAACATTGCAGAAAAGGTACAGCAGGACAGCACTTGTTGCAGTGATTGTTGCACAGAGAATAAATACCAGACAAAAAATAACCCAGAGAAATAATGAAAAAATAACTTTAAAAAATATCAAATGTACAAAAGACCATAAAAAAGTACAATTTCTTCATGCCTTCTTTACTACCCTGTTTTCAGCTGTCAATGAGGAGCCACATATTAAATCGACGGTAAGTGAAGAATGTGCTGTCGCACAAAGGGTGTCACAGAAATTGTACAGAAACATCAACGATTTTCTGATAAGACTGACAATAAGAGGACAAGAGTCATTGCTCAGGAAGAGGATGCTGTTCTTGTACTTGCTGAAAGAGTTGCAGCTTCTGATTCTCTTGGGACTGAGATGGCATCCCTGCCTGCAGGAACTCTCCTGCTTCAAGGAGATGTATACAATCATTTATGGAAAACCACACAGGACCACTGAGGTACATGTAGAAACACATGAGCAGACTTGCACAAGCAGAAGAGGGGAAATCTGGGTTTCTGATAGTAATTTTCTTTCTGACAAGGAAAGTTGTGATGGGGGTTCTCAGTGCCTTAGTGCTAGCAAAAGAGCAGTGCTAGGAACAGCTGTCTGCTTTTCTGTCCTGGCAGGCAAGGACAGAGTTGAGGAATGTGTCAGAGGAGAAAAGGCTGCAGGAGATAGACTAGAAGGCATGATGATCCTTTCTTTCATGATTTCTCATAAATATTTGGAAAAGTAAATCTGTGTTTTCCAAGACACAGTTCTGCTGCATAAAACACATTATAACTTCTAAAACTCCAGGGAAATAAATTGCATTAATCTATTGAGAAATTACATTTAAAAAAAAATTATGAAAAGGTAGACCCTTTCTATTATATATAAAAACAGCATAAAATACATACTGCTTTAATTCCATACTCTGTTTGGCAGAACTATCAAACCCACTGATGCATCTTACATTAGCACATCACTACGTTTACACAAAGATAAACATTATAAAAAAATCTTTAGCCATCTTTTTAAATAAATCCATTTCCTGCAGCAATTCCTCTCTCATTTTCATATCCTCTATCTGTGGAAACCCCTCTGAATTGTTGCAATATGGAAACCAGCAGGTGACAAGTCTTCCTACTGGAAAAAAGCTGGAAAAAAAGGGGAATTTTCACAAGCTGCATATTTTTTTTTCCATTGGCATTATCATTCCAGCCCCCTTTTCAAAACTTAACTTAAGCAGGTGACTGCTTGTGTATCCTGGATGGAGCAAATGAAGAAACAAATTTGGAAAGAAGCTTTTCTTGCAATGAGGAGCACCAAGATGGTTCATGGACTCATCTCCTGCTCCAGGTGTCTCTCTCACTGTCCTCTGACTCTGCTGTGAAAGCACGAAATGTCAGGGCACAGGCTGGTGGTGCCTGTCCCATAAACGTGTCTGGGCAACACAAACCACCAGGAACTTCCCAACTTTAGCTCTGCTGCTACCTTCTACAGTTACCCTGATGTCCTGGTTTGAAAGACAGGTGTTTGCTAAGAAAGGTAGGAGCTTCTCTTTGAAATGGAGAGTGTAAACCCCTCTCCCTCCAAATTATTATAATTTTGGTATTAAGGGGGCTCTCAGGCAAAGATATGGGGATAAGAATAACAGTTCTTTACTAATATATTTAACAAGACAAGCAAAAACAAATGAAATTAACAACAAACAGAAAAGTAACTCAGTTCCAGTCCTTTTTCCTTTTGGCTGCAGGTACCCTCTCCCTGCACTGCAGTTACCAGTGGTGGGGGCAGGATAGGTCTTGCACAGCTGAAAGACCACTGGATTGATGGCGTTGGTGTAGCAGGTGGGAGAGGGATGGAGGAGAGACCCCTCCGCTCACGGTGTTGGTTGTGGTGCTCAGCAGGGTGCCTGGAGGTGGCAGGCTGAAAGCGAGAAGGCAGCAGTGCAGGGTCCGACAGCAGTGAGGGTGGCTCCCGACGCTGAGATGGAAGCGATAGGATTGGCAGTGGCAGCGGTTCTCCTTCTCCAACTCTGTGAGCAAAATGGGGCCAGTCAGTGCCTTTTGTCTCCTCTTCTGGCTTTTTGGATCTCGCGGTTTTTCCCTCTTCTTCCCCTCCCCCCCCTTCCCCCTGCCTCTAGGGCCTAGTCAACAGGTATCTTAGCATGACAATGGGGAAAATTCCACAGAGAGAAAAGGGAAAAAAACAACCCACAACAATTATGAAATTCAAAATTATTTCTATACTAGGATTTGTAGCATTTGCTGGAAAGTTTAAAATTTTTATTTTCAAGAGACAATGTTTTAGCAGCTACTTCAAAGTCTATACATTTTGCTCCCCTACTCCTTTCAAAGAACGTGCTAGTGGAACCTGCAGGATAAATTATTTGACTAAAACAAAACAACAAATAACAAGATGAAGGGAATGAAATAAAAAACTCAAAAATCAGCAACAGGAAGGAAGAACATGACATAACTGGAAAGTGCTGAAAATCCAGTGGTGATTTTTCTGAATTAAGTTCAAGTGTTGAAAAATAAAATGGCATCCTTCCTCTAGGTTTGCATTCTGTTTGTGTACATATGCATATAAATATACTTTTCTCTCTATT
Organism: Cinclus cinclus; assembly: GCF_963662255.1. NCBI lineage: Eukaryota > Metazoa > Chordata > Aves > Passeriformes > Cinclidae > Cinclus > Cinclus cinclus. Next base: position 47,580,890 of record NC_085046.1, read on the forward strand.
AATAGTACTACATTTATATTAAACTACAGGTTTCACAATTATTCTTCCCTCAGTTTTAACCAAGGATATGCTGCTTGCCAGTGAAAATCTGCCTTGTTAAAATGTGCGATATAGCATTTGCATCATTGCCACATCATATGAGACTTCAGTGTCAGACATTTCCAGGTCCTCTTAAATTAAACTGTAGTAGAACTTGCTGGCAAATTAAAGCAAAAGCAAGCAAAAGATCCTGCTAGTATAGTTGTCTATGCCACAAAAAATTATGTTTCCTCTGAATGTTTCCTCTTACATGCAGAGACATGTAAAAAAGTGGAGACACAACAAAGTGGTGCCTAATCACTGGTGTTCAGGCTGCAGCAGGCCACTTTGGCTGCACAACCATGAAGGTGCACTTGGTAACTGCTAGGGCTAGCTAACCACAGTGCTGAAATGAATCACCAAACCATCAAAGCCTTGCAACCACCCTGCCTGCACTTTTTGAAAATTATCAGGTTTGCTTCCCCTCGATAGATCTACACACAGTCCTTCTCAAGGTGCAGATCTGTGCCTGCATCGTTTCCACCTGGGAGCTGTTCTTCAGCACCAGCACAGGACAGTTGGGCATTTTCTGGGCTTTTCTCTACAGGTGAAGCCAGGCTTCACTCCTCATTTTATGATATCTTTGTCTGTTCATGCCTTTTATGACCAAGAATGTGGTCTGTGGTGGGTGTCATGTTGTGTCAGAGCCCTGGAAACCTCACACGCAAAGGAAGAAGAGGCAGGCAACGAAAGTTCTTGCCTCAGGGATAGCATGTTCCCACACAAATTCCATGTGCCTGCCAAAGTCAACCTCAGCTGGCGGCTGTAACCACTTTAAAGTGCTTGCCATCAGAGTGCCAAACATGACTGGGAGCAGAGGTCCCAATGGTGCCCACAGCTGTTTGCCAGCAGGCAAGCTGTGGTTGATACTATTTTCTCTGCTGCTGTTGCCATAGGAGACTCTCTGTTGAGGAGGAACTGCTGACTTCTTCCCTTCCACCCTCCTGTCTGCTACAGCTCATTCCCTGCCTCTGCATATCTTGCCTCACATAAAAAGGTACCTGTCTCTAAATCTCCTCAGTGCTCAGCCTCCCTCTCTCCAATGAGAAAATTCAAGGTATAAACCGCAATTTTCCTATACTGGAGGAAGCCCTAGGCCAGATCCTATTGTTGAGCAGGATGATCTGAGCAGGACATCAGCATGTGAGAGGAAGGCCACTGGGTTGTTCTTGGGAGTTGGTGTAATGCTACTGGAAAAGAGTGACAGAAAGTAAAAATCAAAAGAGAACCCAGAGACTGTGTACTTGGGATGCCCTCCTCCCAGCCCAGGCCTCAGATTTGAAGACCTACTGGAGACCAACACAGTGACTTTACACATGCCAAAATACAGCTCACTGAGGTTTCAACTCTGTGCTCTTCTGAACATCACCTTTGCTATTTTCCATGTCTTGAGAGAATAGGGCATGACATTCAGAACTCCTGTGGTCCCCAAAGAGTCCCAGATGGAGATGAACTCTTCTGACTCTTGTTTCAGACCCTCTTTGGTTAGAAGAAAGGTAGACATCTTCCTTTAGGGTAGGCCATGACCTCTTTAACTCGAGGTCTAAACAAGAAAGGTATTTTATGTCTGACATTATGACATTAGCATGACATTAGTATGTCCAGCAGAACCTGGAGCACAGATTGAAGCTTACTAAGACATTACCAGAGCACCATGTCAAAGCAAGCATGGCCATATCTGTAGGAATAAACAGCAGGGTCCCTAGAGCCCTGTCAACTTTTACATCATGAGCAGGTATTTATGAAAAGTGCTGGCTGTCAGTGATAAATCCTTTTCTGAGACCACTCACCACATTTACAGATGATTCTAAGAGCTTACAGGTTTACCAAGCAAGACCAACCCCAGGGAATATTCTTGCACACAGCTAAATTCAGTAGTATAAATTCAACCAGAGTTTAATGATGCAGAATGGATGCTAGATAGACATTAAAAGGAAAACAAGAAAATCTGAGAACTTCCACTTGCCTTGAGCAGACGTCGCTGGGTGTTTTCTCTCAGTATGATTGTAACTTGCTGCTATGGCTATGTTTTACTGCCAGGTTTCCTACACACAGAGAGACAAAATATTTTAAATGTTGTATGTGATGTTTCAGTCTAGCTAAATGGCCAAGTCACGGGGAAGCATCCAACAAAGACAAATTTCTTTAATTCAGATTCTTCCTCAGGTAGTTGTTTTTAATATCAGAAGTTCTATTTGGAACAACTTTCTAGGATTGTGTTGACCCCATCAGGTTGCTGCCACCACTCCTGTCTAATGTGTGTCACACAGGGAAACAAAACAATTGAAGCTGAATGATGTGGTAGGACACTCACCCTGGAGATAAAGTTTCATATTGTAACTATTTAGGAATGAAGCATTAATATTTTAATGTGAAAATTACAAGTGAATTTGAGATGCAGAAGAAGAATTTTCTGACTTCATAAAGTGTGTTAGTTAAAACTCTAGGTATACTGATGTGCTAATGTACTGATGTACTAGGTGTACATTGTAATATAGACAACACTTGACTTGCATTAAAAATAAACAGCTGTCACAAATTATATACAAGAGAAAAATGCACTTCTGCCATTTGTAATTAAAGTAACTGTCTGCTTGTTTGTTTGTTTCTGATGCTGAAAATTTCAGGCAAAATGGTGAAATTGGGAGGAGAAACACCAAAGTTTCAAATTTCTGGGCTTTAGTTAATGAAAGCTGATGAAGTAGTTATGAGATATATGAACTGGGCATAATTGAGAGCACTGAAGAAATACAGGTGAAAACCATGTGCAATGAAATTTAAAACTAATTTTATATTTGTGTTCAAAGTTGAAAGTGAAGGAAGATTTATAGCTACTCTGTAAAAAAAATAGACCACTTGAGTAGATATGGAATACTGAATATAGAAACTGTATTGTTTTGCAGAGGAAAGCACTGAAACTAATATCTGAAAGACCCTTCACTTACGTTTAACAAGATTACTATTTGGTAGCCTATAACAATTATTTCCATAATTCAAATAAAAATAGAACCTCCCTCATTTAAGGATCAAATAGCTGCTGGCAACATGATAGAGATTTTGTATATGTAGAAGAGAAGAAGGAATAGTTTTAAAAAAATCATTAGCAAAAGTCTCCCAGATAGGTATGATGGCCTTATAATTGGGTTTATATATTTTACGCACTGTGATATCAGTAACAGACAGAACTCTGGAACCAAAATATGCATGGAAAAAGATTATAAACTTTCAGTTCAGCAGCAGAGTGAAATTAATTAGATTTGGTCTTGAAGTCAAATAAATTTGATCAGTGAGGATAATTCACTGGGACATAGAGGTATTTCATATCTGTCTTTGTGTTCAAGACCTTTACAGTGAAAACAAGTTTGTTTTACCTCCAACATCTGTGGTGATCCTGTGGGACTAGCAGGGATGTTTGGTACTGCAGTTTTGTGCACTAGGGATCCTTACAACCAGGAACACCTCCTATGCACATGAAGTGTACTCATGCACTGCATACAGCAGGGACACAGGAAGGAAACCATGATGGCAGAGGCAAATCTGCTTTTGAGATGACTCAGAGGTGATTTCTGATCCTCTAGCACACACTGTCCTGGAAACCATGGGAGAAACCCAAGTTTCAGCTCAAAAACAGGATGACTCATCTGGCCACAGGCTCGCTCTATCATCCTCTTCCAGTAGGGACCTTCATCTGGAGATTAAAAATACATCACCACCAGCATAAAAACTTCCTATTCCTGCTCACAAGTGGCTATTACACTCTGTCCCACTGACTACCCTGTTTGACATATGGACACTCACTATGTGACTAAACCTCTGATTTCCTTTTCTCATCCACAGGAACCTATGACAGAAATGATAGTTTATGGTTTATCTCATGCTTCTGTCATATACTGGGGAGGAGGTACATGATAGACATCCCTCAAAATTGTCCCCTTAGCAAAAAAGCTGCCTGTGTCAGGTGCAAAGCTTGGCTATTGCTAGCCTGTGTAGCTCTGCTACATGCAGACAAATTCTGCATCCATTAAACAAGGTGAACCAGCATGAACCCTTGGAAGTAAAACTGGCTCCTGAAGTAAGATCCAACATTTAAAATGTTTCTGAATGTCACACCAGTAGTCACCATTTCTAACCAGCAATCTTCTAAGGACTGGGGTTTATTTTTGAAATCTTCAGTTGGCTAAGTGGTGTGATGATTGAAGACATTGTATCAAGAGCTATTTTCTGGCCCTAATAATTTTATTAGCTTTGAATAGATATACAACAAATTGTTTAGAAATTTATAGTCTTTTTACTTGCATGAATTGGATCAGAGTACAAAATAGTCAATAAAGAGAAGAATTCAATGTCATTTTTTTCTGCAGAAGCTTGAATGAATGCAGCTTGAAAAGTTTTAACTCCTTTGACTTGTTCTTTAGGCTCAGAACATTCTAACAAGACTTTGTTAAGATTTAGCCTTCTCAATGTTGTCTGTTCATCTGCCTCCACCTTGTGCACTCTTTTTCTTTATGAACCACTAATTACCCTACTTTTTCTTCTAAATGACCACATAGGGCCAATTACTAGGGAATTTAAACAAATTTACAGAAGCCAAATTGTGCTCCAGTTGCTTGATTATTTTATTCATTAAGTCCATAAAAACTTACCTCAGCTGTCAAAGTTCCAGTGACTCTTACTGTGTCTAATTTCTGCTCCCGTCTTAGCAAAGAACATTACTTCATATGCTATAAAATTTCTTACCCAATACAGCTGTGCAGATACTAGCTTGTCCCATGACTGGAGTGTAACAGCTTATTCCGCTTGGACTACATCACAATTCAGGTATTCACGTAATTTTCCAACTTTTTTTCAGGCCTGGTATTCTCTAATTCCATAAATCTTTCCTCAAGCAAATTTTGGTACTCACCTTCATGTATCAGGATGAGTATTTTCTATTTTTTCTGTACTGCTGTGAATTACTACTATGAATATAGTCTAGTTATTCACATATTTCAATCACATTTTTCACATGTTCATATTTTCTCTGCAGATGAATTTCTCTTTGTCAAAACACGAATATTCAAGAAAATTATACTAGCTGAAGATCCCTAAAGTATAGAGAGGCCTGAGTTCAGTTGAGCCATCTTACTTATTCTGGAGGTTCTTAAACTGGGGCTTTCAATGTTGTGACCTGGATAGCTGTTAAGATGGTTGCAGGTAAAGAAGCAGGAAGAGCCTTTGTACGGGTTCCACAGAGATGTTTATTTCAGCCACATGCATGGATAGTCCAGGGTCAAAGGCAAAGGCAAATGTTGTGGTGGGGGTCCAGGTTCAAGTACATGGGAAATTTGGGGCAGGGGGAGCATCAGAGACCAATTGCCAGGGGACATGGGGGTGGCACAAAGGTGGGGTTAGGGCATGGGAGCCAACAGGGAGACAGGTGCCAGTGACCAAAAGACTGAGGGACAGGGAAGGTGACATGGGGCCAACCAAGGGAACAGAACAGGGGTACATTGGCACGAGAGAACAGGGTTTGCTATGAGAGAAGCCTCTTGTCTCTCCCTAACTAGGGAATGCTTTTAGGGTTTCCACATCTGGAAATCTTTAGGTTTGGCAAAATAGAAACTGCTGCTGTGTCTTTACCAGCTAACTTTGGTTTAAAATACTTATGTGAATGCCAATCCACCTTTGTTACCTGATATCATGGGGTTTGCTTCAAGAAACAGGAAGATATTTTTCTTCATTTTCTTACACTTTCTAGATCTCATTGCAAGGATCAGTCTTCTCTATCTCTCTTTCAGTAGAAGGCTAACCTCCACACATAGCTAGTGAAAAACTGTACTTGAATCTGGTGAATCTGTGCATTTGATACTGCCAGAGAGCAAACTACTAGTCTGTTTTCAGGTGGCTTAGATATGATGCTGTCCTGGTTTGAAGGACAGGTGTTTGCCAAGGAAAGCAGAAGCTTCCCCTTGGACTGAAAGAAAATGTGATTCTTCCGATTATTATAATTTTGGAATTAAGAGAGCTCTCAGGCAAAGATATGGGGGTAGGAATAACAGTTCTTTACTAGTATATTTAACAAGACAAACAAGAACAACAACAGCTATGAAATTACCCACAAACAGAACAGTGACTCAGTCCCAGTGTTTTTTGGCTGCAGGCACCTTTTCCCTGAGCTGCAGTTCCCGGTGCTGGGGGCGGGCGGGTCCCGCAGAACTGCAGGAGGGCTGGGGGTGATGGCAGCGCTGTCCCGGGGGGGGGGAGAGAGAGATGGAGAGAGAGCCCTCCGCTCACGGTGTCGGTCCCGGTGATCAGCAGAATGCTGGATGGTGGTAGTTCACAGCGAGAAGACAGCCGGGCAGGGTCCGATGGTGGTTTCCCGACGCTGGGATGGCGGAGATGGAGGAGAGGCGGCGATCGTCCTTCTCGTCCGAACTCCGCGGGAGAAATGGGCCGAGACTCAGCCTTCCGCTTCCTCTTCTGGCTGTTTGTATCTCGCGGGGCTTGCTTCTTCCCTCCCCCTTGTCACCAGGGCCCAGTCAACAGGTATCTTAGCACGACAATGGGGAAAATTCCACAGAGGGAAAAAAAAAAGAAAGAACTAACCCTCAACAATCAGGGTTATCAGTTTCCTGAGCTGTTGGAAACCACTCATTATGTCTCACTAAACTCTTGTGTTCATGGATTTGCACAAAACTACAAAGGATGTTCCCAAAATTACATTCTAATATTCTATAAATGTAAGGTGTCAAATGTGTTTCATACACTCAAAAGATGAATCATTATACAGAACAAGGAATAAGAAAAAATTAATACATGAAAATTTCAATACTCAAATTACCAAACTCAAAACTGTAACAAATGCTGTATTTAAAAATAAATAAAAGTATCATGTGTACATCCACAACTATTAACCATGCTGTTATTCACATAATTTTAAGATTCTAGGGTAAGGTAAAATAAAAAATCCCTGACTTTTCTTGCTCTAGTGAGCCAAGTCCCAGAGGTAATAGTCATATTACTTCGGAGGATGAATGCCTATATTGCTAAAGATGTCTTAATCACTAAATTATGTCAGTTCCTTTTCATCTGTTCATTTTACATATACTGAACACTAACATTCATGAACCTCTCTTGTGGTACAAACTCTGCAAAAGTTTATGTATTAGTAACTTCTTTTAGGGCTACCATTCATATTGTCTTCAGGGCAAGTTAGGGGAATATACTTACCACTGGAAAAGTTGTGTCATTCCTGAAAAACAAGCTGTCAAATCCTTTGTGTCCACTTATGGGCAAAACTGCTTGCTCCTCAAACCTCCACAACTGGAACTTGTGGTGGTCTTGGGATGCTGCTCAGAAGTGCACTGCCTAGTTTTGGAGTCTCCTGGTCTGTCACCCTGAGAGCACACAAGATGATGTTTTGCAGTAACTCCTTACAGAAAATTGTTCATTTTTTAATTTTATGGTCTTTCTTTGTTTACCAAAACAGTTCTGCTGCACAGAATTATCCCACAAGCAACCATCAGACAGAGATCTGCACTTACAGCAGCACCAATCACATTCTTCAGTTTTGCACTTTCTAAACTAAAAGAGCTATCTTTGATTTCAAGAAGTTAAATTTTCCATCATTTCATATACTTTCTTTTTGTTTTACAGAAAAATACAATAAATCAGAAAGCTATTCCACTATTGGATCCATGGTCTCCTGATAACTGATGCAGAAAAAGCAAATGCACACATACAGAGCTTTCAAGTTACAATGGCTGCCACACTGCCAGGCTAAGAACTGCTCTGCAGAAGAGTTGGGAAGGTCAGATGTTCTCTCATCATAAACATAAAAGTCCTAGAGCAAATCCAGGCAGAAAGGCAGGAGAAGCACTAGCACACATGCAGGAAATCTAACCTACAGAAGGCATAGGTTGAATACACTGTAGCATCAGTATCCACGAGGACTATAAAGCCACAGAAGAGACCACAAAAGTTTATAAATTAAGGTAATCAAGACCTTGTGTGTTTACAAGCAGGCAATCATCAGAGCTGCATAGGCATTGGCTTCCAAGCATGTATTGGGGCACATAAAAACAGTGACTAGCAGGGAAAACACATCTCTAGTTTTGTCTCAAGGGTTACAAGTCTCAGAAGGGTGTACAACTGTCTTCCATTATCTTGTAAAAGAATGTTAGTAATTTGGAACTAGGTAACTCTGGACATTAATAGCGCATGACAAAGAGCAGACATGAGATCAAGTAGTATACACAGAATGGAGTTAAATAGTTTTAAAGTTACTCAGAAAAACTATGCAGTTATTCAACATTAATCCATTCTTTTGTGGTTTGTCCATTGCATATTTTCATTATACTTTTCATATACACTAAGCAAAACTTGAATAATTTTGATTCAGGGAAGAACCTTATAAACTCCTAACCCCTTCTCTCTGGGTGCCTTTTGTAAGGGCCATGAATACTGTTGGTCTACATAAGCTAAGTATGTAATCATGAAATGAATTAAAAATTTTATAGAACTGTACTCTGTAACGTAAAGAAAGATTTTTTTTATTATTATTTTTCAGCATTTTGAATTACCAAATCCCTTTAACTATTTTGTGATACCCAAAGCATGCATATAATTCATTCTAACAGATCAGTTAAAGAACAGGCCATGTCAACCTTTTAACATTTGGTATATGAGCATTACCTCATTCTAGTGTTTCCTCTTCAAGACTTTTTTATGGGGGGGTGTAATATATAAAAAGGTGGCTATTCATGAAGAAAGTGTTCTGGATAAAAAAGTTAGCATTTTGTGAAGGAAACCCCAAAAACAAAGCCTAGTCTTTGAGTCTTTAACTTCCCCATGGCAGCTAGGTTAAATATCTCATCTTTTTTATTTCTTTCCAATTTTGTACATCTATGAAAGTTTCAAAAGTGGTTTTCCTACTTCATGAAGGAAAATAAAGATTATTCAATGCAGAGCTTGTACTAATTCCAAAGTTTGGGTTTTCCAGTAAAAAATGTAGGAAGTGATTTATGTTTGCCATATAAATGCATTATTTCCAATCTGAATACAAAATCTCTGTTGCCATTGTGTTGATCTAATCCAAGATGTTAGGACATCACACAATCTCATTGAAAATCTCATTGAAAACTGCTGCAACTCTATGGAAACATTGCCTCATTCTCCCTAGTGCAGAATGAACATTCTTCAACTTGGGAAGATTTAACTGTGAGGAAGAACATCTATTCTAGTACCTCTAAGACCTTTTTTCCCCTACTTTTTTTCTTCATGTTATTTTCATGAAATAAAAGTAACTTTTCCTCTGGGGCTTTGCAAGTCATACTTTGGTTAGCATGCTCAAGAATGATTAGGAATGCTCAAGAAAAGCTAAAAGAAATTAACTGAAACTAGATTTTCTTAAGATATGGTAGACACACATGACCACCTGGGCATAGTATGCCCAGGCAGGGTTTCAAAAATAAATTGGATGCACAGGCAATTTATAGTTCTGTAACAACATGCATATGTGCAATGTGTACAGTTTAGAGACACCAATATTTGATTTGTGCATTCTCAAGCCTTTACCTTCACAAAGAAATTCCCACCAGTCATGATGCCTGTAAGAGTTATACATGAAAATAGCCCCACTGTAGTCTGGACCAATCGTGCTTTCTATGTGTATAAATAAACTTTGCCTTTATCTTCTGTGAACTTTTTGGGGGCTGCTGCAATGCAAATGTTCATCTTTAAAATGATAACTTTGTTCTGCACCAGTGTGATGACAGACCTGCACTGATAATGTATGAGCATGGGCACCACTAGGTTTTGAGACCCTCTTTTGGTCACCATGAATTCCACTAAAATCTTCCTCTTTTAGCCTCCTCTGTCTCACAATTTACAAGCAAGACAGAGTGAAGGCAGATCACTAATTAGGTGCCAAGACTAATTTTCTCACACGTTAAAAGGATAAGGTTGAATCTCCCTAGGGTAAAGAAAACAAAAGAAATGGTGATGCTTCCTGCCAACCTTTCATTCCCCAGCCAGCTCCCCATTTCCCTCTCAGCATGCCTGTATCTCAGCTGCCACTGCCATGTCAACCCCAGACTGATAAAATAGAGTGATGGGGAAAAAAATGACCCTTGGAGATGTAGCAGAGATAGGGCTGGACTGGGTAAAGAATGGGAGAGGACGTTAAGGCCGTTGAGGGGCAGCAGTTGGGTGGCCACAGAGTGTCCCCAGGCAAGTGGCTACTCCAGGATAGGTGCAAGTGGGCTGGGGGGGCCTGTGTGTTCCTGAGTGGACTCTTGCCTCAGGGCAGAATGGTACCCAAGCCACTGTGCTGTGATGTGCTTACTGTGGAGGGTGTATATCAAACCACAGGGTACACGAGTGTCTGGGAGCTCTTCCTGGTTACAACGTCTGGTGTAGAGTGCTGTTGGCCCTAAACTGGCTTGTGTCTATGCATTTGTTCACTTACACATTTCTGGGGGGGGGGGGGGGAGGGGGGGAAGATGAACCACCAGAGTGCCACCTAGGAACTCACAAAGATCCACTGTTACATGGAAGGGGTTATTATGCTCAGGTGCTGTGTGTCTGCATGCAAATACCTATACACAGCAGTATATCAAAATCTCACAAGCTCTTGGGTGTCCTGATGTATATGTGTGATGAGGGTTTGTGCTAAGATGCTGAATGGTTATCTGCAAAGACTGTGCCTATTTAAATATCAGTTTGTGTATTCACTGTGTGAATATCGGTGTATCTGAGTGTGCACGCAGGTCTATTTTTATGTCTGACTAGTTCAAGGAAGCAGTTTTGTTATAAAGAGTGTATATGCAGAGTTTGCACATCCATGATGGAATGTGGATCGAAAAATGCCTTTTTTAAGGTTAGAGAAGCGTGTTGCCCGTATTATAAACAAAGGAGAAAACATGCTTCTCTGTTCAGTTTTAACCAGTATAATATTGCCTGCATTACTGAGACAATGTTATGTGAAAATTTTATTTAAAAGTATCGATGTCATGTGTAGCCTTCACTTGTCTGTCACATACAGCTACTATGACAGACTAAATGCACATTTGCATATTTTCATACAGCAGCACATGTCTGTTCTGCAGTGCTTTGCTTTGCCATCTGAGTGCGTGTGACTGCATATTTTTAGTTGGGGAGCATGTAGAACAATTGGGATGCATAGACCATTTTCATGTATTGATTTATGTTTTGCAGAACTGATCTTGCAAAGAATTGGTTGTCATCACTCAGTGACAGAAGGTAAAAATGAAAGGTTATTTTGATGAAGATTTCCTACTAATATGACATATTTCTACCTGCCAGTTACCTCTAGTGTCAGTAACCAGCATCATCTCCTTGGAGTCTTTAAAGGACAGGAATTAATGCCATGCTTTGTACCACCACCTGGTTTAAAGGATTTGAAGAAAGCCTGCATTTAAAATTTTAATCCTTAACATTTTTACATGAAATGTGAAACAAGCATGAGGGCAAGAGCTCTCATATTGTCTTCTATGTCTCAATCTGTGATCTGAAGGGAACAGTTTTGGTGACTGTATCAGGATAGTTCAAACCCTGGACATATTTACTGGTTGATTTCTCAAATAACAGTGTAAGAGGAGGTCACAATCATCGAGGCTCTATAATTTTCCCTGAGGCAAAGACCATCACCAAGAACTCTAGAAACTCAAGCTGCTCATGCTAATGTCAAACTCCCTCGACATATGTATCTCAACTGAGATCATTGTTCAGTCCAGTTCACAGTTAGTTGTCTACCCTAAATATATGAAGGATATTATTTTTTAATGACAGAATGATGAATGCATCAGAATTCAGTTTGGGAGTTTAGTTATGGGGCACAAGTATGTCATTGCTGTTTATGTATCACAGCAGACAGGAAGGCTGATTTGATGTTATTATAGTTGAAGCTCTTTAATCAATATTTTTATGAAAAGGTCCAGGGTTACAACAGCTGTCATTCCATTAAAGTGCTTGTGGCTATTCTGAGCAGAGTGATTATAAGCTTGAAAATTGTTGAGGTTAAAAGCTTTGCACATCTTAACAGATTAAGATACTAAATTTTCTTCTATTTCTTGTGCCAGTTGGGTTTTGCAAACAAGTTGTATATTTCTCCGCAGAATTCCAAAGTGTAATATTAATTACCATCATTGTTGGGACTTATGTTGAGACACATGCTAAGGGAATCAGAAGGCAGCAATACTTTTAGAACCATAAAATTTAGTTCTGTATGTCATATGGTCATTTAAAAAATTTTAAAGTGCTTTGTATTTTAATATTGTTCCTATAATCACAGGGAAATGGCAAGCAAGAAGAAAGAAATCCAGCTGCAGGTACAAATCCTAATTACTTAATCAATTTTAGAGGAAAATAGATGCTTCTTCTGCCTTTTTAGAAGGTTAAAATTTTAATTAATTTTGTTTCAGACCATAATAAGCAATCAAAACCAGTGGGATGAAATGCTGCTGACAAAGGGTATAGTAGGTACTAACATTTAATGTATTATTTATATTCTTTCATGGATATATATGCAGGTTTTCATATTTATTTATTATCTTTAACAGATGTTCTAGAAGACTATTGCCATATCTTTTAAAGATAGGCTGTATTAATATATATTTATAAAGGTATATCATAGAGTCATTGAATCATAGAATTCTTTCAGTTGGAAAATACATTTAAGATCATATATTATAATTTTGATTATGCAGTATCTTATATGATAAATACTCATTAAAATAATATTTATCTAAATTTTATTTTTATATACTGCTATACACCAGTTTTTAGAAAATACCTTTCCAATATGGTATTCTTCATGGTAGGGAGTTGGACGCTTCTGTGTATAAAATCTTGCACAGACTAAATAATTACTGCAGCATTCTAGAGAGTGCATGTTTTATGCCATGCATTATTCCCAGTTTTCAGTTCACTTAGTCCAATAACTATGTCTTCTATGTCCGGTAGGAACTGTTTTTTTGGTAAAAGAAACAGATCTGTAACAGGATCATATCAACAGAGGGATAGTAATAGGCAAAGGCTCAGGGAAGTGAAAATCCTGTAGAATAAAGATCTAGAAAAGAATGAAAACCAACAGTGGGAAAAGAAGATGAGAAAATAAAAGGAAAAAGAATATGAAAGAAAAGTTGCTATTTGGATTAATAATCTCAAATAGTATTCTGAAGTAGGTTTCCAATGTCAAAAGTAATTGAAATGAAACACTATGTATCCACTAATATATCCACTGAATCCATTGATGAATTCATGATATATTCATTGACTAGAAGAGGACTGAAATATTAATTTGAATGCATTCCCAGGGCTGTTTCAACCCAAACATAAATGTCTCATTTTATAAGTTCCTCAAGTAATCTGTTCATAATTCTAAACGATTACATTTTAGTAATAGAAGTGTATCAAGCTTGGTGTGGTCCTTGCAAAGCTGTGCTGAATTTATTCAGAAAAATACGGAACGACTTCAGTGAAGACAATGTCCTACATTTTGCCGTGGTAAGGACATAAATTCTATGTGTGACTATATTTACATTTTTATTTAAATATATCTTCTGATTTGCATATCCAGAGCTTTTATTTTACTGTCCTTATGCTGAGCTGCCATATTTTTGACCTGGTTGCTTTCCCTGCATATATCCTCCTAAGACTTTGTTTAGAGGTAGATTTGAAATTGTAATAAATATGTAAGAAGCTATAAGAAAAAAAGAGCTAATATCCCACAACTTTTGCTTTCCTTGATGAGGTTGCAGAAATATTCAGAAGCCAGACTATACAATTTTTAGATTTCTGCATTATGGACCATTGCATTTAAAATTCTTACATCTGTGAAAAACTGTTGCATCATTTTTTGCAAATGTTACCTGTCATTTTTAAGAAAACAAAAAGGGGGAAAATTTTAAAAAACCCACAAAACTGTAGTAGTAAAAATATTTGTTTACACTAGCAATATATATATACATGAGTGAAATATATCTCATATTTAAAGTAGATAAATTTGTTTCACAGACTCAGCTTATCCAAGATATTGTCTAAGTTATCCTTTTTTATGTTAGTGAAAACTTAAAATTCCACGATGAAAGAACTTTCCAGAAAAAACATGAATTTTTTGTACATGAAAAAGGCAGGGAGTTATGTTCCAAGGCTATCTCACATGATTTCATACATTGGACCACATTTCACACAAAAAAATCAATGCACTGGATAATCTCTTCCATCAAGACTGCATGGGCTAGTTCTTCATTTATAGATGTTATTACAACCTAAATGAGAAAATAGTATCAAGAGAAGATATTTTTACATTATTAATTGCTGTAATACAAAGGGAGGACAATCCCATGTAACCAAAACAGTTCTTTCTTCATCACTATAAGGACTGTTAGGTGTATTTAGGACTGCAGTTTGAGTTTGCAACACCAAAGTATATAAGAGTGGGGTTTTCCTGTGAGTAAAAAGGTTTCCTTTATATATGCATATGCATACACACTTATGTAAGCAAATAATTTTTTTGTCTGATTTCAGGCAGAAGCTGACAGCATTGAAACTCTGAAGCCATTTAGGAGGAGCTGTGAACCTGTGTTTCTTTTTAGTGTTGTAAGTACATCCTGTCTGCTTACTTCTGCCTTAACTTGTTTCATTCTGAAATAATAGAGGCAGTAGTAGCTTTGGTATTCCCTTCATACACCATAGGAAATGATCCTGTAGCTAGAAGAAAAATCAAGACATTGCATGTTTCAAAAATTCAAGTAAATGTGTAAATGAAGTGATGAAAACTCACTGAGAGTGTTATTTTCTCTTCTACAGCATGGTAAAATTCTTGCACTGGTGAAAGGTGTAAATGCCCCTCTCATAAATAAGACAGTAACGGAGTTAGTGCAAGAAGAGAGGGAAATTGCAACTGGAGCGAAGAAATGTGCTGAGGTACTCACAAACCAGATACTTATGCATAAACATGTCTTTTTATTACATTTACACTGTTTCTCTAAATGTCTATGATAATGTTCAGATAATGTTTAGTTTTCTGTATTCTTGTCCTAACAATAAAATAAATAATAAACATAAGGCAGGTTTTTTTTTAGAAATCAAGTAAAATTATCTGAGTTCTAAGACACTTCTAAGGATCATCTAGTCCAACTCCTCCTGCCATAGGCAGTCTCACCTTTCGCTAGATCAGTTTGCTCAAAGCCATGGGGATTGCTCTGTACCTAATGAATCGTTTGCTACTAAAAACAACAGCCATTCAACAAGTCTATTCTATCACCTTTGACTCCTGAGACTTCCAGGTAACATAAGGACATAAGGGCAGCTCAGTCTGACCTCAATAGCCTGCACCGTGAAAGATCCCATGATTGGAATTCACAGTACTAGTAAAGCCTGAAAAGTTAATCCTCCCTTGTGGCTTGTTCTCCTCAGGACCCCAAAATTTCTACTATGGTACCTTATAAAAACTTAACAAACTTACAGGTTAGTCTAGCAATGTAAGAAATTGAGAGAGGGACAAAATGCTACTAGCTCACAAATATTTTAGTAATATTTTTTCTTTCAAGGCTAAGTAGTTTTAATATATATGCATCATATGAAACAAAGACATGAGAAATAATAACGTCTCATTGCTTATTTTGTTAAAATGGAGATGAAATAAGAGAGTAAAAAGAGCTTTTTCACAAACTGAAATTCAGTTAAGGAAAGTCAGACTGGTCAGACTGACCAGTCAGTCAGTTCAGGTCCTTAGAACTGTTTGTTTTCCAGGGTAGCAAATCCATTCTTACATTAAGATAAATGTGTTGTAAAGATGTGACAGCTATGTTTGGTGACTGGTGATGTACTTTTACTCCATTTGCAATTACCTTAGGTAGAAGAACTAGTTTTTCAAGAAGAAGGTTCTGCATCAGAAGGGTCTGCTGAGGAGGCTGTAGAAGAGGGTAAATATATTTATTTCGGAAATGTTAACAGAAAGAAAGAGATGTCTTTTCATTAATAATTGTCTATGTCTAGCACTAATAGACCTTCCTTTGGTTTCATTAATGAAATGCTATGATTGAGCTTTCTTCTGTAAGGAATTAATGTATTGGACTGTCATCATCAATATTTTCACCCCCACTCGGGGAACCTTCAGACTTTAGACAGAAGTTGTATGTGCCAGGGAATTTTCCTATGTAAAGTTAAGGCCTGAAAGTCACTTCTACACTGTCCCTGTACTTCTGTTGAGGTGGAATACTAAGACGGAGCCAACCTGAGAGGATTGAAAGACTTAATCCGTGAAGCAACGGCATGCCTTTTGCCTCAGATTACTCTTTCACCAGATTAGATTTAACATCCAATTTAAAGAAGAACATAAATCCACAGTAGCAGGATAAGCTTCCAAAAAGATTGAAAAATAAGCACCATCCTGTTTAAAAGTCCTGTCTGTGATATTTCTCAGGTTTTTCATTAGCTGAGACCTACATATTTTCTATTTTTATTGTTATCTATGGCTACTGAATGTTCCTATTGCTTCATCTATGCAGAGAATGTCATTCTACAACCCTGAGGTAATCAAACTCCTCCATCCTCTCCTTCTTCTTGATCTTGCAATTTTTTTTCCCTGTGAGAGGCATTAGATCTCAGTCATTGCATCCCTTTTCCTTCCTTTTCATGTTCTGTTGGTTTTTCTTTTTAATTGTATGGTTCAACTGGCATATTGCTGACCCCAGCTTTAGCTTATATTTTTTCTCATGTGAGACCTAGAAGTACAGTACTGTCATTTAGCAATTATCTACAGACTTCACACTAATCCCCAGAACCTAAACATGATAGAAAATCAGAAAACAGGGCTTTAGCTCTGGTTCAGCTTCAGGTTAGAGGATCTCTCAGACACTTTAATATATTAACATTTGGTGGTAATGTTTTCCTTAACACATGCAGATCCTTAAGTGTTTCTAGTACTGCTAACAAGTAGTAGTCTGCTGTTTCCATTATCACTATCTTAAATTCTTCTACAGTTTTTGGGATCTGATTGAGTTACAGTCAAATGCTTAAATGTAAACTTCAGCTCCAGTAAAGACAATCCCCTTAATTTTGCTGAATGTATTACTTAGCAGATTATTTTTCCCTTTTTCAGAAGAAGTACTCACTTATTCTATTGGAATTATAAAACCTGATGATGTCTTATCAGGACATGTAGAAGAAATTAAAAAAAAGGTAGAGAGAAATTTAAAATATTAATTCATTCTATTCATTTAAGAGGCATAATAGCAAAATGTAAGGTTAAGTATATCCTAATTTATGCCCAGACTTTGGAACAGAATCTGATAAAGCTTCTCTGCTAAGGGTGATAAAAGCTCAATAATTTTTGCCTGAAATAATATGGCATTCAGATTTATACTATTGCCTTAATATTCTATGACAGCAGAGATTAGACATTGATTCATATTGCTTCTGTTACAAAAAAAATTGCTTATAACAATATATATCAAGACCTAATAAGAAAAAATTTTAAAAGTGCTCTGACAAGGACAGCGTCCTTTGCAGGGAAGGGAATCAGAGTACTATATATTGTTTCTGCAATTACCCTACCTTAGCAGGAAAGGAAGGAAGCTGAGAAAGGCAGGAAAAAAAATACAAAAAACCAAACCAAACCAAACCAAACCAAAACAAACCAAACCAAAACAAACAAACAAAAAAGGAGCAGCCGCTACTTGGCTACTTGGCTCATGAGGTGTGCTTACCAGCACAGCCTTGTTGGGGCAGGCTTAAAACACTCAGCAGCACCACAGGGGCTTTTAAAGGGCTAAGTGCTGGTACACAGGTTAATATTGGTGTATCATCAGTACTGGAGCTGGATACTGCCTTTGCTGTTAAAATATCAGTACATGGTTCAAACCTCGTAACAATGGACTGTGAACTTTGATGCAAGTCATGGGCACATCACTCACAAATGCTTCCATTTAGTGCAGTAGCCTAGTTTAAAACAGGAAATAATAAAGTAGATTTCATTTTTCTTTATTTGCTGTTTCTAAATGCAAGTAGTTTAGCCTAATACAACTGTTAACAAGCATACATTTATGTGACTACTATGGTTGCAATATAATTTATAATATCTTGCAACATGAGTTGCATGTGAACCACTCACAGTGATCCAAAGGGGTTTATTCAATGTGAAATAAAAGGGATTATTAACTATTGAATGAATGTACATTGAACTGTACTATATTTTTTCTCAAACATTAACTTAGGGGTATTGTAATCTTGAATTTAGTGAAGTGCTTTGAAAGGCTGGAAGTTCAGTTTAGGCAAGGATAGCAGTTATATTTTGAATATTTCAGAGAATTTAAAGTTTAAGATAGCTTCCAAAACCAATCAATCTTTAGATTTACAATAACATAGCATTTTGTATGTATCCATTTTCAAATGCCCTTGAGTAATAACCAAATAATTGCAGATTAAAGATGCAGGATTTGACATTAAAGCAGCAGAGGAGAGAATGCTTACTGAAGAGCAAGTCAGAGTATTTTATGCCCGGAATAAAGAAGAGGTAAAAACAAACTAAAAGCTTAAATGAAAGGAACAGGTAGAACAAATAATTGTTACCAGATGTGCCTGCAAATCTCTGTAGGGTAAACTTTAAGTATATTGAATAACTGAATTAATGTAGATTTAGTACATATAAAATAGATATTCTCTCTCCCTTTTCTTTCACTAACTCATATAAATATCACTATGTTGTAATTTAATATTCCAACCAAATTAAACTGACCTCCAATTAAATACTAAAATACTTTGTTCTTCTTTCAGTTAACTAAATGTGCATGATTCCTTAGACAAGGAGCTAAATTTATAACACTATTTATCAAAATAAAATTATACTGATTTTAGAACATGACCCAGTGAGTTTTGTAGGAAAGAAAATTAGGGTGCTGTACAGATTATTTCTGCAATTCCTCGACCTATGTGACAGCACCTATTTGACATACATTTTTCCATTTTTCCAGCCAGAAAATAAGTGATACTACATATAACGTATATTTTTTTTTTATTTCTTTCCAGATTTTATCATGGGCTAGTTCTGGGAATAAACATGTGCACAGACAGAGAGGGAGAGCAGCTCAGCCAAAATGTATTTTTTGTGTCTTGTCCTATTTTTGGGGACAAAAATAGATAAAGACAGATATAAAGTTCAAGAAAATAATTAAATTAGGCTGTCCACCATGAAATGGCAGTGCTCTAGCAAACTAGCACCTGGATATGGCCGTATTTTCCAGCAGTGTGATAGCTAAAATTAACTCTTCACAAGGATCTGAGACAAAAAAATGAAGTTGCTTAGCAAATATTTATACCTTCTGCTGTATGTGTAAGATAGACAGAGGCTGGAATTATATGCAGACAAATAGTTTGATATTATTAGAGGGAGCAATGGAAGGGTTCACCTAATCTGAAGGAGAAGGTGGGAAGGTGTTCCTGTGGCATTCCAGAAGAATAAGAGTGAGGTGAGAGACTTTCTCTACCAAAGTCAGAGAGAAAAAAGAAAACTGATAGTAATCACTACCTGGCTGCGCTATGGTTTAGAAAGGGAAATCTTGTAAGGAACCATGAAGATCTTGGTTTTAGGAAAGCTGGGATTGTAGGTTAGACAGGCAGTTTTGAAACAGAGATAAAAGTAACTCATCTTCATAGGAATGGCAGCCAATTTGAGACTAGATAAATGTAGAGGTCGACACAGGAAGAACAAAGAAAAGCAAAACACACAGTGTTTGACACATCACAGAATCACAGGTTCACAGAATCAGAGAATAACTTGGGTTGGAAGGGACCTTAAAGAACATCTGGTTCCAAGGGCAGGGACACCTTCCACTAGAACAGGCTGCTCAGAGCCCCATGCAGCCTGGCCTTGAACAGGGCTCCAGGGATGAGACATCCACAGCTTCTCTGGGCAACCTATTCCTATCACCTTCACAGTAAAGAATTTCTTCTGATCTAAATCTACTGTCTTTTAATGTAAAGTCATCCTCCCTTATCCTATCACTATATGCTCTTGTAAATAGTCCCTCTCCATCTTTCTGGTAGGCTCTCTTTAAGTATACAGGAAGACTGCAATTAGGTGAACACAGAACCTTTTCCAGGCTGAACAATCCAAATTATTTTAGCCTTTCCTCATGGAAGAGGTGCTTCTCATGGAAGAGGTGCTCCA
This sequence comes from Cinclus cinclus, assembly GCF_963662255.1. Lineage (NCBI taxonomy): Eukaryota > Metazoa > Chordata > Aves > Passeriformes > Cinclidae > Cinclus > Cinclus cinclus. The sequence goes on from NC_085046.1 coordinate 47,601,141, forward strand.
TCCCTCTAATTGCCTTGGCGGCCTCCTCTGGACTTGCTCCAACAGGCCAATGTCCTTCCTTTGCTGAGACCCCAGAGCTGGATGCAACATTCCAGGTGGGGTCTCACCAGAGCAGAGCAGAAATCCCTTCCCTTGCCCTGCTGACCACAGTGCTTTGGATGCAGCCCAGGACACATTTGGCTTTCTGGGAAGCAAGTGCACATTGCTGGGTCATGTCCAGCCTCTCATCCTCCAGCACTCTCAAGTCCTTTTCCCCAGGGCTATTCTCAATCTGTTCCTCCCCCAGCCTGTGCTGATACCAGGGGTTGTCCAGACCTGGGTTCAGCACCTTGCATTTGATCTTGTTAATTCTCAATGCTCATGGCCCCCCTCCTTGTGGCATGTTCCTCTGGATGGCATACTGTCCTTCAGGTGTGTCATCTTGGTGTCATCTGCAAACTTGCTGAGGGTGGTGCACTCAATCCCTTCACCTATGTCATTAATGAAGATACTAAACATCACTGGTCCCCAGTATGAACCCTGGGGGACACCACTTGTCACTCATGTCCACTGGTACTCTGAGTCTCTGACCACTACCCTCTGGATGCAACTGCCCAACCAACACCTTATCTACTGAACAGCAACCAAAATAATTTCTCTCTGCTTCAGAGAGAAGGATGTTGTGAGGTACCATGTCAAGGGCTTTACAGAAGTCCAGACAAATTATATCTGTAGCTCCTCCCTTGTCCATGATGAAGTCACTCCATTGTAGAAGGCCACTGGGTTGGTCAGGCAGGACTTGCCCTTGCTGAAGCCATGCTAGCAGTCCTAAACCACTTCCTTGTCCTCCATGAGCCTTAGCACAGCTTCTAGGAGGATCTGTTCCATGATCTTCCCAGTCACAGAGGTGAGGCTGATAGGCCAGTAGTTCCTGGAGTCCTCCTTTCTACCCTTTTAAAAGTTGCATACAATGTTTCCCTTTTTGTCAGCCATCTGGGACTTCACCAGGACTTTTCAAATCTCATGGAGAGTGGAAAACAACGCTATTACACCATAGCAGATCCCTGCTAACATTAGGACAGAAGAATAATAAAACTGCTATGAACTATATGGTTCCAGAGAGCCCTATGCATATTGAGACCCCAATTGCTTGGCATTCCTTAAGTTTAATTTTAAACTGAAAAATGTTGTTAAAACATATTGATCCCTTTGTGCTCAGTGAACAAAATTATTCCTGATTTAATACTCCACAATCTTGCTGAGTTCCTGGAGTCTGCCTTTTACAAAGGAATGGACACTCAAGGTGATACACCTTCAGATTAAACTGGAAGCAAAAATTTTTTCTTTTTAATGATGAAGCTCCAGGAAGAAGATCCAGGAAAGCCAAAATTGACAGCTACACGTAGTTCTACTAACATAAGCAAGAGTACTTTTGAAGCCACCACAGTCTAAAGACACCCTTTATGCATCATCCTGAAATTTTTTGTACTTCATTCTGTTTCTTCCAAGCTTGTTCATTTTGGGAAATGGGTTAAGAATACATATAGATATGAAGACAATTGAAAGAGAGAAATAGTGAATTGAAAGCATATATGCGAACACTTCATCCTCATATTACTAAAGGAAAGAACTATAATATGCAATAATGTGATGCTGACTTGTAAGAATTTAATCAAATATTTAAAAAGATAATAGATATCCCCAAGAAAGAAGATGGCATACAAAAAAAATTAAAAACTCACACCACAAGCTTCAGAAGTTATTCTTTTGATGGAAACGTACTTTTATAGGATTCAAAGTTGAAGCCGAAGAAGTGAAAAGCAGATAGCAAAGCAAATGAAGGGAAAGCTTTCAAATGTCTTGCAAGCAGCTCATTGTTCCATATTTTTAGCCAGCTACATGACTTAGTTTCAAAAATTATTCATGGAACTGTATTGTAGTTTCTTATGTCACACTACCTGCTGTACTACAAGCATAGCAAATGATCACATTGAATTTCTAGATAATTTTTTCATTCTTGTCATTTGCATTATAACCTGGAAGAACATCCAGTACTTGTTTAAAGTAGTAATATGACCTTCTTTATCTCAATTTACTTTTTTTTAGACATTTGATAATGTTGTCTCAAATGACTGATCAAAACAATTTCCAAACAATCTATCAGAGTTCTGAGGCATGTATACCAATGCCAGTTTGGAACAGGAACGTATGAGTTACTTTAAAAGCATAACTGTCTCATTGTCAATGACAAACAGAATTCCTGCAATTCATTAATTAATGGGGGGGGGGGGGGGGGATTATATTTTTTAGCCTGACTTTGACGCATTTGTTCAATTCATGATGAGTGGACCATGCCATGTTTTGATAATCACTAAAAAAGAAGCAACTGATGCTATTCCTCAGTGGAAAGAACTACACAAAACAAGAGAGTCTTGTGAGCCTGAGGAGCCAATCAAGTAAGTACCAGTGAAAATGGTAAGTACCATGATTCAGTCACACTATTCAGAGCACACCATAAACCAAAGCATGCTCCTACAGACACAGATGTGCCCTTGTGTGCGGGTCCAGGGAGCAGGCAGAGTTCATCGCCTAGTCCTTCACATGCCCACCACTAGAGATGTAACCCCAGGTCTCATGGGAATTCAGAAATTCCTTGCTTCCTAGTTAAAAATGACAAGCTAAGATCATTGATCTCTTTGAACTCACATTCAGTGGCTTCTCAGAACAATGGGAACAATGGTATACTTCAAAGCTGATGCAGTCCTTGCAATTCTAGTTCACCCATGCAAGGGGACTGCCTGCACTGCCAATTGAAGGTTGCACTCTTTCCCATGTTTTCTCCTGTGTTTCTTGGGAGCTGCAGATATGGCCTAGGGAAGACCAGGGCACATCTGAGGCATGCTCTTCTCCCTGGGAACACTGTAAAAGCCAGCAGAGAAGGGGAAGTGTACTGGGGTTTGTGTCCCCAACCTTCCTAAAGATACAAAATAATTTGTAAGGATTAGATGTTCACAACCATGGTATCTGGAAATATATATTTTTCTTCTATACCAAGGGTTTATAGAACATTTTAAGAATGGTAGTTTTATACACAGCCTCAGACAATAGAGTATACCAAAAAAAATCAAATATTGGATTAAGATTTATATTTAAATTAGACATTTACTTAAAGCAACACGAGCTCAAATACTTTGTCCAGAAAATAATTTGTTATAGTAATTGCCATTTTTGTTGATGCCTGCTGCATCCCTTTCTGCATTAATTTAGTACAGCTGGGAAATATTGCATTTTCTGCAAGTGGCCAAGAGGGACTTTATTTACACAGCTAAACAAACAGACAAGAAACAATGAGAAGTGTCTCTGTTATCAACAACTCTGTAGTGCTATAATTTTTATGATCATGCTGTGCATGAATTAAGCACAAGACTTCTACTGATCATTCATTATATGCTGTACACTTGTCAATAGTAATTCTGTCTCGTGTAACAGAGAAACTATTTTGGATAAGATAGAGGGGAATTGTTAAAGCAGCCTGGCTGAGATTTCTCCTTCAAAGTACATAATTAGGCACTTTTTGAGAAGATTAATAATTCTCTTCTCAGAAATGTTACTTTTCTCATTAATCTGAATTTAGCAAAAAACTTAGTTTTGCATTCTATTCTTATGTTTCACTAAATTTTAAGAAAGTCTTCAAAAAGTCAGCTTGTTAACACTAAGCAGTGACTTGAATACTGTATTACTTCATGTTTCATCAGGTTGCCAGGACTCATGGAAACTGAGAGTCTGGTAAATTTATGTGATGTGCAAGACAGTGTTGAAGATGCCAGCAGACAGCTTGCCTTCTTTTTCCCAAATATTCATATAAATAAGGTAGAACAACATGTTGAAAGGACTTTGGCCATAATTAGACCTAGTCTCTTGAAGGAGAGGCGAGGTAAGTGTTAATAACTGTACTTTCTATCAAGGGTATAGAAATACTATCATATTTTGAATTTTGAATTATAAATTCTAACTCAATTAATGAGAAGTTTTTAGGTTATACTGTCTCTCCACCATTAGGCCAGCAGAAATCTTTGTCTGTAATGAAGTTATGAGGTTAATGTTTTTCATATATTGAAAATGGAAATGTCAATGATATTTTGTTCCTTTGGTTAATTTTTCAAGAAATTCTCTAGATGGAATATTTCTAGAAGATCTCTCAGAGAAGCTCATATTTTCAAATGTAGTATAGGGGACTAGATTTCTCACCATAATTAAGTAGCTGGTATTCTTGAATAGCAGGCTCAAGATAGATCAATGCCAAGGGGGGAAATATCCAATCCAAGAGGCTCTATGCTGCATGAGGCAATGCTACTCAATTGCAGTTCTAAACAGACAGTGGTTTTACGGATTAAATTTAAAAATCTACTCCATTACATTTGGAGCTTCATCCGAACAAGTTTACTTTCCTTCTCAATCATATAGTTACATTTCTTCCTAGATTTCAGATACTATTTTTATTTCTAACTTGAGAATCCCTGTACTTGAGCAAATTTATGTGCAAAGAGCTGAAAGACTACAATTATGATCTTTCCTTGTGACTTTATTTTATTTACTGTTGTCTAGCATGTTGCTTAGAGCAGCAGTTCTGCAGTTCATGTTTAGGCAATTGCACACTAATTTTGTAGGTAATTTTGACTTTTGCCAAATACTGCTTACTTACCCCTGTGGTATTGTAAGACTTTGTTAAATAAACATTTCACCTATTCAAATTCCTTAGACCTCTTTTTGCTGGTAGTAACATGTATTATATTTCTCAGTCAGGAATTCCTAGTGAGGTTTTTTAAGCAAGAGAATGTTTAAAGATCATGAGCATCACTTTTCTAAATGTCCAGGCAATTAGTGATGCCTCCTAGCAGTTGCTTTAAATTAGTTTCCTGTTCTTTAGTTAAGAAACAAATTCACCCATAAAATGTAACTCTATCATTGAAAACTCTGCGTCATTTCTCTACAAGTATGCAAATGAATGAATGGATGTCAATTTAGCATTATTTCAATATATTTAACAGATTCCATCATGCAAAGAATAAAGGACGATGGTTTCCAAATAGCAATGCAGAAAGAAATAATTCTATCTGAGGAACAAGTACGTACATTTTACAAAGAACATGTAGATCAAGATTACTTCCCAGTCCTTCTAGAGCAAATGACCAGGTACATTGAATGAAAAAGGAGAATGTAAATCTATAGAATCTATATAGAATCAGATAAGACTGAATTTTTCACATTAAATAATTATTGAATCATAGATGCGCAGAATGGTTTGGGTTGGAAAGGATCATTATTGCCCCTCTAGTTCCAACCCCCTACCATGGGCAAGGACATCATCAACCTGAATACATTGCTCAGAGTCCCATCCAACCTGGTGTTGAACACTTCCTGCATAATACATGGCTGCAAGATACACATGTGTAAAAGTTTATTCAAAGACAAAACAGGAACAGATAACTGTAGATAATGGAATAATTTCCAAGTACAACAAATAAAAAACCCCCAAGCTTTTAAAAGTTACTACCTACTCCATATTGCTTTATATGTATGATGTCTCAGTGGCCAAGTCCACTGATTTGAGTGAAAACAGTTTAGGTATGCTCTTAAAAGGCTGCATTTAGGTTGTTTGTAGGAGAGCTCTGAAATCGTCAACCAGGTTGTGTTCTGGATATCTTGGGGAAGAGAAATAAATCATGTTTGGATATTCCTTTCATATGGAGTTGGGACATGGTTGTGGAATGATCAGTCTTTCTGTCTTGCCATTGTAACAAAACACAGTCACCTTGCAATTTAAGTTCATATTTAAGCCCCATAAGATTTTATCAGCCTGTGCCTGTTTAAATAATCATACCGGTTTTAAGGTCCTCCAGTACTGGGGCTCATTTTCCTAGTCTGGGCTATATATAACCAAATTACTTTTTAAAATTTCCAAGAGTTTAATTATTTTTTTTATGTTACTTTTCCCCTTTGTACAGTGGTCCAACTCTTGTATTGGCTCTAACACGAGAAAATGCTGTATCACACTGGAGAGGTTTACTAGGCCCAAAGACTCTTGAAGAGGCTATGGAAAATCCAAAGAGGTAGTAATTGCAGAAGTAAACCATTATTCACGGCTTCCAACTTAATTTCACATTCCTCATCTCATTCCACATTCCAACTAGTGTAACTATAGTGCCATCATCTGGAAACAGATATGCATTTCTGCAGTTTTTTAAGCTTAGAAGTACTACTGTATTACACATAGAAACTGCAGCATTTTTTAGATATAATGGCTGCTAAATAGAATTAAAAGCTGAGTTTTAAAAAGTGCAGTGAAGTGAAAGGGGAACCCTTAGTCTGTGAGTCTGAGAAAAAATGTTGGCAACATATATTCTTAATGGGGGGGGAAGGGGGTAGAGGTGTTCTTGAAATACCACCTTTATTTTTTCTTGAAATACCACTACAATTTTCTTATAGCTTATTAAAAACATTGCATCAATAGAATATTTTATTTGTGACTAAGTTTCTCCTATACATTTTATAAACAGACAACTCAGTTCTACATGCTCATCACATTGCTCCAAGAAACTGCAATGGTATCATCTTACCTGCTGCTGACAAAAAGTGCTATTTCATTAAGAAATAAGTGTTATATTTTGGAATATAACAACACGAGTGTTGGGAGGGAGGGTGTTCACGTTTCAGGTTTTCAGATCAACACTAATTTATATTCCCTGGGTTAGGGCTAATTATAGTTCAGAGCTCAAAATGGCTATGGTTTTAAGTATCTTCACTCTTTTATTGATTCTTAGTTTGCGTGCACAGTATGCGATTGAAAATGTACCTATCAATCAGCTGCATGGAAGTTCCACTGCTGGTGATGCTCAAAAGGAATTAGAGTTCTTCTTCCCTGAGGAGAAAACCTTTGCACTAATCAAACCAGATGCTGCTAAATCTCATAAAGGTAAGGCATTTAGAAAGCATGGGCTATATCTAGTGATGTAATAATTTCTACAAAAGATTCTTCTGATTCTCTGAAGTTCATTTTATGTGCAGAGAAATGCTTTGACATGGCTTGCATAATTCAGATTGAGATCTCAAATGTGACATTTCTTTTGCTTAAGCTGCCTGTAGGTCTTTCTTGACTAGAACAGGGGTGAATTGAAGAGAGTTCCTAGCTTAGTTAAACTGTTTCAAGGCCAGGCACTTCTGCAGACTACCTGCCCAGCATCTTTATTAGTCAAAGGAGAGAGACACTTGTCCAACTTCTATTACTTATTTCAGACAGGTATTTCTATTACTCAAAAGGGGTCATTGCTCAGTTAGATGCATTCCCATGTTTGGTTTAACTTACTGCTAGTCTAAGGGAATAAGGAGAAAAAACCAACAAACTAGAAACAGCACTATGTACAATTCAGAATCTTGCCCTAAGGATGTTTGCTTCCACTCTTTGTAAATCCACTACCTAGACCCCCTATTTAACAATATTCTATTCTCTCCTAACAAATTGCAGTAGTCTTTCTAATGCTAATTCATCATTGGCTTTTGTGAGTCTATCTTCCCCTCTTGTGAAAATCCAGATTGATTTTGGCTGGCCAGCTGATGTTTGATACAGCATTGCAGTCCACATTCTGCTCAATGTGAGAAATAACAGTTAATGCTATTGGCACAGTTTATTAAAATCTAGGTATGATATGTCTATCAAGATGGATATCAAGTGCAGTGACAATGTTTCCTGCCTATTTTATAGGACTGCTAAAACATTTCTTATGTTGTCCATATTTGGTTTAATATTGTAAGAATTCTAATAGCTATTGGTAATTTTTTAGAAAAAGGCGTCTAATATTTTCTGCAACTTTTAAAGTTTGAGTGTATGGGGTTTGCATTTGTTGCATCTAAAGCATTTCAATAAAAAATGAGCTTGTTTGTTATTCTCCTAGATGAAATTATGAAAAAAGTTAAAGAGGCTGGATTTAACATTTCAAAAGTAAAAGAACAAGCTTTAACTCGTGAAATGGCTGCGCAGTTTTACAAGGATCACGAAGGAAAACCCTTTTTTGAACAGTTGGTGAATTGTATGACACAGTAAGTGTCTTGGTTTACAGTACAGAGGTATGTAAGTAGACATCACACTTTCTATAGTGCCAAAAAACCTGCTACACCATAACTGGTGCAAGGATTTTACAACTTGTCACTCTTTCTGGCAAGTTTAGTGGCTTCTAGCACAGAATACTGTTCCTTTAAAAGGAAGATTAACAATTCTTTTCAAACTTATGGGTAGTTTCATTTTGGATTTTATTTTCCCTTAAAAGGAACTGCTTTCCAACAGAATCCTTTGTCTTCTCATGCAGGACAAATATCTCCCTCATAATATTGTTAGTACAGCTGATAAAAACAGTATGTATTGTCTTGCTTCAGAAATTATTGGGTGAGAACGTCTTTTGGGCAAGAAGTCCAAATCCAAGTATCTGATCATCATAATCTCTTTGGTTTTCAAATATGGGATTATTCCTTAAACAAAACACACAGAAACAAATTTTAATATTTAAGGAGCTTAATAAAATTAAGATTGTTCAATGCTTATTAGCATTGAAGGTACTTTCATGGTACCTCTGATATTAAAGCTAAGTCTGCCTCTCAGAAATCTCAGAATAGTGTAAGAGTTTCTTTATATTGATTTTACAGGGGTCCATCAGTAATAATGGTTTTATCAAAGGAAAATGCTGTGGAAGAATGGAGGCAACTAATGGGTCCAGCTGATCCAGAAGAGGCAAAGAAGACCAGTCCTGAATCAATTCGGGCTCAGTTTGCACACGATATTTTGTCTAATGCTGTTCACGGATCATCTAATATAGAACACGCACTGAGAAGCATTCAGTTTGCATTTGGAGAGCTGGATGCAGACTAAACAATTAAGATACAATTTCTGAAAATTGATATTCATGTAATTAGATGTATTTATTTACCCAACAACTCTATTTAAGACTACAAAGACACACTTATTTTTCTTCATACTTCATCCAATTTTAGCTGGGCAGTTTTTGTTATCAACTCTTCCATTTTGCAAAGCATATCAATGTAACAGGTAATGCCCGCTAGGAGTTTGACATTGGTAATTGTTTCTTTATGTATGTTTAGTAGATGATTTTTCTTTTATAATTTTAACAGATTTATGTCTTTCCAATAGTTCCAGGATTCTAAAGTGCTTTGTGTATAGCTACTCTAAGAAGAGCAAGGAAGGACAAGGGCCAAGGAAGGTGATTAAAAGACTATTAATGGCACATCCATTGGTGATGTGGATCGAGTTCTGCAGTTCCAAATGTGAACCAAATGGGGCTCTTGGACCACTGGCCAACTGTATATGTTTGCATCCCTGGTGAGATTGCTCTAGGCTGTTAAGGTCTATTGGTTCCCTCAGGGCCCTGAAAAACATTTGCACTGTTTATCCATTCTTTTCTTAAATAGCTTCTAATGATTACTGTCACAGGTAGGATAATAAACTAAAAGGTCCTTTCCAGTCCATTTATTTAATTCAAATATATCAGAGGAACTAAAATATAAAGCCAGTTCTTACATAACAGCTATTCTTGACATGAACCTCCTTACTAAAGTGGTGAAATCATATCCTGTCCAGTCGAACTTGGCTGGCCTTCATGAAGAACACAAATTTCTGTAGCTGATGTATTCTCACTTTTGCTGTCTGTCTGTTGAAGGTTGAGATTCTAAAGTATGGCATTCACTTAGAGCAATTCACTTACATTGTTGATTTTAACGGTGAAGTCTAGAAAGAATTAAGTTCTTCTTATACTTCCTTTGTTGTTCCTATTGTATTTAATACAACTAGCTGCTATGAACAGCTTCCTGACAAATATTTCTGTTGTGATGGGGTATTTGTTATTATAGACATTCCTCCAGGAGAAGTTGGGCTGAGCATTCTCCAAGTGTCCCTTTTTCACCTACAGCTGCTTTACTGCCACAAACTCAGCCTGAGGTTCACTAGCCTGTAGGAGGTTGTAATCAGTGCAGAATTTATGTCACCTCAGTGAGGTGAGTTCTGAGAAACATACTTCAGGATTACTGTGTGTTCTTTGGCTTTTTTTTTTTAAAAAAAACTCATTAAAACTGTTCTTCCTGGCATTATTTAAGCACCCCAGGTCTTTTGGGTCCTGACATGTGGTCCTTTAAACCAAGAAGCAACCTCAGAAAAGAGTAGCTTTCTTGAGTACAGCAATTTCACATACATCAATTCAGCTAATTTTTCAGTTCTTTGCTGGAGTTTATAGCTTCTCAACTAGTGGGACAAATACAAAATTGAAAGTTTAGGTGGGTTTATTTTTTGACAGGAGCAGAAATGTTGAAAACAGCAAAATGCTTTTATGTCTTATTAAGAGTCCATAACATGTCTGGTGGAAGTTCATAATCAAACAGCTTGATAAGTATCATACAGGGGTTATGAGTACTGTGAATTACTTATTGGTCTGGATTGAGAAATTTCAGTTTGCTGTGGGGGTAATGTAGCTCTGCCTCTGCCGATTTAACTACAGAAAAATTTAGTATTGAGTATTTGCTCTTGCTTAACCATTATCCTTCACATTGCATCACATAATTCTTAAACAATATAACATTTTTGTCAGTTTGGTTTAACTATTGGATATTGAAGGATATTGTCTATTTGGGGTTTCATATTCATGTGTGTCAATTAAAATCCCTGCTTTGTGCTTGATTACAGAGATCCAGTAGATTCCTTTGAAATATTATGCATAGATCTATGACAGTTTTTTCTTCATGTTGCCTACATATCCAAGCCCAAACTGAAATGTGGGAACATTTCATTTATTAATGCTCATTTTCTTCTCCTAAACATGCTCTTGATCTTTAAGTCTTCTAGCAGCTTTAGAAAGGAGAAATTTAACAGATACATCTTAAAACATCAAAAATAACTGTTTCATTCAGATGATTAAGAGATTCAGATTTGCACACCTTTTACATCTTTGAGAAGAAGACTTTTCTACAATTATCAAAATATGCATTCAAAAGAATGGCAATCAAAATACTGTTAGTATTTTAAGAGATTGCTTTGTCTCTTTAAAGTTTAACTCACCCTGTAGGTACTGCACACATTATTTATACTGCCATCCACTCTTCTTTGAAAATGATATGACTGTGACATATATATGAATACAGTTTTTAAGGACTTGAACATTTCTGGTGGGATCAACAATCATTTGATTTATACAGTCAGGTGGACTCTGTCCTAACATAAACTCCATGGAGTTTCACAGGTTAAAATCTTCCTGCAATTAAATTTACAAAAAACTCCTGCATATAAAACTTACAGAAAGTCTCTGTACATTTATCTCATATCTAAATGCCGATTCAAAAGAGAATGTGGCCTTTATGACTGTTTATTTAGAAAACATCTTGTAGTTCATTACAGAATTGGGTGGTGCAAAGATTTTATTATAATTCTTCCAAGACTAACAAAAGATAACATTATTATTCTTCTGATTTTTGTCCCAGCAGGAGAGAAATAGAACCACAGGACATGTATATTTGTACTACAGACCACATATTTCCTTGTTTAGAAAATGGAATAGAATATAGACTAGAACAGCATATAGAATAGTTCAGGGGGAAAAAAACAATCTAAGTGGTCATTGTTAAACTTTGAGCAACTGGTTAAAATATATAGAGCTCAGCAGTTAAATGTAGCCCTACGGGTAATTCTGGGCAGGTGCAGTACTTTGTTGACATGGAACACCTGCAGAACTAGAGCTAAAATTCATTCCAGGTGCCAGGAATGCTGAGCATATATATCATCTATTGACTTTAGTAGGAATGATGTGTGTTAGACATGTCTGAAAAAACAGACTACAATCTTACGTGCTTAAATACAGCCTATAGGTGGAACATTAATCATGTTCAGTGAAATGGGAAAACTGAAATAGAAATCAAAGGATATAGAATTTCACTTGCAGATGAATAATTTATGTGAGTTTGAAAATGCTGACTTAAGCAGGCATAATCTAAAAGATCAATATGATTGAAAAACTTCTAAAATAGTTTTATGTACTCTGAAGCAGAAATTCTTAAGCTTTGGTTACGTATTAATTCAAATTTAAAGTACCCCAATAAATGTGCATATGGTTAGCCATAAAAGAATGTGTGACAGTCACATCAATGTAATCCTGAAATAACAAATACTGAAGTAATGATGTATCACTTATAAGTAAGAAATTTTATTGTGAGCATAGTCAAATGTGGTGTTTATTAAATGACACTTTTGGAACAGCTACCTAGACTCCACAGCAACATCACATATTATTTTTCAACTGATAAAGTCAAACTTTTTTTCGTTTTGTCAGGGGATATCATAATACAAAGAATAGACATGCAAGGGAAAAATTAGTAAGTTAGTTTGTTTTTCCAAACCCATTTTTCCTATATTTTAAGAAGCCATGGGTCAATCCAATTCAGCACTAATGCAAGTCCTTCAATTTTGAAAACCCCCTACAATTATGAACTCCCTGTGACATCAATTGCCAGCTGAATACAAACCCACAACATCCACACCCTTCCCTTCCCTTCCCTTCCCTTCCCTTCCCTTCCCTTCCCTTCCCTTCCCTTCCCTTCCCTTCCCTTCCCTTCCCTTCCCTTCCCTTCCCTTCCCTTCCCTTCCCTTAGGTGTTGGAGCAGTTAAGGGCTGTTTGAACAGGCAAATTCCTCTCCAGAAGGTCCACTCCCCACCTCTGCTCCCTGGCACGTGGCAAAAGGTTAGACTCACATCTTCTTGTGCACATCCATGGCCAGGTGTAGCCATTGCTGTGCTAGTTCACTCCGGCACTAGAGTCATGAAACCTCGATTAAGCAAAGGGGGGCAAATAGTTTGCTGCTAGATTAATGTAATTACTGTAACTACTTAAAGATGAAAAATTAATAGGTCAAATTATTGAAGTGTTAAATGGGGTTTCCTTCTCAGTGTTACAGCTGCCTTCTTACTGAGGGGCTTGGAATATTTTTAATATAAAATAAAAATTGCCTGGAACACCAAACATGCTTCTAGTGAGTTTCTTACTACCTCCCATACACATGTTCTCAGTTTAGTTAGAAGTACCATTCAGTATTTTCACTGAATGTTCTAACCTCAGTTTCAAAAGAATGAAACCTGAAAAACATTTACTCTAATTATTCACAACCAACACATGCTTTTTAGTTGTGTTTAGCAGCTGAATGTAAATGAACATCTGAAAACATTTCCTCAACCAGATTTTTCTGGTAAACTTCATCAGCTGCAATTAATTTTTTAAAATATAATCCATCAATATGGGTCAAAAATATTCAAAATTACATTTCCATTTATAAATACCCCCACCCCCCAATAACTTCCAAGTCATTACTTTCTACAGAAGTGCATTACTTCTGATTAGAGCTAGCCAAGTCTTTCTGAAAAAATTGAAGTGAATTTCAACTGATAACACCATATTTAATGTTGCATCTCTGAAATTAAACAACAGCCTTATTGGAATGTAAAACAGCATTTTTGAACTTGCTTGTTGGATATGCAATAAATTTGAGGCCATCCAGGTAATCTATAAATATTAGATTGGTTCCTGCTGCTGCCAAAAGGCTTATGGAAAAACCACTATGGAAATGAGCATAAAGCTAGGGAGGGCAACACTCCTTTTCTCTAGATGGGGATATTAAGATCAAGCCCCAAAAGTACCTTAAATATACCAAGCAGTCTACATTCAGATAGAAGGTTAATGGTTTTATCAGAGTAACCAAGAGATGCCCCAAATAGAACACTCTAAGTATTTTGATTTCTTGTGGTTACAGTGGGATGAAAACTTTAGTTTGTAGATACTTAGAGAACTTCAGTATATGTTCTCTGAGCAAGGTAACCAGAAAGTTGATTGTTTGCTCACAAAGAACTGTGGATAAACTGAACAGATACTTGCAAGGTCTGACTTGCCAGTGTAGCTCATTCAGTAGTCAGAGCAAAGGAAAAACAGTGAAGCAGTACAGAGCCACAAGCTGACTGACTCCATCTTCTTGGTGGGGAAAAAAAAGCTTTTTCCTCACTTGCGTTATTTTTTATGCAGTAATTCAGTACAAAAATGCAGTACAATCAGACATACTTACCCTTCTAAAACAGTATTTTGAGATTTATAACCCTCTTGTTTATCATTCTAAACTGAAACAGATCTTTAATATAGTCTTTAGTATCAGGTTATGATTTCATTAAAGTTCCTAAACAAGGAACTTTATGTGGTCTGTGGTACAAATAAACATGTCCTGAGGTTGTATTTCTCTTCTGCTGGGACAAAAATCAGAAGAATAATTATGTTATCTTTTGTTAATCTTGGAAGAATTATAATAAAATCTTTGAAGCACCTAAATCTGTAATGAACTACAAGATTCCATTTTCTTGTAATGCATCTGTCTGTTCATTTTAAACATAGTAACCTGGTATCTATGTCTCAAGCTTGCTTGAGCAAATTACCAAGTATATAACTGCTGCTACCAAAATCACTTCAGCATAATCTACTGTGAATTTCACACATGCAAATTTCATTAGAATTCTTGTCATGACCAATTGTTACTCCTTATGCTAATCTACACAGAACTCTTTTTTTTTTTTCTGACATAGAACTTTTCTATTATAAAAATCGTCATTTTACCAGAATTAACCAGTCTAATCCTTAGTCTTCCTGCAGGAAATCTTGAAGGTCTTTCAGGCATCTATCATGAGCTCTTCTGATCTTAATGTGGCTGATCTTCTCATGTGTTACATGAAATTGAAATCAGAATGTGTTATCTATGCTGCTTTATCCAAGTACACCTTCGAAGGCATATTGTAAATGCCATCTTGGAGTTATGATGATCAGATATGTATCACCTTTGCTTCTCTAATATCTCACACAGAAAATGTTAAATTTCAGTAAACTTACTGTGTAAATAAAAGCATCTACTTTCCTGTCACCCTTTTCAAGGTAAATGTTAGAAAGAAAAACTGCAGACAGCCAGTTTCTTTGACAAACTCATTAACAGGGACAAGGCTGATTGATCGATTGATTGATTTGATCCCAGAGAATGGTCAGAAATATTGTATCAAACGATAAAGTTACCCAAATGATTACTGAGCCCATTGAAGCCCTATCTTCTCCTTAATACTGTACAGTAGCTGTCAGTTATTTTTAGAATAAAGCTTCTATTCCAGTTTTTATAGCAAAGCTATATTACAGCAAATGTGTTAAAGAATCCTACAGATCTGCTCACTTTTTTCTGTCCTTTCAAAAAAATACAGATTTTTTCAATTAGATGTTTAAATATATTTGAAATTAGAACAACAGAAGCCAGCCTGAAGTACAATAAAAAACTGAACGTCTGCTTTGAATGCATTTTTACTACACAAATCCACAAGATCAAATACTATCACTGTAAGCATATTTTCAGCACACACATTAAAATAATCACATAATGCATACCCAGATACTTAATGGTAAACTATGCTTTTGAACACTCTGAACCAGGGCTGTGCTTCCAAATAGCAGATAGGTTCAACTCCAGCAGGTGCAGTCATTGCTACCTGAAATATCTGCCAGAGGTTACCATCTTTCTGCTGCTCCTCAGCTGCCGAGTCTAGTGAGCTCTCAGCTAATTCACAGACTAACCCACCAGCTACTACATCAGCTGAGGAGAAACTCCATGCAGCTCTCCAACATCTGTCAGGGAAGCAGAGCAGGCAACTGGTACAAGGAGTCAAAACCTCTGGCAGCCAAAGCTAGTTCTATCTAGATGGGAAATCAGAGCCCAAAGATAAAGCTCAGTCAGCTGGAATATGCCTACCTCATATTAGTGCAAACCTATGCTCTGTGGCTAGCAGTGACTTGAAAGGATAAGCAAACCTTTTAACAGTAAAATGCAGCAAAAATATCTACTTAGAAAATGACATGATTTTTTAAGTCTATGACTTCCAGATTAAAAAAACATGCTGACCAAGCCAGATTGCGACCCTTGTTGTGCAGGGAAAGTCCTTCCTTTTGGGAATTTCACACTCATACTTTTTTTGGGTTGATTTCTTTCTGGCCATTTTTTATTTTAATGGCCTTTTTGGGGCCACTGATCAATGGGTTGGGGTTCTTGGTTTGCAGTTTCAGGGCTCCACTCTGACCACTGCGTCCTGAGTTCTGGTTCTTACTGTGCGCAGTTCGCCTCTTTTGTTCTTGCAGTCGCTGTTCCCACCTCTGTAGAAACACAGAAGACAAAGAGGATGAATTAGGGAAGAACATAATCATAAATAATTACATCTTAATAAAACTATCCTGAACTGTTGATCCTAGTACTGCCTTTAACAGTTTAATGCTCTATATTGCAAGGCCATTGATGTCAGCATATTATGGGTATTTGCAGTGCGAACCTTACATATGTACTAGGTTAGAGGGAATTTTCACACCACCAGTGGATAGAAATGACAATTGCCCATCTCATGTTCATGCTGCATGTGAGTGCCTTTTCAGAAATATTGGGGAGCTGGCACCATGCCATCAAAAGGTCAGGACCAGATTACTGGAACTCCTTTGCAAGGCCCTTCTTCACTGTCTTGCTTGAACGTGCTACTTTGCTTTTCCTCAGAAAAGTCTACAGGAAAAAAACTATCCTTTCACAATATATATTTAAGCACACAGCTACAAGGGGAGCTGGTATTTACTTTCTGCTTCTGCTTTTCCCTGGGATTGAGAGGAACCAACATGAACCAGCTTATGTTATGGACAGACAATAGCAATGATCACAGTAAAATCACAGTATTGAGAGTTGCAATGGCATGGTTTTAATAATGCATCTGCAGCTTTATTCAGCGGCATCCCCAAGAAGTTTTGAAAAGCAATGAGCCTACCAAAGATAACAGCTGTCAGATTTTTAGACCCAATAGTGCAGTAGTAACAAAATAGGTTTTTATAGTAAGTTTAACTGGTCAGCTCTCCCAAAATGTGGAGGGATCCATAAAACAGCAACAGAGATTGCAGATTTCCACCTCTAGGAGCAGAAATACATATTTTAAGGGGAAAAAAAAGGTAGTTAGTAGAACCCAGGAAGGGTCTCACCTCTCCCCTCTATTATCTTTCCCTTCTGAAACTCCTAAAGGCTGGGGATTTACCCAGCAATCAGAGCAAAAGAAATGTTCTCCAGCTTCCCTATTCAGTATCTCTGCACTGACTTTATTGCAACTCAGACACTTGTCCTGGCTGGAGAAAAAACAGCTATCTTGTGGTTATGTTAGCAACTGTCTTCTGTGGTTGACAGACAGCTCAAAACACCCATTTTAAGTGGTAACTCAATACCAAATTTGGATGCAAGTCTTCAGAGATGAATGATGGGCACTAACATGAAGCCACTGTGATATCTAGCTCCATACTGGCTTTATGCAGTCAGAGTAATTTTTGCATCTTTAGAAAACCAAAACTATCAGCAGACATTTAGCTGGGTCCCACTCAAACATGCTTAAATGAGGATTTAGTTTCTGAAACTATTAATATGAGAGGAAATGACATGTGCTTTGAAGGGTATTTTGCCTGGCAGTCATGCATCTATTTAATAATTTAAAAACTAATGCCCAAACATGATTCAAGACACAATCAGAAATGACAAAACAATGTGAGGAGGTGACTAAAAGACTGTGTGTCAGTAACAGGCCATTAAGTTGACAAAGGATTTCAGGAATCCAAGTCATATGTCAATATTCTTCTAAATCCTATATGGCATCCTCTGCAATTGCCATGTATTTATTTTTTGAAGATTTAAAGAATGTTTTCTTTTCCACACATAGATTTCACATGAGTAAGTGAAGAGGGTATGAGAGAAGATTTAATGCCATTTCCTGCAAGAAGTTGGTCTGTAATCTAGAAGCTTCTGCTTATGGATTCCTATATCTCTTTTCCTCCTCTCTATCAATTGCCAATCTACTCATAATTAAAACAAACATAAATGTATGTCTTTAAACATACAAGTATATCCTTAATGCTCTGAAAACCTTTCTGAATTCCAAAAGTAACTTTCTTCCACTTCTAAAAGGGGGAGGAAGAATCATACCTTCTCTCAATCCATCCTTTCTTTCCATTTAAAAGTAGAGAGCGGTATCAAGTGCTATCCTGAAGCCACAAAAAGCAGGGGCATCTGCTGTGCCTGCCGCCCATGTCCCTTTATTGGACCTTTCCTTTCAGTGTTTCCTGAATCCAGAGAGAAAATGCACAATCCTTTGGGTGGGTCTTAGTCAGGAGTACCTGGTGAGAAGTGTGTGTCTCCAGCCTGCAATCTTTAATGTAGCAAAAAGCATTAATCCCGTGCAGAGGATTTTTACTTCCTTTCTTATCTAATGTGGACTATGTACTCATCTGCACATCACTTTCATATCATCACTCCTTGTGGTAGCAGGGATAAGAAAGAAATTCCTAGAGACATTATTGTAAGAAACCTGAGTTCACATGAAGATCATCCTGCAGGGTAAAATTAAATACAAATAAAATTTTAGAGACCCTAAAACACGAGACTAAAGTATTCGAATTTTCATTTACAATTGGGTAGCTATGAGGTCTGAAAATGTTCAAGTGTAAATAATGATATCTAGAGGAGTTACATATATCTGAAAGTCATCAAAGTTCATCAATATTGAAGTAAAACAAAGATTTTTAACTTTTTATCAAGAACATCAGCATTCTTTTCTTTGTTTGCTTTTACCTTAAATCTTCTGTTTAGTTGGTCCTTCCATTTTTCAACTAGACATCCGTCAAGAAGCATCAACCTGAAAATTAAGAAATACACACAAATTATAGATATTTCTGCTTCTAATTCCTGAGATGCCATTCCAGATGATTTAACACAGATTGGGGTTGAAATGCACCCACAGGTACTGGTGCTGACAGATTTTATGTATGGGATACCATATGTTTCTCTGTGTTTGTGTGAAGAGTACATTAAACTGATGCATTTTATTTCTGACTTTAAAAAAGAAACTGTTTCACATGCAACAGCTAATACAGCTTAGCTGAAATATAGTAATATATGATCACTTACAATCGTATCAATTTCTACCTATAAATACATGAGGATGGCAGTATGTGTTTCCTACACCTAACTCCTTAATGAATACTTTAAGGTGAATTTGGAAGATGTATGGCTAGTGATACTTGCCATACTTGCCTACCAATGAAATCTGGCTAGCTCCTGCATGAAAACATTGAGGTGTTACGAAAACATTCTAGGTGTTATGAAATGAAAAACAGCAACAAAAAAGTGACTATTAAATATATATGCCTTAAACAGCTCCTAAAGCAGCTTATTCTAAAGCTGCCTGATGCCACACCTTCCCAACCTAGAGACAATTTTTTTTTGTTTGGCTGGTTGAGATAACAGTCCTTAACACACCCTAATATAAATTTCACTAAAATTCTAGGGGTTTTTACTCAGATACCAGAATTGGCTGGAAACATCAAGATGTTATAAATGCATACAACATCACACAGCACTGTTCTGGCTGGTGAAGATTAAACAGTGTAGCAGGGCCTGACTTCCAATTTCCATGAACAGTGCTGTTGCTCTTAGCAGCTCAAACACAGTTCAAAATGCTGCCTCTCATAGTCACTAGCTACTGAGCATCCAGTTTGACCAAACATAAAAGGCTTAACATGAGTGCAAACCCTGAAGAATCAGGACCAATATGTTGTACTTTTCCTTTTCTTTCCAAAGAGAAATTAGAGAATTAATGTACAGGATTGACACCAAGGCCATACTGCCATGAATGAAATCAAAACATGGGGTACATCTGGTACAGCTTTGGTTCAGAACAAATTATCCAGTGAGGCTCTAACCCCAAAAACAGGCAATAAGTATTTTGCCATTGACTGCAGAGGAGGTACAGCTTCTACTCATTCTGCCTCTGTCATTTTAAAAAACTGCTGTAACTCAAAACCTTCTGCTTGCCTGCCACTGAGTTCAACAGGAAGCACATATAATAGTTTATGTTTCTTTTGCAAATCCATTTTAGTACACTATATGAAATTAAAAACCCCAATGACCTTTAATAACCATCACAAGATATTTAGTGAATCACATGCTTTTCCAGGTTTTCCATAATAATGGAGATGCTGATTGTGATGTTTCACTTATGAAATCTCTCTTTCCTTTTCTCCAGAGGTTCCTCTGCAACCCAGAGTTCCTCCATTGCTGTTCTGGTGATAGTCCTTCTACATGAGTCAGAGCTTATATCTTTAAAATGGCTAACACAAACTGAGGACTCTAGATTAATATTTGTGAAATACTTCCAGACCTGGATGGCAAAGAGCTGGGTAGTAATAAAATACTGTGTTTTCTAGCTCACCAAAAAACAAGTTAAAACAATAAGA
Organism: Cinclus cinclus; assembly: GCF_963662255.1. Lineage (NCBI taxonomy): Eukaryota > Metazoa > Chordata > Aves > Passeriformes > Cinclidae > Cinclus > Cinclus cinclus. The sequence continues at coordinate 47,621,528 of NC_085046.1, forward strand.
TATCAGATGGCAAATTTTACAAACACCTATAAAATTCTACCAAAATATCAACATAAAACTCATTAAAAATATGGACGTGGCCCATCATACCCCACATGTGGCTTGTTGCATGGTCCTCATAAGTGTGCATGACCAATTAAGAGCAACCTCACAACATGTAAAACCAGCTTGCACATTTTACAGACAGCCTTGTCTCCCCAAACCACAACACACAGACCTACATAGAATCTTAAATACCACAATCTGCTCTGCTGGCATCTACTGGTGCACTTGGGGTGCTAATGGGGATGGGATGTCCCCGTCAGTCTCAAGGAACCAGGGAGAAAAGGGAGCTGTGATTCATCACTCCTTTCCCTCCAGACCAGCATGCTGGATTTCCTTCCATGCCTGGGGCTAGGCTGACTGCCAGATGAAAGGTCGGGTAAAGTTAGTTTAGTTTTGTTTTTTCTCTAATCATACAGCAGGATTGGCAAGCTGCTCTGAGAGTATTTACTTTTCATCTGCAATCTGGGAAATGGATCTCCAGTGGCTGCAGCTTTGGCTGGTCCCGGTACAGCTGTGGGATCAGAAACATCTCGTTGATGGCATTGGTCCAAAGTACTGACAGGCTAGTGGAGAAGGCCTGGCTCTGATTCTGGCAGTCCTGCTGACAGAAGATGTGTATCATCTCCTACCCCCTCACTTGGTGAGACAGAGCAATGCCTTCCACATGGTCCTGCCAACACAGCCACCATTCAGCTTGTTGCACACAAAGCAGCTCATCCCTATGGAAAGTGGTCCTGGAAAAACACTCCCAAGCTGGAGGTGACTGAACTGCTGCATGATGCCTTATCAATATACTGTCAGCATCTAATGCCAAGAGATTTTATGCTCTTTGGGTGAGCCAAATTTTGTAAACGCCACATCACGGTACAGAGTTGAGGCTGACGGAGAAAGTCAGCTGTGAAGGTAATGGAAACATGTACATGTATGTATGAGTTATATTAAGAAAAACTATCAGCAATACAAGCCTACGATGAGGAAAAGCGCTTTGCTGGTCCTCCTTCCCATCTATCACAGCCAGCTCTAACCGTTTCTTGCACCACGTTGTCACAGCTCACCTTGAGTGCCACTCATAGCACATGATGAGAACATCCTGCTTTGGTTGAAGAGGCGGGCACTGGCAGGAGGAATTTGTAAGAAGAGGCACTTGGGACAGAGGAATAGGTATTGAAGACTTGAGTACATCTTTGACTTCAACTACAGTCGTTATTTCATTGCAGTTCCCTCTTTCTATGCTTTTTACTTTAGCGTGAATGACTGCAAATAGAAAAAATAGAGGAGTGAAAACAATAAACAGTCTTAGAAATTTAAACACATCTCAGAATTAAATAAAATATATTGAATTGGAAGGTGTTGTTTTGGTTATGAAACTAGAACTACTTCTGCCTGTGTAAGAATGAACAGTGGCTCAGAATAACAGAGGCCTGATCTCTTGGTTTTCAGTGGGATTGTTGACAATTGTGAAATTAAACCTGTGCTAAAATCTTTGCCAGATCAGACCAACCAGTCTCACCTGGAATCACATACACAAACAGCTCCTTCAACTCAGACTTGAATAACCCTTTGCATAAATCTAACCCATTCTCCAGCCCCATCTGGCATTTTCCAATTAAGTAATGAATAATTTACCTCACAGACAGTTGTCATGAATTCAGTCTTTTCAATAATAAAACAACTTCCTGTAGATTGCAACCAGGAAATAGTCTTTTCTTAAATATAAGAAACAAGGGAAGGTTAGAAACAATAGTCAAGAAACTAAGACGCTTAGGATTGCCATGATTTACTTGAGCTTGATTTACTATGAGCTATGCTTTTTTTTCATCTTTTGCCTTTGGATTCTCTACCAGTAGTGACATCCTCATATAAATGAGACACTGGAACAGGTTCTTCTGACTCCAAATATACAATCATTTGTATTTTTACCTTTCATTGAGGAAAACTGCATGTCTGCATGTATTCAAGAATGTGAAATGCTACAGATTGCTCTGAAATGATCCCTAGCTAACTTTGTACCTACAAACCCTGGCATTACCTACCACTCCAACATTTCATCTCTTCTCTCTTGTGAGAAATACCAGATCTAATAAATTAAGTATAATTTTTACATAAAGGACTGTCTCTAGGAAATGTCAAAATAGAAAGTGTTCTACTGTCCAAACACCCTTCAGTTAAAAAAGCATTAGAAGTGTATAGGCCACAGGATGATCAGCCTATCCCTGCCAACCACGGGGTCAAAAGCCTTCACATGAACCTCATAACATTTGGAATAAAATTCACACGTAGAAAACAGGAGACCAGCACTTTTAATGCAGTCTGGGGTTTATGTGCTACCTTTATCAAAACATGTATAACAGTCACAAAACATGTGAGGAATTTCAGTTTTGGAGACTCAAATCCATTTTAAAGTCTGATTGGTTCTGATAGCTAAAAGCACAATTTGGCTGTATGTCTTATTTTAAAGGTTTTCAGAAAAAAATTGATTGATTTTCAATTCAATAAATCTTGTCCCTTAATTAATTTTCCATATAAATAGGTCTATTTATCTCAGAGGGTGCTGAATAAGAATTTTCATCTCAAAAACAAGATCTTGATTTCACAAATTCAATGGAATTGAATTTTGGACTCCAACATACAGGCTTTACTCAAAAAACACTACCACTGAAATCACTGGAATCAGAATTTACATGGCTAATACCTGTCTTTCATTTTGGAACAGTCATTTTATATCACTACTCTTTCATATGTTTCAGACAACTGTGGAAGCTCATTACTGCACCTAAACATAACTCTGTGTTGTACTGATGCAGATCAAGGAATTATATAAAAAGAGTATGTCATGTAAATGCACCAAAATGATATAATGAACAAAAAAATGAACTTCTGCCTAAGCTAGAGGTTCAGCTTGATTATTCCCACCAAACATACCAACAAAGAAGCAAATAGCTACAAAATTACTTTCATTTGATATATAATAAAAAGGAATTGAATTATAACCCTACTACAGAAGAACCGGATTAATGACTGGGAAAAAAACCTGCCATCTGAGAAAATACCCACAAAATGCAAAATGAAGCAGTAGTATATATTAAATTCATAGTTAGCAGGGGCTTTGTAATTGACCCTAGGTTTAATCTAGCATTTATCTAATCTTAATTAGAGTTCTTCCTTACTCACACCATCAGAAATCTGAGGCAGGGGGAAGCCAAGGGGGAAGAGGAGTAAATACTTAGTTTTACTGCCAATATGTTGTGCAACATATAATAAAACTATCGACCATCTCCTTGGCTGGATGGTGCAAATTGTCACTGAATTCAGTAAACCTGTGACATTCTGCAGCAGACAGAACTTTGGCTAGTAAGTAAAAGCATACATAATGTTCTAGAAACATTTTACTTTGCTGCAGCTGGTTCACATTTACAAGTTTTATTCGAGTAGCAAACTCCTGTTTATTCTACATGCCGGATGGAAACAGGAGCTGGCCAAGTCATCGCAATCACATCAGACGAGTGACCTTTGTAGCAGCAACCACTCTTTCTGCAGAACAGAAGGGTGCATGTTACTGACATTTTACTGCTTTTATCAGAAACACCATCATCTATGCAATTACTACTATTGCCAGCACATGGTGTGTGCTACAGCTGGATTTTGGAGGACAGCTAAGTATCTCCAGGCAAACACCCACTTGGACAGGCTGTGTTGGAGCAGTCTTCTGATGTCACACTTGCTGGATGGGCCTGGTGTGGGCTCAGCACCCACATAGAGCTGCCTAACTTGCAGGGACACAAGGAGGGTGTGGGACCGGCAAACTGAAGCATTTCCCCCATGCACTTACTGTAGCTGTAGTTCTTGGCCAAGTAGGTTGACAGTGTAGGCTTTATCTTTTTACACCTGCACCGTTCTTCAAAAGAAGAGAAGGGAGAAAGGTTGAGGGGTGTCAGAGGGACCCAGTCTCTGGGGAGGTGTACGTGGGGGTGGGGTCGGGGGGGTCATCCTATGCTCACCCTGGCCGCGGCTCCTGCAGTCAGGCTCCAGGGGTCTGTCTGGCACTATAAAGCCCTGTGTGAAGTCCGTCCACTTCACATCTGCAAACAGAGGTGCGTCAGAGAGTGAAACTGCCGGTAGAGGCTCCAGGACTGGAGCGTGGGGATCCCGCAGCTCCCCCGTCCCACCCTGGGGAGTCCCGCCGGGGTGGAGTCCTCCCTCCCACCTCTCGCTGCCCGCAGGGTTCTCACCCTCTGGCACGTCGGTGACAATGGCCTCTGGGGAGATGCAGACGCCGCGGTCGTAGACGGGGAGGTCGTCGCAAGCCAGGCTCTCCGGCCAGCTGTGGTTGTAGCGGCGCATGATGGGCTCGCAGCTGTCGCGGGCGCGCTGGCAGACGGAGCGGCACGGTTTGATGGGGTCGTAGAGGAACTCCAGAGTGCAGATGGGGGCGTACATGGCGCAGAGGAAGAAGGGCAAGACCTGGCTGCAGCCGGTGGCCACCAGCTCCTCGTACTGCTCGACAGCGAGGACGGCGTTTTCCTGGGTGCTGTGGTGGAGGTGATTGGGCATGCGGGTGATATTCCAGGGCATGGAGCGACACATGGGGATGCGCACTGCCTCGCACGGCGCGCCCTGCGCCCGCGGGCTCACCCGCAGCCATAGGGAAACCGCCACTAAGGCGCACAGCATCCTCCTTCTCCTCCTTGTCTGCCGCCTCACGCCGCCGCACCGCGGATCTCGGCGGCCGAAGGGCGCGGAGCGGTGCTGCCTCCCGGAGCCCTGCTGCAGTCAAAGTCGCGGGAGCCGCCACACCGACAGCCATGGACATCGCGGCACCGCATTTATACCAGTGGCATGAGTGACGTGGGGGCCGATCGCTCTCCCTTGGCAGCCCCGCTCCTCCGGGGGGTGGGAGGGTGTGCGTGTATGTGTGCGTTTTGCTGTGCAGGCACGGTGACATCACCTCCACCCCGTTTAATCCGCCGGCGACATCACTGCGTCTCTCTCGGCCGCCGCTCCAGCTCCGTTTCAGTTTTTATCTGTGTCATAAATTCCTTCAGGTGGAAGGGGGTTGAGGGGAGGGGGAAGGAAACTTAAACCGCACGGCTCTGCCGCGGGGCTCTGGGCTCCGGCGCAGGGAGAGGGAAGGCGACGGTAGGAACCGCGACTTCTTCCAGTGGGGCTGAACTTTATGGGCCGCGTTTTCTCAAAGAAGAAACTTTTTGCGGGCTTGAGCGAGCTCTGGCGGCTGTTCCCGACGCCTTCGGGGTTTGCAGAATTCCCTCCATGAGCTCGGCATGAACGGGGAAAGGCGTGAAGCGGACGGGCGGACAGACGGGCTTGCTCGACACAGGGGAAGCGGTGGCGGCCGAGCCGAGACGGTAGCGGGCGGCGGGGCCGAGACAGTGCGGGGCCGGTGTGAGGCAGCTGTGCGGGCACGTCAGCCCGCCGCCCCGCTCCCCCCCGCCTCTGCCAATCAATGCCCACCAATCGCATCTGCACACGAATGGAAGAAGGGTTTTCAGACTTTTCCCAAGCTGTTTTTTATTTTCCTTCCCTTGGTGCTCCACGGCTACGCGTCCCTGGTGGAGCGGTGTGGTGCGCCCACTCGGGGATAAAGAGCTCCCTCACAGTCATCTTGCCCCCTTGCACGTCTGGGCCCGTTCTTCACTGTGGGGAATGACACTCCCCAGTCTTTGAGGACCCGCTGAGCTAAGAAGATTAACTCAATGCCAGATTGTCCCAGTGACCTAAGAGAGTCCCAGCGTGGCTCAGGGGCACCTGCCACAGGTGTTGCCCTCTGCAGATGCAGCAGAGCTGCAGAGATGGAGCATCTGTCGGGCACGGGCCTTCCCTTCCTTTAGTGGGTGAGGAAAGCACATCCAGACCAGGCAGGAAACTTAGCTGATACACCTGAGAGAGCAGAGGGAGATGAAGGAATGCTTGGTGACACTGCCCGTGGGGAGGCCCTGAAACGGCCCCCTCGGGGGCAACATTAAAGCAGTTTGTCCCAGCAGGTCACTCCTGTTCGCGTATCCCATCCCTCCCCGAGATCACGCAGAGCGCCCAGGGCTTGGAGTTCGAGGTGCCCCTCTGGGCAGCCCTCACGGGAGCAGTGGGCACGGCCAGGGAGCCCGAGACCCTCCTGGCTGCGGGGAGGGAGACGTGGGAGGGCGAGGGTCCCCATCGCCTGTCCCCGCCGTGCTTCGTACCCCGCTAGCATCCCGGCGCTGTGGCAGCAGTCGCCGAGATCATGCGGATTTGGAGGCGGGCCGCCCCCGCCCCCCGGCACAGCCTGCCAGCCCGCCTGCGCGCCGTGTGGAGCGGCCGTGCGCCGAGGGAGCGCTGCGCGGAGGGGAGTATGGCGCGGCCGGTGGCCGAGCGGCAGCTGCTCCTGGGGCCAGGGCCACCGCTGCGGCTGCTCCTGCTGCTGGGCGTCCTCCTGCTGCGCGGTGGAGCGGCGGCGGCGGCCGAGCCGTGCCAGGCGCCGCGGCAGTGGGAAGGGCGCACTGTGTTCTACGAGCATGGCTCGGGCCGCAACACGCGGGCCTCTGTCTCCTACGACGGCCCCAACCAGCGCCTCCGCATCGTGGAGGAGAGGAAGGCGCTTTTCCCCTGCAAGAAGTAGGTGGTGGCGGGGCCGGGCCGGGCGGGGCGGGGCGGGGCGGTGAAGGTCGGCGCAGAGCCCGGAGGCGCCTCCCGGGGGGTGTGGGGTGATGTGACGCCGGGAAGGGGGGGGGGTTCTCCCTCGGGCCCCGCGTTGCCGGCGGCATCTCACCTGCGTGAGTCGGGGGAGTGCGGGGACAGCGGAGGCGAGGCACCAGCGGAGGCTTGTTGGGAGCAGCTGGCGCTAGGAAACCTTTCACTGACATGGCTTGGATCTGTCTTTCCTGTAGATATATGTGTGTATATATCCAGAGATTTAAGGTCAACAGTATCAGCTTTTTACCTTCAGAGATATTTCTCCTCCCCCAGCTCTTTGCTGTGAAAATGGAGTTGGAAGCTAATGCAGAAATGTGAAGTATAATGAGGAGGTTATACTCAAACATGTGAATAATGTTTTGAGGCAAGGGAGAAGGTTCTAGCTCAGTAATTTGCTAACAAGTTTGTGTTACAAGTTCTCTGGGCCTTGGTCCTTGCCAGTGCTTGGTCCTAAGTCAAGGTGTCAGGATGCATCCATTACCTGTGGTACAGTGTATTCATTCCTATTTCACAGCACTGCAGGATCTTTCTGTTCTTCATTTATACAGGATGTATCTGTTAAGACCATAACTAATCCCAAAAAATCCCTGTGTCATTGTGTGTTTCTTGCTTTGCTGAAAAGCAGATGTAGAAAAATACTGATTAGTCTCTTTTTTTCTTCCCCAGCCTGCTAAGCTCAGGTTGGGTGGAAGAACTGATCAGTCTAGAGAGACCTTCCTGGTGAGACATTTCTGGCTACTGAGTGTCAATCACTTTCAGACAACATGTCATGACTGCCAGTGTGGGAGTAGCCGGTCTACACATACCTTGGCCTCTCCCACCTACAAATTTTTCAAATAATAGTGTGTCCATCCTGGGGATGTGCGAGATAAGGTAATGACCAGCCTACAAATACTGTATCATCAAAAGAATTGGTCTCTCCTGTTGAAAGATCAATATTCCTTTTTGCTGTTGTCTTTTTTTTTCTGACAGTCAATTTCATACCATGGCCTGATGCAAGTTTTTTCTAGCTCCTGAGTTGCACTAGACTCATTTCTTCTAGCTTTATTTTATTTGAAAACTTTAAGATTGAGTAATTATTCTACATTTTAGACTCTGGGCCAGAGTTTGCCTTTTGCCAAGATTTTATCTTTTTACATTTTTCATAAATACCTGCTCTGGATGCAGTTTTGTCTGGGTTGGTTAGGCTAGAAAGAGGCAGAGTACAGACAGGTGTGCTTGTTATTTTTTCCTGTATTAGATTTTTGTTGTAGACAATATTTGACCTCAGTGGTCTTTAATGTTTCCAGGTCCATGTTTTTTGCTGTCCAAAATTGGCAGAAAATAATTGGAGAGGGGTTTTGTTATATGTGCAGTAGTATCTGCTCAGGGCATGGCCCAGCTTCCATTTAAGTCAACAGAAAGTCTCCCATTGTTTTCAGTATGTATTGGACTAGGTCTAGAATTGCGATCACAACTTCATTGCACTGTGGACACAGTGAGTTGTAAACTGAAGCCTTCAGAAGATAGAGGCAATGGGATTTATTCTGTCTTTTGAAAAATAACCTCTCCTCCACCCAGTTTTGAAATTTACAAGAAAGGGGTAATTATGCTGAGGCAGTGATTACAAGAAAAATAGTGCTGTTGTGGTCCCTAAGGAAATTTCAGTCTAAATTCTCACATTTTGCTCCTATCAAATGTAACTTATGTGCAGCAGTTGGGGTTGGCTAACAACCACATTTTTCTACAAAACATTTTCTGAAGCTTGAAAAGGTGGACCTTAATCAGACACAGCTTTGTTTGAGTTATTGGCTGAGGTTATTCAGGGACACAAATATATGCCTGTGTGGAAAGGCTTGGAGGCTCATAACTGCAGGAAAACATGAAACTTTTAGGTTTTATTAGGTAGATATATGTTTCAAATTTATGTGTTCTGCTCTGTGGCATTTTCAAATCTACATCAGCCTAGTAAAACACACCTACCTCAACTTCAGAAAAGTCACCCAGTTGCTGCTTTGTTAATATAACTTCTTTGCCCATCAGTTGTTTCTGTATCACCTGAGATGCAGTGACCACATTGGTAAAGACTGTTCATTCCCTGTTGTCCGGCTGCACTGTGTCACCTGCCCTCTGGCCACACACCTTGTTTGCCAGGCAACCAACAGACGCAGCCTATTAGAGAAGTCATAGCTGTGGTTTCAACCAGCTTCTTAGGTGGGTATTTCTCTAGGTTGCACAGTTGGCTCCCCCACTCTGGCTCAGAGTGTAAAATCTACAAGCAGTGATCCTAGGCTGAGATTTTTCAAGGCATACCTATACCAATTAGATTCATTTGTGGGCTTTCTTTTCACTTAGTTTACAGACCCAGCCTTTGCTACGCTCTGCTTCTTTTGTTTTCTCCAGCATGCCTTGCCCTGCTGCTTCTTTCTGCTTCAGGATCAAAGTTTTGGGGATAGGCAAGGTGGGCAGGGACAGTCATAAAGTTTTGTGCAGTGCTTAGCTGCTACTGATAGCAAAACAAAACAAACACTGAGTATATTGAGCTTTTTCTCATTTGGACTAGGTCAATGAAGGACTCAGTACCCTCGTCCGTGTCATCTATAAAAATATTGAACAGGAGTGGCCCCATCACAAATTCCTGGGGGCACCACTAGTGACTGTTCACTAGCTGGATGCAGCACCATTTACCACCACTCTCTGGGCCTGGCCATCCAGCCGGTTCTTAAGCCAGCTAAGAGTGCTCCTGTTCAAGCTGTGAGCTGCCAGTTTTTCCAGGAGTATGCTGTGGGAGGCAGTGTCAAAAGCCTTGCTGAAGTTCAAATATACAACATCCACAGCCCTTCCCACTTCCACCAGGCAGGTCACCTGGTCATAAAAGGATTGGTCAAACATGACCTACCCTTCCTAAACATATGCTGGCTGGGTCTGATACCCTGGCCATCTTGTAAATTCTGCATAATGGCACTTAGTATAAACTGTTCCATAACCTTACCTGGTACTGAGGTCAGGCTAACTGGCCTGTAATTACTAGGATCCTCCTTCCTACCCTTTTTATAAATGGGTGTCACATTGGACAGCTTCCAGTCATCTGGAACCTCACCAGTGAGCCAGGACTGTTGGTAAATGATGGAGAGTGGCTTCACAAACCCATCTGCCAGCTCCCTCATCACCTTGGGATGCATCCCATCTGGTCCCATAGATTCATGACTATCCAAGCATTTCAACAGTTCTCTGACTGCCTCCTCTTCAATAACAAGGGGATCATTCTGCTCCCTGACACTATCTGCCAGTCCAGGAGGACAGTTATCCTTAGGACAAACTTCTTCCCACTAAAAACTGAGGCAGAGAAGGCATTAAGCACCATTCCCTTCTCCTCATCCACAGTTACTAAGTTCCCTCCCTCATCCAATAGAGAACAAAGGTTGGTCTTATTCTTCCTTTTACCATTAGTATATTTGCAGAAACATTTTTTATTATCCTTTACAGAAGTCACCATTTTAAGTTCATACTGAGCTTTGGCCTCCCTATTTTTTTTCCTACATGCCCTAGCAGCCCCCTTAAATACTTCCTGAGATACCTGACCCTCCTTCCAAAGATGATACAACCTGTTTTTATTCCCAAGTTCCTCCAAAATCTCGTTGCCCATCCAGGCTAGATGTTTGCTTCAACGACTCATTTTTTGGCACACAGGGACAGCCTGCTCCTGTGCCCTCAAGACCTCTGTTTTGAAGCACATCCACCTTTCCTGAACTCATTTGTTTTTAAGGGCTGCTTCCCAAGGAACTCTTTGAATATGTCTCCTAAACAGGCCAAGGTCTGCCATCCAGAAATCCAGTGTAAAAGTCTTATTGATGTTCCTGCTGATATCACCAAATATTGAGAATTCTATAATTTCATGATCACTGTGCCCCAAGCGGCCTCCAACCACCACATCTCCCACCAGCCCATCTCTATTTACAAACAACAGATCTAACATAATCTCTCCCCTGGTGGGCTCACTCACCAGCTGTGACAAAAAGTTATATTTGACATACTCTAAAAACTTCCTAGACTGCCTTTTTTCTGCTGTATTAAGTTCTCAGAGATGTCTGGCAGGTTAAAGTCACCTACAAGAACAAGGGCTGATGATCCTGAAACATTGTCTAGCTGCTTAAAGAATAAGCTGTCCACCTTCCTAGTTGGGTGGACGATAACAGACTCCCAGTAGGATGTCATCCTTGTTAGTCTTACCCTTAATTCTTACCCATAGGCATTTGACTCTGTAGGCTAAGTATTGAGCTACCCTGAGCAACTGCAGCTTTGTTTCCCAGACTTGTTTTTGGGAGTGGTTTCTGCAGTTTAACGTTTTGGGGAATGAAAGACTGTCACGGGTAAAATTTTCAGAATTGGCCAAGTTGCCAGGAACCCAAGTCCCATTTTTTAAGATTATATAGAGTGTGCAGACTTGTGAGACCTTTAATTTGCAGTGAAACAGAAATGAATTTTCAGCAGTTTCTTTAAATGTAACCTGAGATATTGAGACCTAAGATTTTTTATAAGCTGCTGTGTATGTAACTCACTTCTGAGAACAAGAACTGAGGGAAGGTACTTAGACCTGCATTTACTTTCCTCCTATAGGTGTCAAGTTCTTCAAGTGTCTGCTGCTGCTCATGACTGTGAGTTTGGAAAGATCTCTTTGGAAAGCTGCTGTTCTGGATGCACACTGACAGTCAAATGCCAGGCAATAGCCTGAAACAAGCCTCATTTGTGCTAGTGAGAGTTGTGTGATGGGATGTGGAGTGTTGGGTGTACAAGCCTCAACCCCTGCACTTCCATCGTAGGCCTATTTACAAGTCAGTTTAATGAGTCCCTTGGTGATGCTCCCTGCCAAGGCAGCTGGTTCCTTGGAGAAGAGCACTGTACAAGGAGGAACTGTAGTCCGTGATGGCTGCATGGAGAAGCATCTCATCTCACTCCAACTGTTCATTTTGTTTGTTTCTCCCCACAGGCAGCAGCAATCATTCTCTTTTCCAAGTTACTGATCTTGTTGGAAGTCAGCCAGGCTATACAGTTCAGGAAGACATTGGAGTTAATTGCTTTTGTTGTTATAGATGGACAGGTTGGGAAGAGATTAAAACAGTGCTTGGAGGAGGCAGTTGAAATTCTTCAGCAATCAAACTGCAGCAGTAACAAACAAGTGGACTGTTAGAGGAAATTGGAAACTGTTAGCCTAGCAAAGCTTTTTCTGTCTTGTGTGCAATGCTTCCTTGAACAACAGCATCTTTGTTAGTTGTGAAAAAAACCTGGAAAGAAACACCTGAGTATGAGTAAGCATATCCATTGCTTTGAGATGGCTGTTCTGTTTAGTGTAGTGTTCTTGAAACTATTGTTTATGCTAAGTGCTCTGGAGTAATTTCATACAATACCAAAACACAGCACACATCCAAACTGAACAAAATAAACTGGCCCTTAAATTCAAAATAGCAGGATCCACAAAACCCTTTGAAGCTAGAGGAAAAAAATGTAGGTAAAGTGTCCAGTGACCCTAAATTGATAATTTGCTAGAGTGCTGATTGGTGTACGTAAAAACCACTGTCAGACGCTCGCTTGGGTCATTACTGCCACGTGAGTTACAGATACTGTGTACTGGATGTTCTTAAAAAACAGAGGCTCTCATTAAGAAGTTTAGTTTTTAAAAGACGTTAAATGGTAGTCACTAACACCATGTTGTACTTGATGTTGGATGTTGGCTTAAGCCTTTTATCCATCTTAACCCTTTAAATCTAGGGAATTTCTTTTTTCCCTTTTATCATCTCTTGTTTGTCTGTTTGAACTTTTTGAAATAATGTGTTTTTGCATTGAAACTTATGACTCATTTTGTACTGTTGGACATTATGGCAAAAACTGAAGGCAAAACCAGGACTGCACTGAAAGTATAATATGCCTATATCTCTATAACTTGGACCAATGTTTTCAAAAGATAAATCACTGTAAATTTTATTTACTTTATTTGCGTGGGGGTTTTTTTTGTTTTGTTTTAATTTGGTTTTTGTTTTGGGTTTTTTTTGGTAGAGATTTAATGTGGACATGAATAGAAAGAGATTCAGTGTTCTGTGGTCACAGACAGCTGATGATGACATTGACTGCACAGCTAAACAAACACAATGAAAGATATCTTTATATTCATGACCTTAACTTGGGCTCCATTCGGCTTGAGGCCTGACGCAATTTGAATATTACAACTGACAACATCACACCTGTTCTCACAGGACCAAAGGCCATTCATATGAAGAAGTATCTCCTCTGAAGGTTAAACCAGAATTTTCTAAAAAAAAAGTTTTCTAGATAGAGACCTGATATTTACTGCATATCAACAGGCTTGTCCATTTATGAGCTGCATGGGACAGGTTTTCAACTGGATGAGATTTTCCCAGACAAGTGAAGTCAGTGAAATGGTACCTTATTATGCCTTTTTGGTATGACACGTCATTAGTTGATTCAAAATTGAAAACTGTGGTTCAGGTATCCTTCTAATCCTCTCAATTTTGCTATAAACTAACTGGTGGTTTGCCTTGACATGGCATAATAAGTAGTGAGCTATCCAGACTTGAGGCCATCCAGCTGTGAATCTGTGTAGCTGCAGCACCAACAATCCAACTCTCGAATCTCATCTTGATCAGCCTCATCCCTGTCTTTAAATGACTTTCATTTTGGCCTTACCTGTAGATTTGCAAGGAATCACATGCTCAGAAACTAGATGAGTTCTCTTTCCTGAAGTATTCTTACCTGTTGCTCTTTTTTACTCAAAGGGGAAATTATTTACTCCTCCAGAGTGTTTTCAAGGCGTGGTATAGTGTCTGGGGAGGGGATGATGTCTGGGTAAAATAGGGCCATTTTGTGCAATATTTTTGCTCTTCTGAAATAAGGAGCATTATATCTGGCATGGTATTGCATAATGTGAAGGTACCAGTGGCCCGTGAAACTTCTCCTTACCTCTACCAAGCAGTCCTGTTTCTTTCACTTGTTTTTGTTTTCTGCCTCACTTTCATGGCCGCAAGGGAGATGTATGTATGTTGACTAGAGATCTGAGATTGCACAGAGAAATTTTGTGTTGTCCCGAGGCTCCGGAGTATGCTTCTTTGTCTGTATCATGGTCACTCTCCTATACCTGCGAGTCATGGGCCAAGGACCGGATATTCTGCCAAGAATTTGATCCCATGTGTGAAAGCATGGATGGTTCAACATGTGAGAGAGTCTTTGTTTTAAGTAGTGTATTAGTTTCCTGATCTAGTACCTCTTACACTTTAACACCCAGGAGTAAATTAGGAGTTTCCAACAGCAGCCTAAATGTCCTTGTCCAAAAGCTAATTTATAACAGGTGGGAGTTAGAAAGAAGGAATAATTTGTTTTCATGAGAACTCAAGCTTTTCTTTTTTTTTAATCTTTCATTAATAATGATTCCTTGCTAACATTTGAGAATCAGTTTAGTCATTGTTTTGAGGGTTAGGTGCAGGTGTTTGGCTTTGTGTCCCACTTGATTATTAAAAGATGCATCCCATGTATCACAAAAAGTCAAAAAGGTAAGGTAACTTCTGCAATTCTTGTTTTTGCTCTGAGAATTTAATTAACATTCCTGCAGTCAATAGGGTTGTTCCCATAATTTAGCAGTGACCATATTTATGCTTTTACAGATTTTTGTTTATGTGTTTTCATTATTTTAAAAATTTCTGTCATCAGAACTTTAATTTGGCAGGCGTTTTCTTCCTACACAGTGCTCCCGCTGTAGTTACTAGAATTTTTCAGTCTTTGGCTACTAAGAGTTCATATGTCTGGGGAGCTACTTAACTATTCATTCCATGAAAGCTTATTTTCTCCCTTTCAATCCTTGTGAAATTTAACCTTCTATTCTGGCATCATCCAGACTATGTTTTGTGGGCTAAGTTAATCCCACAGGGAACTTCAATCCAGCCTTCTGCTTTTCCCCACTGAGTATCTCCTTGTTGGTTTAATGATTGTATGAAATTTGGATCCCTCTGAGTTGCTGGGCTTTGGTACATGTGGGAGGAACAGAAGAAACTGGATGCATAGGTTGGAACTTGCCTCAGTCAATCAACCCTATGGCTGAAGGTCAGTGGTATACACTGCCATATTGAAGGAATGATTGAAAATTCATGGTAATATGTGTACAGATGCCACACTGCATATGTATATCTTATTTCTTCTGCATATGAAAGTGAGCAATCTCAGGATATTTTTAATTTCTTTCTGACAGAAATAATCTGTAAGATTCCGGCAGTGAAAATATTTAGATTATCAGCTATCGTTGAGAAATACGAAATTATGTTGATTCTGTACCTCTGGCTGCATTTTTTCTTTTTGTTTGTTTGTTTGTTTGTTTTTGTAACTAAAAAAAGAATGTGTTTCAAAGTTAATAGAAATACATGTAGGACTGCATAACTGTCTAATTCAACCCTTGTCCTCAAAGAGTGATCTAACAGCTACAGGTATAAGAGCACATAAGATTTATAGAGTTCTAAAAGAATAGTGAAAATCTCGATTGCTGCCTTCTTTTGGATATTAGAAGACTGAAACTTTCTTTTATCTACCTTAACTTTCTTTGTTCTGGCTTCTCCCTAAATTATAAACAAAAGCAATCTCTTAATTGCAGTTCAAATTATTTTTTAATATGAAGCATCTACAAAGTGGCTTATCCTTAAGTTCATTAAACTCATTTGCCCTTCTCAAATGGAAAGTGATATTGTCTACTTACTAGTTATCCTATTTCCTATATGTATTATTTTTCCTGAGGACAGTTCATAATGGAAAGTGATAATGTGATAGACAGCAAACAATGTGGAAGACCAATATTACCACATGTATTGCAACATCTCTTATTAAGGTTACTTACTTCTTTACTTAATTTAAAAAATAACATTGTAATAATACCCTGCATATTTACTTTTTTGGTCAGTTGAATAGTTCACAAGTAAATCATGCCAAAAGCAGCTTCACTGACCCTTAATGATTGACTTCTAGTGCATTAATGTGCCCTTCAGAATCTGTTCCTTTTTAGCCCTTGCCAAATATTATTTCATACTTTAGAGTGTATGTTCAAAACACACAGACAACTGCTTTAGCAGAAAAAGTTTTGTGATGTCTGTAACTAATTTTTCAGTTTGTTTGGAACAAACCATTTTCTAATGCACATTTTCTTAAGGCTTTAATGGAGTAAGATGAAAAGGTCCCCAGAAGAGTGCCACATAATTTAGTCCTTCTTATCAGCAAGATAAAGAACAAAAAACCTCTGTCTTCATTCTACTCTGTTCTTATTTGGAGCTTGGTACCAACTGCAGTAGAAAAAAAGAAAAAAAATGGTATAAGATAGCAAGGAAGATAAAATAAACCACTTTCTGACTGAAGACTTTCTGCTGGAGTTTTGGTTTCTGATGTTACCCATCTCTTACTCTTGTCAGTTCTGGTACTTTCACACTTAGCAAGCTTTAATTTGCTGTCCTGTCAGTTCCTTGTGGGAATTCACAGTTGCTACTTCATCTGAAAATCAGATGGCTCAATAAACATGAGGGCTTCTAAAAATGTGTAGTGCTTTGCCATTTATTTTTGTGAAACCCTACACAGGAAAGCAGGTGTGAGACTTGTATACCTGCAAAACAGCTGGAAATTTCTCCTTCTGTAGTCTGTCTGCATGGAAACCTACTGTTTGTATGGGTACCTGTCATTTCAGAAATTAATGTTTCTGAGGGGGAATGGCCAGATTTTCCCCAGAGTTTTCCAAGGGCAGTTTTGTGCGTGGCAGTGCTAAAGGTTTTTAAACACTCATATGGAGCCCAGAGTCCACCCAGTGAACACAATGAAGAAAAACTTCATTTTTCATTCTTTCTATATTTCCTAATACTATTTGCAACTGTGGTTTTATCATATTCAGACACTTCTCTTGCCAGGAAACTTAGGATTCTTCTGTACTTTAGGCAGTCAGCACTGGAAAGTTTACTCATGCTGTACAGTTCCGGTGTTTCTCAGAGGATGCTTATTTGTAGAACAGAATTCTGTACAGATTGAGGAATTATTACTAGAACTATTTTCCAAATTAACGTATCACTATTCAATTACATCCAGATTTGTTAACTTACATCTTCTGTACAAGAAATTAATTTATTTTTCTTATCTGGGGGAGTACCTGGGGACTTTGAGCAACACAGTCTAGTGAAAGATGTCCTTGCCCATGGCAGGGGGTTGAAACTAGGTGATCTTTAAGGTCTCCTCCAACCCAAAGCATTCTGTGATTATTTGGACACTTCCTTGTATCATTTTAAGTACCTGTGCCCAAAACCACACAGGATTTGCACAGAGGAAGGCACAAATTTGGATAAGGTGCTTGATAAAGTGTGAAGGTGATGTATTTCCTGTACTTCTTTTATCAATGAAAAAAAAAATTAGGGAGAGTAAAAGGAGACAAGGGTATGAGTAGAGACACCCTATTGCATTAAATTTATCTTGTTACTATTGAAGAGGGAAAATGTAAGAAGCCATGTAATTGCTTCAATAGAGCAGAAGATAAAAAATTGCTCATTTTTTAAACTTCATGTCTCCCTATCTCTAAACCAAATGTAAGCATGAAGACGTTGATTATCAATACATTTATGTGTATTCTTTGTTCAGTGACATACTTACATACATTTTTGTTAGTTTCACTGAGTGTGAGAGTAGGTGACTTCACAAGATACATACTTCATAGCCAGGTTATTGTAAGTTTCTAAATTCCTAATGTAAGTAATCTAGTCCTCTGAGGAAGAAAACGGTCACTAGAGATGTCCAGGGTACCCAGTCTCTCGCATAAGTTGTGCTAGCATAGTCAAGCTAAGTCAAAGTGATGTACAGTCAGATGATAGTTGAGCACTGCCTCAAAAATGTAGGTACCACAAGTGCTTATCTGGTAGACAGATACATAGTGGGTCAAGTGGGACCTTCTGTCTTGTGTTTTGGAAGTCTAACACGTCTGAAACACAATTTGGTCTTTGGATTTCCTTCCTCTGAAAGAATGCAAAAAATCAGGCTTACAAGCCTGATTCATGCCCCCAAATATGTGAATGCAGTTTCAGGCTGTAAAACTCTATAGATTATTTTTGTAGATAATTTTTGTATTTTTTAATGTCCCTTAAAATATTATAAAAACTGAGAGAACTTCTCATCATTACAATATGTGTATGATGGTTACCAGTATCTTAGTACAGTGTATGAACGGGCATCAAATATAAGGAATGAAGTCAGCTCAAATCACTAGACTAAACTGTTTGTACTGAAGTAGCACATGTAGAACTTAAATTCTGTGAGACCTGGTCATAGCAGCCTCCAGGTACAATGCCCTTGAGATATACCTGCAGGGCCGAGCACTGGGGCAAGCAGTATCAACATGAGGCTTGGTTGGTGCTGAAGGGTTTTTCCATCCTCTCTACCCCTGGTTGCTTCAGTAGCACCTCCGGCCCTCAGAAACCCCTTTCCTGTTCCGTGGATGAGTCCAACTACATGGTTAATGCAATTCAGAGTACTACAAACAATACAGCAAACCAGAAAATAAATGGATAAATGAAAATGCTCCAAAGATTTCTCATAAGCAAATTAATTTTTTGAGTTTCCATACTCTCAGAGTTGTAGGATTTTTGTCCAGTTAGCTGTAGCAGGAGACTACATAAAAAAACCTTCCCAAAGGAGAGTTTTTATGGCAAAAACAATGCCCAGAACACTGTAAGGGAGAAGAAAAAGAAATATCACAAAACATAGAATATGCAAAAGTTGGCGAAAACGTGTGGAAATATATATTTGTGTAGTTGAGATTGTATAAAATGTTATATTTGCCTTTCAACATCTCCTTAAGTTGCCCATTTGAGATAAGTTGATAGCCATTATAGGTTTTAAACTTTTTTCAGCTTATTTTTTCTTCTATATGGAACACCTGATGTAGCATCTGTAAAAATCAATGAAACTTTTCTGGCTTTGGGTCAGGTTAATGTATAATTTTGGAGAAGGGGTTATAGAGACATATTTTTCTCTAATTGCATAGCCAATGGATGGAAATTGCAAACAGCAGCAGTTAAATGAGGATTTGCTCTTATGATGTGAAAGGAACAATTGTCTCTTGACAGTTGGAAACATGAGAGAGAAAATCGATGGGCAGAAAGTGATTTCTGCTCATATGCTTCTCTAGGGAGAGAATTCAGGAGTTTATTATATTTGTCTTTGAATACACACGAAGTGTCTAGTGAAATTAGGCACATCAATTTTGAAATTACTCTTCTGACACACTGAATTCTAGAAAACACTGAATGCTGTCCCTATGAAAATTTGCCCCTTTTAAGTACCTTCATGTTGAATGCCCAAAATAGGAGGCTGTTAAAAATCACTGGTGAGTTTTGAAAATTTTGCCCATTAAGTATATAAAATAATGCAGTTAGAACAGAAAAAAAACCCTGTAATATGCAAATATGAGACTGTGTAATTTTAAAATAAAGTAATTTTCTCTTTTTAAAACAAGAGTTATGTTCATGTCTGTTATGATTATAGGAATGGTAAAGGAAAAGTCTTTCAGTGTGCACAAAAGTTCTAAATTCATATGATTAGGCAAAGCTTAAAGAAAACAATGGCTCCCTATGAGTGTATGTAGGACACTGGGCTCCATGTCAGGAAAACACCCCAAAATTAGGTAAGCATACCACTGTGCTAAAGACTTCTGTTTGTATTTGGGTCAGATGCTAAATGGTAAAGCTATTTTTGTCATGTTTTAAGCATCATGGGTAGTCTAAACACATTCAGTAGGTCTAGTGACCTTTTCTTGAGTAGTGGAAAACTTTCAGCTGTGCCAGCTGTAGTATATTTATACCAATATTATTTACACGTCTTGCCCTCTGCTGCTTGCCTCTTAGAACTGTCCTTGAATGAAAAATAAACGTGTCAGGGGTTTAATACAATTGAAATAGCTATACACATTCTTAAATATAGAAATGTGTGCCTAACCATGCTTCATTTAGCTGATTGCAGTGTCTTCAGCATCTGTTGTTTCTGTGATTGGATTAACAGATAACCTGTGAAATAATTCAATATCAAACACACTGATGTGTGCCCAATAACTTGAAGATAAAGGTTTTGAAATTAATTTTCATCTACTAATTATTTAGGTACTTTAAGCCCAGCTGATGTTAAGGACATGCCAGTTTCTTGTGTTGCATCATGGTTATTGCTTACAGAGGATTCCTACAAGTGGTAGGCATATGGTGGCTGCTGAAAGCCACTCCTCACCCCCCAAAGGTGGAAAAGTTGTTGTCATAACTAAAATCACAATAACTTAGTAGAGGACCAAAGAAAAACAGTTCTGTGAAGAGCAACTTTAACAGATAATTCAACCTTTTAATTATTCCCTGTGAATGCTGAATATGTTTAATTTGACTCCTATCTCACCAGTCCTCATTTTAGACAGTATTTGTCTTTAATTCATTCAGGCACTAAAAACAGTGTGATTCTGTAATTAGAGTTAATTGTGCAGACAAACAGAGCTGAAGGTCATCAGTGTGCAGGAGATGGCACCATCTCTCAAATTCCCATGTGAAATTGAGATGGAACCCTCTGCTGAGACTCCTCAGAGAGTGCCACTATTGTGTTTGGGAGGTCTCATGAAGTAATCTCCAAAGGTTGTTCTCTAGGAAGGTAGCAGTGTCAAGAATCCAGGTCCTGTAGTATCAGGATTTACTGATTGAGCTAGTCTGTTACAAAAGAAAGACCAGCAGCCACCAATATTCTCCAGTCGCTTAAGTGTAAGGCTGGGAAGGTCTCCCAGGTTGCCATATAACCTGTTCCTCCATCCTGGAGATGACAAGTTTTACATGGTTTGTCCCTGATTCTGATTTTCTTACCAGTTCTTGTAAAAGCTAGACTGTAAGAAGACACAGATACTTTTGGAGTATCTTCTAAGTAAGCCCTCCTTGCTTCAGGTGATGTGGAGAAAAGTTTGTATACATTTTTAGCTTTTGATACACTGACCATCTTACCATCATACCTCAGTCTTGCTGCTGTAGACTAAACATGCTAAGTTTCTTCATAGGTCCTGTTTCTGAAACATCCCACTGTTCTTGCTGTTCTCTGGACTATATCCTATCTGTTTATCTGTTCCTTCAAGTGAGGCATCTAAAACCAGGAGCAACATCAGTGTTCTGGTCTCATTAGGACTAAGCAGAGCAGAATAAATAGAATAAATAACCTCCCTAATGGACTCAGAACTGTAAATTTCCCTTTCTAAATCATTACTGTGCACTACACCACTTCTCAGTGGATATGTGTTCAAAATGGCATTTTTTACAACCATGTAGCAATTAACATCTTCCCTAATTAATTGTATGTTTTCTTTCACATAGACATTCCCTTCTTTTCCTAATTCTTCTGTTTTGTACACTTTCAGTCAGTTCCACCTGGAATTTTAACACACTGACACACTGTATTTGAATCCAGTCATTAATTTATGCACTCACCTAACAATATTTCTTTGGATTGATAGCTGCTGAAGGAAGAAGAAAAAGATCTGCACAAAGCCTTCTGGTTGAAATGTTATTTTTACATTGGAGGTGGGGAGGAAGAATAGTTCAGTGCCATGATTTCAGGTTGCATGTATTTCCAGTGAAGTGAATTTCCATCTTTCACAAAGTTTGTTTAACAATAACCTATAAGATCTTTGGATGGAGGTTGAAAAGTTGAAGAGTACTTAGCTGTCAAACTGTTGCATCTGTTTATCTGGCCTGACTTCCAAACTCCCTTGAAAACAGAGTATTTTTCTTTTTTATATTGGATAGATATCAGAAAGACCCAAGTCATCCGTCTTCAGGAAATCATTGCAGATGGAAGGTGTAAAACATTACATCTTGGGACAGCAATCTGGTACAAGGACATATCCTCACAATTTTTTCCAGGGAGTATTCCATCATGAAAGAAAAGTTTGCTCTATCAGAATAGGCACCTCCTCCTCATCTGTTCCAAAGGGCAATCTCTTCCTCAGACTGCTTCATGATTACTTTTTCTGCAGGAATGCATACTGAAAAGCAACTAACTAGCCAAGTATATGCATGACAGAATTTACAATCTTGATGAAGATCATTACAGGGCTCCTGAAATGCATGTCATCCCTGTTCATGGTATATGAAGATCCTTCTCTGATCATAAACAGAAATTAAGATGTGTAAGAAGCAGAAGTACCCAGTTCTAGTTTAAAAAAAAAAGAAAATCTTTTTATTCTTTTATTCTAAAGTATGTGTCTGGAAAAGGGAGAGTATTTCAATGCAGTTATTTGTAATTAAGAAACCTCATTCTACTATGCCTTTTGGGTGTGTAAAATAGATACTTTCATGGGGGCAGAGATAACATCCAGTTTAATATCCTGTTTCAGACCCTGGTTAAGAGAAAGGTGTGAAAATTCCAGATAAATCTGACAATTAGAATAATTAAATTATTTTTGTTGCAAATGACTTTTAGGATCATTGAGTCCAAGAGTTAAGTTAACAACAAGGGCCACCACTAAACCATGTCCCTAAGCATGACATCTTCATGTCTTTTAAATGCCTCCTGGGATCGTGACTCAACCACCCAGCTAAGTCTGTTACAATGCTTGAAGAAATTTTTCCAGATATTTAATCTAAACTCCCCTGGCACATCTGCAGGCCATTTTGTCTTATCATTTGTTCCTTGAGAGAAGAGACTGGCACCCACCTGACTACAATCTCGTTTCAGGAAGTTATAGAGAGCAACGAGGTCTCCTCTGAGCCTCCTTTTCTCCAGGCTAAACACACCCATCTCCCTTAGCCACCCCTTATCAGCCTTGTGCTCCAGACCCTTCACCAGCTCCACTTCCCTTTTCTGAACATGCTCCAGCACCTTAATCTCCTTCTTGTAGTGAGGGACCCAGAGCTGAACACTTTTTAAAATGCAGCCTCACCAGGGCTGGTTACAAGGGGGAGAATCACTGCGCTGGTCACATTTGTTGATACAAGCTAGGATGCCTTTGGACTTCTTGGCCACTTGGGCACATTCCTGGCTTATGTTCGGCTGGCTAACAACCAACAACCTCTGATCCTTTTCCACTGGGCAGCTTTCCAGTCATTCTTCCCCTGGCCTGAAATGCTCCTTACGGCTGTTGTCATCCAAGGGCAGGACCCAGTTCTTGCACTTGTTGACCTCATCCCATTAGCCTCAGCCCGTTCATCCAGCCTGTCCAGATCCCTCTGTAGAGTGATTGTACTCTGCAGCAGATCACCAACATTGCTGCCCAACTTGGTGTCATTTGCAGATTTATTAAGAGCGCACTTGATCCCGTCATCCAGCTCATGTATAAAGATACTGAACAGGACTAGCCCCAGTACTGAGCCCTTGGGAACACCACTCATGACTGCCCACCTGCTGGATTTAACTCCATTCACCACCACTCTTTGGTCCCGGCTTTTCAGACAGTGTTTAACCCAGTGAACAGTGCACCATATGAACTACAGGCAGCCATTTCCTTCAGGATAATGGTGCCAAAGACTTCACTAAAATCCAGGAATGCATCAACATCCTTTCCCTCATCTACTGAGCGGGTCACCTTGTCATGGGAGATTGGGTTGGCCAAGCAGGATCTGCCTTTCATAAACCCCTGTGGGTTAGACCCAATTGTGCACATGCTGCATAATGCTACTCAAGGTGTGATGTGCTCTGTGACCTTTCACATCACTGACATGAGACTGACTACAGGGAACTGTAGTTCCCTGTATCCTCTTCCTTGCCCTTCTTGCAGATGAACATCACATTTGCTAACTTCCAGTCAGCTGTGACCTCCTGAGTGAGCCAGAACTGCTGGGAAGTGATGGAAAGTGTCTCGGTGAGCAGTTCCGTGCACTCCCTCAATACTCTTGGGTGATCGCATCCAGCCCCATGGACTTCTGTGTGTCATGCACAAATATGACAAGTGGTGTGCCAAATGGTCACTAACCATTTCCCCTTGGATTATGGGGGCTTCATTCCACTTCCTGTCTTTGTCTTCCAGCTCAGGGTGTTTTGGTACCCAGAGATCAACTGGTCTTACCACTAAAGACTGAGGCAAAGAAGGCATTAGGTACTTTGGCCTGTTCCTTATCCTGAATAGGCCAAAATCTGCCCTCCAGAAGTCAAAGGTGTTCTGCTGACATCTCTGTCCTTACTTCTCTGGTAATTTAAAACTCTGTCATTTTGTGATCACTGTGCCCAACATGGCCTCCAGCTGTCACATCACCGAAGAGCTTGTCACTGTTCATGAACAACATGTCCAGAGGAATACCTTCCCTTAACTGGCTTCCTCACCAGCTGTGCCAGGAAGTTATCTTCCACACATTCCAGTCACCTCCTAGACTGCTTCCTCTCTGCTGTGTTATATTTCCAGCAGACGTCTGGTAAGTTGAAGTCCCCAATGAGAACAAGAGCAAGTGATTGTGAGTCTTCTCCCAGCTGCTTGTAGAATATTTCATCTGCCTCTTCATCCTGGTTGAGTGGTCTGTAACATGACATCTGCCTTGCTGGTCTTCTTACCCATGAACACTCAATCCTGTTGTCACCGTTACTAAGCTCCAGACAAACGAAACACATCCTAACATACAGGGCTACTCCACCACCTCTGCTTCCTTTCCTATATCTTATCTTCTGAGGCATTTGCAGTCATCCTTTACAACATTCTAGCTGTGCAAGACATCCTGCCAGCTTTCAAACTATATAATGCAGAATAGCTTCCAGTTTCTCCTGTTCCAGCTGCCTCTGCTGTGTGCATCCTTGTAGATGTGCTTCAGTTGCACTGTTGGTCCTGTCACCTGTTTTATGAGGGGAAAAAGTTTTATGTGACTGTTCTCAAGCAATTCTATGCTTTCTAACGTGTCTATAACCCCTGTGTCTTTGCTATTGTGTAGATCTCCATACTCTCCACTGAGAGGTCAGACCAAAGGACCTTGTAGCACACCATTCCTCAAGCACTGGTGTGCCATCCCCAGGCTTATCTCTTATCAGGCTTAGCCTGGTTTTATCTCTTTCCTATTTCAAATCTAGTTCAAAGGTCTTTGCAATCCCTGATACTCCTCAGCCTACTCGCCTGCTCCCACAGCTCTGTCACTAAGCAGAGGTGTTCCTGTACCTGGCCTCAGCTCTCTTAGGGATGCTCACTGCCACTGTCCAAGGAGGGCACACTCTGCAGGTCCACTAGAGGCTCTGTCTGGGCAGCTGCACCAGTTACAGCAGCTGCAGAGCTTAGGGAGGCTGTGCCTTTCTGCTGGGTGGATCCCATTGCTCCCTGGTGAGCCTGGCAGAGGTTCGGCACCCTTGTGCAGGAAGAGCCGCCCCCACACCCTGTTGGCCTGCCCTGGCCTCTACTGCTCCCTGTGGGCTCCATTTATACATGCTAGAGGGGCTTGGCCACCATTGCTCCTGGCACTGACCAGGTACCAGCCGTCCTGGTACCAGCTGCAGGCTCCTGGCTGGTCTCTGGAAGTAAAATTAAAAACAGGAACACAGGTATGTCTTTTATGGTTATGTTTTTTTTTCCTTGTTGAGATGCTCTCAGTCATTGTAACCATGTTTTTTTGGCTCCCTCTACATGTTAAATTTCTGTTTCCTGTTTCTTAGATCTTTGCAATCTCAAAGTGCCCTAAAATAATTGCATCCAAAGAGCGTTTCCATGTGTCAGTTTTGAGCATTGACTCTTCCAATTGAGTTGCTTACTGCCCTTCTATATATAGCACAAAGGAGGGTGAGAAATGTAATACATAAATTATAGTGCACCTCTGTCATTTTCCTCTTTATTTTATTTTTTCTAAGGTCTTTTGTATATACTGAGAGGTGAATCCTAGCCTTCCGCACTCTTTTTGGTCTCCTCTAAGCCCTGCTGAGAATTTCCAGTGACCCTTATTATTATTAATGTACTCATTGAACTGTCATTGTACTAGACTTTTTTACAAATCAGTAACAGGAAAATAATCTCTGACCTCAAGTATATTTTGATATCATGTGGTTCTGCTAGTATAGACCATATTCTCTAGGAGATTATTCCATTGATTAATTTGAAAGCATTATGGTATACTGGCCATATCTTCCTTTCCTTTAATTTTGAGCTGTGTTGTTTATTGAGGGCTCCAGTTACAAATATATTGTTACATATGGAAACACACAGATGCTCTCTATTAAGGGCAGTGCATCTTTTAGGGTCTTGCAAAACACAACTCCCTTAAACAAAATGCTTCATTGCTTTTCTGAATTTCAACTTCAATTGCAATGCATTTTTCCTCAGGGGTGTGACTTGGTGGATTATTAAGAAGTGTCAAATAGCCAAAAAGGGACATCAAGAGAAACAGGCTTCTTGCTGAAGAGCTGATTTTCCCTTAGTGTTTGCCAAAATAACTAATAGATTAGATTTATGGGAAACCAATTAAAATAATAAGAAATTAATCATTTTGAATTGAGTTTCCTTATTAAAGTCATAAAAGTATGTCATCCTTTAGCTGGTGTAGCTTTGACTTTGCAGCTTTTGATTCCTGTATTTAAGGTTTTCTTTCTATACTAACTGCATAATTAACAGGACTTACTATTGACTAATTCTCTCTGCTTCAGAAACTGGTGGTGTGGTCAAAGTTCATCATATACCTTGTTAATTGGATACCTGATACAGGCGGCCTGATCTTGAAAATTAAGAAATAAAAAGAAAGCCTTTACAATCTGTGAGTGATTTAAGTCAGACTAAAAATACTTCTTTTATACAATATCACTTTACATTTACTGTTGCATGTATTTGCACAGTCCTGTATTTGTGCAATATGCCATAGTCCTGCATCACTGCCAAACATGAGATCAAATATGGTAAATTACTGTTGTTGTTGAGGTCTGATATACCAGAAGAAAAACACAGGTCTGAAATTACCAAAAACTTCATGGGTAAGAGGAAAGGAGTTCCCAGAAATATACTAAAAAACAAATTCTTCTCCCTTTTTAAATGAGCGTGCCAGATCCTTACAAAAGCAGATGAATGTTCTTGACCTGATGAGTGTTTATTAACTGTCTGCATGTGTGCTTGGCAGCTTTGCTCCCTTGAACTATTGATCTGAGG
Organism: Cinclus cinclus; assembly: GCF_963662255.1. Classification (NCBI taxonomy): domain Eukaryota; kingdom Metazoa; phylum Chordata; class Aves; order Passeriformes; family Cinclidae; genus Cinclus; species Cinclus cinclus. The sequence goes on from NC_085046.1 coordinate 47,648,355, forward strand.
ACCAGAGAAGATGGGGTTACACTTCTAGTAAAGGTTCCCATTCTTCCAGTCCATCTTCAGTAAAACATGTGTAAAAGAGTGGTATCATTGTAGGGTATTTTATCCCACAATGATACAAGAGGATACAAGATACCACAGTAATTAAATATACGGAGGTACCTATCCATGCACATTAGAACAGAAAATTTGTTTGGGATATTTGTAGGGAAATTCCTTCTAGTAAGATGTGGGGTTAGCTTCTTTCAAAATGTTTAAAAATGTATTTTTACAAAGAGAACTGGCAAAGTATTAAGTAGTGCCACAAAGGCAGACAGATGCTTCAAGCGTTAATTTAATCACAAAAGAGAAAGTAAAGTTAGCCTGGAAATAATTTCCGTGACCTCAGTTTGAGATATTGAATAGCAAATACTGTTTCCTGCTGAGTAATACAGTATCTCTGATACAAATAATACATAAAATTTTGCTTCTGTTTTTCACTAGCTTTATGCTACTAGGTAATGTAAGTCCTGGCTAACATGAGTGAGAGTTTTAAGGTTACAATAGCTACAGCTGGGAAATCTGAATCAACAGGTTAAAGCCCTAGGTTCAAGAAACCCCAGTACACCTTTGCAGTAAAGTCTGTTTTACCATTGTTTCAGTGTTTTTTTGGGCAGGATTTGTGGTTTTGTTCTTTGTTAATACAATGTCTCACATGACTGGTTTGTGATAACAGGTTTGTGTCTCCCCAGTGCTACAACAATCAAAGGAAAATAATAAACAGCATTTTAAGGCTCTGGTTGATTGTCTAAAGCCACAGAGGAAAATTATGCAGAGCCAGATTTAGTACAAAAAGAGTTTATATTACCCAGTCTCAATTTCTCTAGCTTCTCTTTAGCAAATTACTTTGTCTGATATTTTTCAATACATCACATGAGACTTGCTATGCCACTGATAGTGCCTCTGCTCCTCTGATTCACTACAAAGGCAGTTGGACAACAAGCTGCTCCTTTTTTCTCCATTTGGCTCTCACAAGGAAGCCCTTGGAAGTGCAGAAGTAAACCTTGGGAGTCAGGCAAATGTGTTAGATGATGGGCAGGCTAGCAGGCTTTATAACTGGGAAGGACCCAGCACAGGATGTAGACTGAACACCTGAAAAGGAGCTGGTAGCATGATCTTCACATTAATGTTTTTTTTCTGACAAATGTTGAAACGGTTATGACTTATTGTTATGAGTTGTTATTAATTGCATTATTAACTTTAAAAAATTACCTATTCAGAAGACAAGTTTATTAGTTAAGGTCTTTGTGAAGGTCCAGGAGTGTCTTTATGTTATCTGGGCTATGTCCTGAGAGGGACCTCTAACTATCTCCCCAGATTCCATGAGGAATCTCAGAGGTAGGACAGTATTTGGATGCACACCCACCCCTTGCAGTATGTCCTTAACACAAGTGTTTCACCTTGTGATTGTGTAGTCATGGTATTCTGGCTTTGCATTTAGCTTGCTTGGTCTCTTATTCAGAAAAATACTTTGCTTAGCTTGGGAGGAGAAAGTACTGAACTCAGACTGTATCCCACCTATCTGACATGATTGCTTCCAGAAAATTAATGGAATTATTTGTGCAGGATATGGTCAGGAGTTAAGAAAAATTCTTTAAAGCATGGGAGCAAAAACATGTGTGACTTCATATGCTGGAATTTATCCATTTTCAGGTGCAGACAAAGGGAGTATTAAGGATCATGAGGGAGTTCCATAGTGTATAAGAGGGTGAGGCATAGGACAGGGTAGGGTGGAATAGGATAGGAGATGAAGGGAAATTATCTCAGTCAGGCAAATAGGATAATTGTCCAAACAGCTTTTTCAAATCTGTTTCAAGGTGCCTAATTGAGGCCTAGTTGGGGCACTTGGTTTTAGGTTGGCGCTTTCTTGAATTTACAGTTTGAGTAATTAAATTATTATAAAAACAATATTAGAGGTGGGCACTTGTAGGAAATATGTTACATTTTTCTGGAAAAAAAAAACCTAATTAAAAATAATTTTCTCTCCTGTTTCTTTGCCAAGACCTATTTTCAGGGCTCTGTGCTTCCCCTCAAGAATCCAATGACATTTCAGGCTCCTCAAATAGAGGCAGTATACTCAGGACTTGGCTGGTTAAAAACAAAAAGAGGGAAATCTTTCTTATTTTATTTTTTTTAAACTATCTTTTTATACTCATGCGCATTTTGCTATTAATTTTGGCTGCTAAATACTTACGTTTATAAAACAACAACCTAACCATTCCCCTTTCATATGCTTTCATAAACTCAGATCCTGTGTAATCTTAGGTTTCTGTGCTGGCTATTTCCAGGACACAGAGCAATTCTCTATGAAACTTAGATATGAGGCACATCTGAGTTGAACAAGGACAGTATAAATTTTGCCCCTGTTTACCCAGGGCTGTCATGCACAGTGAGCAGAACATTTTCTGAAGATCTCCTCTCGTGTGCCTACCACGAGGTCTAGGACTGGTGTCTCTTACACATATGTTCAGTCCACCTTTCCCAGAACCAAAAATGTCAGTGGTGGAGCCTCTTTCTCTGTAGAATGGCTGCCAGAGAGATTATTGGTGCTGAGTTTGATTTGTTTGGATTTCCCTCATTTTTATTTACTTTGGAGTTTGATAATGTCCATCTTGCAGTCCACAGGATTGTTAAAAATGTGAATAAAATTTCTGTGTGAATTAAGTTTTAAGTGAGGATTTTAACGAAAAAAGAAATGTAACATTTCAGTTTTTATTCCTAGTAGTTTGTAATGCATTTCTAATACTCTGGGGTTTTGTGTTCTTTTGCAAAATCACTGTATTATCACTCAGATGTCTCAAATATGGTGATAGATACCTTTGTAAGGTAATTCCCATCCCACTTCAATGGGAGCTGCTGGGCAGCCAGCTAAAGAGTAGTTGGGTCATTAGAATGTAATTGAAAACACATAAATAAATGTATTTTAGTGTTTTTGTATGTTCTCTGGACCAAATGTTATATAAAAGTTATGTATGCCCTTACGTGATCTCAGGTTGGGTTTATGTAAGAAAAGAGTTTAAAACAATCCTGAATAATTCAGTCACACATAATGACTGTGGAAACCTTGCTTTGACTAAGAAAATGGCAGGCAAGTTTAGGTTGGTGAAAGTCATGGCAGAAGCAGGAATATTTTAAGATAGGGGCAGGAGAATGATTTACCGTAGGGAAGGTCATATGTAGCCTTACAGTTTGTCAGCCTCTTTGCATGAGTCTTGTCAGTGTGGGGGAAGTTCCCAGTTTCCCACATGGAAAGCAGGACAACCTACCTCCCTTGTTTTGCAAGGGTGTGAGTGAGAGATAGGCCACAGTTTACATCATGTCAGTTTCCTTGTCCTATTTTATATTCTCGGTCACTGTTCAGTCTGGCTAAGGGCATTTAGCCTGACCATGTTTCCATGCATGTGGGATAAATTATGCTCTCAGGAAGTGATGGGAATGTTGCTCAGATGCTTTTAACCATGCTGAGACACTTCTTATGCAACCTTAAAATACCGCAGTGTCAGTGGAGGATGAAGTTCTTGCTGTCTGGTGCAATTGTGTAGTGCAAAAATCAAAACTGTAAATTGTTTTGGTTTCAACCCTATTTTATGAAAACTTTGCATCCTCCCCAAAAGAATGTGAGAACTGCAATGAGAAATATGCAGGAGCTGGGAAATACAGAAGGGTCTGCTATTGCTTTTGTGCATCGTCTCTTCAATTGCATTAATTATGCAATGTTTTATACTAGCTTCCCATTTTTCTGATGGCACAGGATGAATAGTGTTAGGCACTGCCCTCAGATTTGTGAAGTAGAAGATGTCTGTGTCCAAAGACACCCAAGCTTTTTATTTTTTCCAGGAAATGGAGGCAGCATAATGAATGAAGCAAGGAATTACAGATGGAAAGAGGAAGCTGTTCCCTTCCTTTTCTCTAGACTCACTGCATAACAGTAGCTTGTATCCAAATACTTGAGCTGAGATATTCAAGGGAAGCTTCTAAAAATGAATACAGAGTTTTGGAGGGTTTAGAAAGTGACCCATATAAGTCCTTTGCAAAAGATTTAGAGCATGCATGACGATGATTTGAGACGTGCTTTGAATGACTTCTCATCTGACTGGTAATGCAAAGTACCCTGGAGAAGTTTCTGCTACTTCCAATTGAGTATTCAAGATAAGATGATGCTTCTGATAATTTTGATTTTCTACTTCTCTGTGGTTTTCTGCCCAGTTTAAAGATAAGGACATACCACTTTCTTTTTGAAGGTATGGAAGCAATGTCACAGTACTGGTGGTAGACCAGACCACTGTAAACAGAAACTAGATGAAAGTGTCCGTGTAAATGTTTATAATCTCTCCTCAGAGCATGGCTTGGACACTTCATACTCATTGGAAGATTGGTTTTAAATCTTTATTAATTATCCATGCTGGTGACTTCACCTTCTAGCCTCTCAAGCTCATTGAGCTCCACACCTCTCCTTATCTCTGCCTTAATATTATGCTCTTCTCCTTTTTCTTGTCACTACTTCTTGGGTCTGGTGGCTTCCAGAGAGAAACTATGATGTATGAGGATGTCCCTCTCAGTTCCTTGGTACCATGCACTTCCCCCTTCACCACCATGTCCAACTTAAGCTCTGTGTGGTGCCATGGAGAAGCATCTGTGAGGATGGCAGATACCACATCTAACCAGTACAGAGGAAGGCTATACCACATTTATAGATAAATGATTCTGTCCAGCCTTTGCAAGCAGATTTTTTTCAAAGGCTTATAACTTAGCCAAATCTGGGCAACTTTTAATAAAAACTTTTCTCCTGCCAAAATTTTAAGTCATTTTTGCAAAACATGGAGGCACTGGAGCTTTTTAATAAAACAGCTATTTAAAATAAAACAACAACAATAAAAAATAACAACCAAAAAATCCAACCAAAACTAGGAATAATAACATGTTTTTCTCTCAGTTGTTCTCAGAAAAGTTGTTCTGTTGTTCTCAGAAAAAGCTGAACCAGTTTGGCCTGTTTTATTTATTTTGGAAAGAATCAGCTGATACAAACTTCCAGCATGGGAAATTTCTGCCCAACTGGTTAGTGTTTCTCAAAGTTTGGCAAACTTTAAATGCAAGTGGAAATGTTCTTATGCTGAGAAGTCAAAGGCAAGCTTACATATCAGCAATGCTCCTTGCTTAGGATAGAAAAAATCTATATATATTCATTGCTTTTTCTTAATGTTTCAGGTTCTTTGAGTATATATTGCTCTACAAAGATGCAGTGATGTTTCAGATTGAACAAGTTACAAAGCTTTGCTCAAAGATTGCTCTGACAGAGCCATGGGATCCATATGATATTCCTGCCAATTCAACTTATGAAGATCAGTACTACATTGGGGGACCTGGAGATGAAGTTATGGTACAGGAATGGTCTGACAGGAAACCAGCCAGGAAATGTACGTGCATGCTTTTGTTTAATTTTAATAATAATCAATGTCTCTGCTGCACAGGGAAAAATAAAATTATTCATGTTTCACACCGGCTTTCCATATTTCTATTAAGTTCTCTGTAAGAAGTAGTGAAAATGTCCTGTGGACAGAATATAATTTTAATAAGAATGCATTTTTTAGGAAAATGTAATGTTTCAGCAGTATTAAATATGTTCAGGGCACTTGATTGTGTTGTATTTGGTATCATACGGAGTTTGGCGTGGAACAGCATCATTTCATGTCTGAATCTGGCAGCCTGTATCCCAAATTTTTCTAGAGAAGAATTGGTACTATTTTTAGGGGCACACTCAAACTAGAGTCTGTGTAACAGAAACAAAGCAGGTTTTTTATCAGTGTTTGTCTAGTCATGGTTTTGCAGCCACTGAAATCCTTAATACGTGCCTAAATTTTGTGTCCTCTATACTGGTAAGAAATACCTGCTCGCAAGGCTTAGTTCTGCACTTGGCAGCTGAACACTTGCATCGCAAAAGAAGGGAGGCTGAATTTTCCAAGTTATAGTATGTTTGATTTTAAATGCATAGAAATTTATTAGCACTTTGGCTTCAGTTTCATCTATGGTTTATTGATGACCCAGACAACTATAAAAATAATCATAAAAGCTCTGCGAAATTGATGAGTCTGTTCAGCTAATGCAGCTCTTATGGTTATGGTCATCTAATACATAGGCTGGTTACGAGCTTGAGCATTTAACTAGAGGAAGATATTTCTTTCTTGAGTAAAAGTAGAACAAATGAAGTAGAGAATGAGGGATAAGATCATTAGACCTCTGTAACTAGGTTGATAATATCCTCTGGTATTCTGCCAAAGGCAAATTAACACTCACTCCAATAATAACTTTTTTTCAGATCTGATATTTTTGGAATTTTTTTTGAACTTTATATCCAGATGCATTCAACCAATGATGTGTGATTTTTATCCTGTATTATTTTGTGTCTCCGGTGCATTTCTGTATGATCATTCATAAACATAATGTCTGAAAGTTACTGTCTGCCTATATACTTTTCAGCTAGAATTGGTTTGGGTTGTAAAATTATATTTCTTTTACAATTACAAAAGTTTTAGGGGAGATACAGGCTACTTCAGTAGCATCATAATTAACCATTATTTTTATTTTAAATTCTGAGAGAGTACTTCTTCAGGAAAATGTTACCTCCATTTCTCTGTACTCAAAACCGTATTAATTGAGGTCAGAATGTTTTTTTAATATTAGCATGATCAAAAGAGGTATATTCGAATATTTCTTAGCTTCCCACCCTTTCTTTGGATACAGTATATGTGTTTCATGTCACCATTTATTTATTTATTTATTTATTTATTTATTTATGGTAGTGTGATTGTGGTACAGCCTATGACACAAAACTGAAAGTACTGAGAATAAGTCTGTGTGATTGCTGCTGGGTGGGAGAAAATAAGTGTCCTCAGGACTAGAAAAATTTGTTACAGGCATTCCTCAGGGGAACTGATTTATGATCACAGTAGGTAATTTTAACATGAGTTTCTGCTACCAAGAGATCTGAAATGCGTAACAGTGAGTATGATTGAATGGGTAAAGAATGATCACTGAAGGTGTCTGTGAGGTCAGCAAAAGAGAGATAAAAGCAAAGGGTATACAAAGGAAACCATTTCAATGGTATTACTGCCACTGCCTAAATAGCATAGTGGAGAAGGTAGAGGTGATGACAGAGAACACGGGGGAAAGATAATGAGGGAACAACTCTGAGGTTAGCACGCTGTGGAATTAAACTGGAGTTAAAAAAGGGACAGACTTGCTACATCACATCCTGGAATAGATCAGCATTGAGTGTTTTCTTGAGATAATGAACCGCTAGAAGTGCTTGAAAAGAGTAGTTATTAAAATATATATATATATATATATATATATAATGAGAATCTCAACAATGTTAAAGAGAAGCAAAGAGTTAAAAGCAACTGACATCATCATGACACATTCATCTTGTCTTGTCACCTAAAGCTGTCACAGTTCTGTTTGGTTGCAGTGGAATCCTGGGTTGGCGTTTACACTGTCCAAGACTGTTACCCTGTACAGGAAACCTACACCAAGAACTACAGTGTGACAACTTCCACTCGCTTCTTTGACATCCATCTGGGCATTGCAGACCCCTCCATCTTCACTCCACCCAGCACCTGCCAGACAGCCCAGCTGACGAGGATGAAAGATGAATGCTGATTATGGACACTGGCTGCCCTGTGCAAACACATATTATCCAAGAGGATGATTATAAGGAGTCAGCTGTTGACATCTAAGCTGATTTTTCAAGCTAATTGTTGCTCTTCTTGGAATTTGTAAGTTTTGAGAGCAAATTTGAGAGAGAACATAAGCATATAACTGAGTAAAATACGTAAAATGAGATATCTTTCAATCACATTAACCTGCTTAGTGATACACTTGCAGTATTATATAGTTACCAATAAGATAATATTTCTAGGTACTCTTTTTAAGGTTGAATTTTTCCTTTTGCAAAGATTGCATTTATTTTTTCAAGAAGACAAAGCGTAAGCAGACAGCAGCAATGGTACTGTCCAGAAAAAAAAAATGTTGTAATTTTTGTTGTTACTTCTGGGATTTCTTTTGGATTTATTTTGCTTTGTGTTCTGTTTTGGTTGTATTTTGGTGGTGGGGTTTTTTTGTGTTTATTTGGGGGGGTTGTTTGTTTGTTTTTGTTGGTTTTGGGGTTTTTTTGTTTGGTTTGGTTTTTTTTTTTTTCTTTCTGCTCTTCAGGAAGCTGGTAGTCAGTTTTTGAGCTGAGTTTTGTTCTTTCTGAAAAGAAACTGGTGTAGTTTCTTTTCATGTAATGCTTGCTGACATGCAAAAAATACTTTGCTGTTTCTTGGGAGAATGGTGTGAAAGGAAGGGAAGGAGGGAGAGGTACACCTTCAAAAAGAAATAAGCCGAAGTTTTTATGCATCTCCCTTTTGGAGAAGGCTTCCAGTAGGGTGTGATGAGACAATTTTCAGTCACATTTTACTTCAGTGCTCACTTTTCAAGGCAATACTAGTTTTAACCTATGCAAAGGGATTAAACAATACTGCACTCTAAACTGCTTTAATGTTTTGTAACTACTTTCAACAGTCTTTAGTCAGGGTGTGGAAACACCTTTATAATTCCAGGGAGGTTTGAAAAAAGAAAAGCTGTTCTTCATGCATAGTTAGTAAAGGCTGAATCAGCATTCATGCAGTGCCTGGTGGTTGGGATGGAGAAAAAGACAGAGCCTATGACCTGTGTAGAGAGGTGGGAGAGAGGAATGGGGGAGACAGGTTTTAGATGTTCTCTGTGCAGTGTGGCAGCAAGGCACTGCAATCTAAGCAGACAAGACAATCTTGCTTGCTTTTGCATCCACTCCATTGATGCCCGTTTTATTTGCTGTTTCATCAGCATCTCAATCTTACTATCTTCACATAACCAAAAAAGTGCAGGGAGTGCACATATTTTGCATTAGAAAATTCAAACCAAACCTTCATGCACCTTTGAGACTCTCAGAAGTGTGATGAGTTTTGCACTTTTACCAAATGAGACTAACTGGCTTATTTTGTGAGGTATGTACTTTATTTATTACTTGAAAATAAATTTAAAGACAGATTCTTGTCCTATTACACATGTTGAGTAGTTGTTTGTTCCAGAAGTCATCTGGCTGTAAACTGATGTAACCATTGGAAAGTTTGGTGTCTCCAGAGGAGAGATGTTGGGAAGGCTTTTAGTGCTTTATATACTCATAGCTTTTTGTATGTAAGCAAGTGGGACAGTGGTTGTTTTTCGTTCACAATCGTGGTCAGAATGGCATTTTACCTTGCCCCATGCCTAATGGAAACATATATACATACTGGTTAAAATTTATCTAGTTCATTAAAAATTTCTCTCAGAGAGGGCCATTTCACTAAAACACGCTAATGGGAAAGAAGGATTGGGTTTCCTTGAATTTAGAGTGCACTTATTCTGTACTTGCCTTCTGTATCTTTTGTGTGACACTCTAAATGCTAACTACATATTGTTCTCATTAGGACAATGATTAACATGTATTTCTTAATATGTGTCTTCTTAGAATCTGGAAAACATAATCTGGCTAAACAGGCATGAAGCTGTGGTACTGAATTGTTTAAGATGGCTTTGTTGCGGTCAAGCAAATACCTAGGTAATCAGGGTGTCTGTATTATGTTTTGCTGACAGTGATATAGTTTCTAGCAATAGCATTAAATGTTCCTTTAAATATGAATTTGAAAATTTGCAAAAGTCTGGTACACAAGAGTGCTTTAAAAATTTTGCTGTGACTTGCAGGGCAATTTTATATGGCTAAATATGTTCTTCTAAAACAATGCTGTTTTCTTCATATTTGTGCTCTACTAATACAATGCAGAGAGTTGTCAAAGAGATACCAAGCAGCAAAATCTAGCAGTACGTATTTTGAATTAGCCACAAACCAAATATGAAGCACAACATGTATATGCCTGGTTTGTTATCTTTGGTTATGATGTGTTTTGGTATGTTGTCGTGTACCACAAGAGACATTATGTCTTTGGGCAACTTAACCAGTGACTCAATGAGAAGGAGCATAAAAGGAATATAAGGTAGCTATATAGTATGCTGCCATAGTTGAATAAAAATGGGGTGTTCATATGTCTGATAGTCTTGGAACTTGTTTATCCCAGTTGTTTGGTGAAAAGTTGATAATAAATTGGTATGTACATGTGTTATATTGTATTCTATGAGGTTACAGCAACAGAACCTGATAGCTGAATAGTCTGTGAGGCAAAGCTGATTTTGTGAGATTTCCAGTGTTTCCTGGATTCAGCTGGGTCATAAATAGTGTAAATATAGATGTGTTTGCCATATTTTTGTGTTTCTGCTTGGAGTCTTCATTGAAAGCAGGATGTATAGAAACACAACATTGTTTAATTTAAAGTTAACCAAACATACCTGAATCTCAGGAAGTTTTCGTTTGAGTTTGGGGAGGAGATCTAGGCATTCGGTTCAGTTTCTGTTTTAATAGTTGGCTTAATTCTAGTATTAGGGACAGATTTTCCTGCTTTGAGCCATGCATGCACACTGTGAAAGTGCTGCCATTTACCAAGGAATGCCAACCATCATGAAGAACATAGGAAGAAACACAATAACCCATTGTCAAAATCAATTTTAGTCAAATATTTATAAACAGTACGATACTCTTTATTTTGGGACATTAACAAAATCAGCTTATTTCTCACCTTGAAGTTAATTTCATTTTAGTGCTTACACTTAATCCTTGCAAACTTGTGTCTCTTTTCGCACCACCCTTCTTAATGTCAGTGAAGTCCACTCCCAGACAGTGTTTGCAACCCTCACTTGCATTTATTTCAGAAGGAGTTGAGCATCTAAATACCTGATAGGTATGAGTTAGACTTGACCTATTTATTTTGCCAACAGTTCTATGTCAAAGGCACAGGCAGTGCCAGCCATATGTGAGCAACATACACTGAACTACATGTGGGCATCCAGCAGAGAGACAAGAGTTGGCTCATGTGCAATTGCTGATTGCCCAAAATACCAGTCCCAAAATACCAGTTGATGAGAGGTCTTGTCATGTCTGTTGTATCACATTCTGCATCTTTTGCATCCTTGACCACAAATTGATGCTGGAGGCAAACTGCAGGATGTTCCCACATGACAGAAAGGCACATCACGAGATCATCAGTGGCTTACTCCCTAACTGTAAGAAAGAAAGATTTCAAAAGGGTACCCATGCAAATAGACAGATGTCCCTGGCTGTAAAGATCTGGAGTTCACAGTCTTTCCAGGAGGCTGCATGTATGGCATAGACTCAGACACTTAAAAGATTTATTCTTCACATCTGCACTTCGGCATAAGAACAAATGGAGCAAGCTTGGAAAACTTTTTAAGCAATCCTGTGCGCTTACTGCTTTGTAAAGGGAGATGAAAAAAACTTAATGGTCCAGTCAGTAGTCCCAGGAAACTTAGAAATGTAGGACAAGGTGCTGCTCTGAAGATGTTAGCATAAATTTCCAACTACTACTTTGCATGCCTACTGATTCAACACAATCCAGGGTAAAGGTCCGTGTGATTTGGTATGGCTGTTTCAGCATAGAGCCTGAAACTACATCCTGAATGAAGTGATGCACATAGCTGCAGTATGATACTTTGTTTGAAACAAAGACAAATCCCCCAGCACTGTGCATTTTTCAGGCATGAGTGTGTGACTGATGACCTGCATGTTTATTTACAAGAATGTGTATGCCTTTTAGAGTGGTGCCTTTGAAGACTGCAATCTTCTCACCACTGCATCAGTAGGAATCTATTTCAGACTCCTTTCTTTCTCACCCTGCGAGGCAGGAACAATAATTCTGCTTTCTGCTTGCTCTTGCCTTCGTGCATGTGCTAATGCTGGGCCAACATCATTGCCTCCACCAGTGGGGCCCTCAAAGGCCTGTAGGCCTTGGGGCAAATGGCACCAAGATCATGAAGGGTTCCCAGCTCCTGCCTTAAAAGATGGGGCTTACTCTTCATGCCCCTGTGCACCCACCTCTGTGCATGGGGGTGTTGTTCATGCCCTCACACCTGGCCATCACCGTTAATTGTGCTCAGCTCAGGCTTCCATGACGCCAGACAAAGGAGCCTGTGAGCAAAAGGGAAGGAGAGGAAATGAAAGGAAAACCTGCTCCCTGCCAGGGGCTCACTGTTGCTTCCCACTAAGGTTTTTCCCACACTTGCTCAGGGTTCATAAACAGCTTTGACATTCCTGAAACAGCAGCAGCTGAGTTGCCAGCTCAACATCACAACCCATGTCACACTGAAAGAGAGGGTTGGGTTTCACACCCTGCACTAAAATTATCCTTCAGGCAAGGCCAGTGACTCAGTTTTTTTTTCCATGGAGAATGCATGCTGACTGTCATCACATCTGCCACTACCATTCCAGCCTGTCTGGCAGGGGTTTGTGCTCATGCCTCCTGCTCCAGTCCAGCAGTCTGTGACAGCCCCCTGTGTGACCAAACAGTGCCCTTCAGCCTGTCCTCACTGTCCCATCTTCATTCTTCAGGTCTGTCAGGGACCTTGCTGTACCCACACACAGGGCAGGCAGGTCTTCTCTACTTTCCTATAGGGCTTTAAAAGTTGTGGGAAAAACCTTTCCTGTCTTTCCATTGCTGTGCCATTTTGAAATTAATTTTTATTGTGGTTTCTTCACCTGTTTCCATTTTTTTTGGTTTTTTTTGGTATGAGAGCTGCTTCTGTTAATTTGATGGGGCAATTTTTCATATGGATGTTGAGTTTGGGGTTTTTTTACCACAGATTTGGTGCCATGTAGCAACCCTTGTTTATTGCTGCAATACCCCATAATAAATTACTTGTATAAAGAAGGACATTTTTGATGCTGGCAGTTTGTATTGGCAAGAGCACAGGAGGTGCAAATACTGAAAGTAATGGCGAGTGATAGTGGAGATAGTGGCCCAAGTGACTACCAGCTATGATGACAGTGTAAAACTCTGGGTTCTACACAGTCTGTAGACACTTAACCCCATGAAATACACATTTCTCCAAAGGAGATGGGGAACTATGCTGGGCAGCATTGCTTTTGCTTTATTAAAGTAAGATCATGTATTAAATCCTTTATGCATGACCGTAATTCATTCTTGAGCAGTTGCTTCATAGAGAGACAGAAAGCAAGATGTTTTCTCCCATCATTCTTCTACAGAAATGATGTAAAAATTATTTTCAGACTTTGAATTAAAGAAATAGTATGTAGAAAGCTCTAAAGATTTGTCACAGAACACACACTGTATTTATAAAGCAATATGTAGCTTTTTTAAGTTTTTCAGACTTAGAACTTCTACTTTAAAGTAAATAAATAACACAGCTTGTTAGAAGGACTAAATTCTAAATAATCCTTCTCAGCTGACATTCAACTTTGAAAAAAGCTGCTTCTGTTGTAGACTTGAAGAGGAGCTCTTGCCTAAAGCTGGCTACTTTTGCAAGCATACCAATTTAGCTAATTTAAGACATTGCCTCTTCCTGCAGACACAGTCCTGTCAAAGGAATCAGGTTTCTTTACTTGTGTGTTGGCTCAGTACTCTGCAGACTTCCAAAGAAATGTGATGTTTTATGCTGACATGGGATCTGTTCTGAATCTTTTGTTTTGTCAAATGTGCTTGCTTGAACACAGAGGAGGCTATGAGCAGCTGGCAGAGTCCCTTACCATGGGAGAAAGCTAACCCAAAATTAAGATATTTTTCCCTATTTCTAGCCTGCTGGGACATACTATATTGGAAATCTCATTCAGAAATCTGTAAAGTTCATATTTCATGCCAGTGAGAAGGGGAGAAAGACAGCAGTAATAGAGTAAGGTGAAAAAATAAATGAGATAAGGCAGAATTAAAGTATGCCAACAGAGTGGTAGCCAAAAAAACCAATCAACCACAACCCAAAGAAAAAAGTGGGGGCGACAGAGGAAGAAAGGAAGAATATGAAGAACCATATTTACCTGCCCCTTCTCAGCCTGTTACATGAATTTATAGAAAGGACATTAATTATGAGGACCCAAAACCAAATTCAAACATTCCTAAACATCAACATTTCTTTTTGGGCAATACAAATCCCTCATAGACCTGACCAGTCTGACAGAGCACTCATGGGGCTTTACTCACACAGGCGCTGTTCACTTAGTGCCTGATAGCCCTGCAGGGATCAGTGCTTGGCTTTTGAGTATCCTGCAGAAGGAAGGAGGCCTTGGATGGGTTTGACCTTTCGCACTTGCTTCAGGGAAGTACCAAACATCTGTACTTCCCACTGAAGTGAATAGATTTAAGTATGAAATAATCTCTAGCCAGTGGAAATAAACAGCTGGCACTGTTCTTTCAATTCCAAGAAAAGTTTTCTTAACAGAGCTGCTGAATTTGGACATTGAAAGTGCTCAACTCCCATTTAATTTCCACCTTGAGCTAGCTCACACTGCCAAAATGATATTGCCCTTAGGATTATTTGTTCCAACAGTCTCACTCTTACAGATGTGGATGAAAAAGACTGATGGTCCGCACGGGAAACATCAGGAGTAATAATCAAAGTCCAGAATGAAGCAAGGCAGGACAAGTTCCCATACACCTGCTGCCTCTCCCATCACTGAGCCACCCGAGCTGGAGTCATGAAACAGGCAATCACAAAAGTTAAGCTGCAGGAAGCAAAGCATTATTGTGCTTCAAAGACTGGGGCTCAGTGTTGCCTGTATTAGAACAGCTCTAGCATGATATCAGATGTGTTGCTCACTAAAGAAATCTCTTCCTTCAGAGGAAATTAAACGTAGAAGGAAGTGTTGGATATTGCCTTGATGGTGAAACATGTCCCTGCCAACCAAAAGCACCAGGCAAAGGAGAGCAAGTACAATACTTTATTAAAACTTCCTCCTTTATTTCTACACCAGCTTCCTGAAACATGGCTGGCAAAGGGCTGTAGAGAAGGGAGATATACGTGGTGTTTATTTGGTCAGGTGTCTTGAGCACTACAGTGAACTTTGGGCCACCTGAACCTGCTGGTGTGAGCAGAATCGCTGTACTCCAGTGCTGAAAACATCACTAGCTTTGTACTGAAAATGCTCACATTAAAGTTCCCTGCTGTGTAACAGCAGCACATAGGAAAATGTTTGGGATGAGACATAAACCTCCAATCAGGCCATCAGTGGCCAAAGTTAAAAACTAAAGTAAAAGAAAAAAGCCAAGTCTCACTTGCTCTTCCAAAAAAAATTCAACCTATGGTGGCCAAAAGATGTGACTATTATTTTTTATTTTGATAAATTGACAGAGCCAGTTATATAGGAAGTTGTTACTTCTAGTCTGGATTATTGCAAGATATAGCACAGTATGGGAAAGCAATAGTACAGCCAGAGCTAATTGGTTCAGGATGTGTTAGTTTACCATCCATTTGAGGGTGGCCAATTTCACAAGGCCATGAGATAGCTCCAGGCTGAGGGATAATAGGGTTTAGACATCTGGGAGGTGTTGACCAGCCTGTGAGACAACAAAACAGGTCTAAGACACATGCCTAGAGAATAGCCTGTACAGGTGCTGAGATCAGGAAGGAATTTTCCTGTGGGGCAGATTGGCACAGTGTTCCGTGGCTTTTTGGCTTTCTTCTGCTGCATAAAGCGTGACCAGTGCTTCTAGGGTCCCTTTTGGCCAGGTTGCTGCGTGCTGCTCATGCCCCACAAGGGTAACCCTCATGTCCCACATCTGGGGAAAAGCATCTTCTAGGCTCCTAGGGTGGCCCCCAGGCCTTGTTTCTTGTTCTGTGCATCGAATAAAGCCCTTTGCTGGGGCTTCTCTGGGCTTTTCCCAGAAGCTGCCTGCTGCACTTGTGTTTCCAAGACACCACACATGCCCTGGCTCTCTCTGGCCCATTTTAAACCTGGAGTGAGAGTGAGCTCTGCTCTTCCCTTGGCTCCATTTCTCCAGGGGTTCTTGCTTGTGCAAAACAGCCTGTGCTTGGTAGGGCTCCAGGCTTGCAGCCCCATGAGGAGCGGCCACTTCTCAGCACTCCATGTAGGCAATACAAGCATCAGACAGGCACAGGGGTGGTTTTCATGCATCACTACTCAAGAACCACAGCAGAAAAAGGTTTGGAAGGCAAAAAATGTAGTTCATATGTGTGTTATAAAGGTGTGTCATAAGTTGTAAAATACCAAGCATTGCTCCTTTTCTGTGTGTCTGTAACCAATCCTTATTCTTGCTTTTCAGGAAACAGGGACTGCTCGGCTTGTATTCATAAACTCAAATTGTTTCAACTTTTACATCCAAAATAATACATGACTTTGGTTATTGTTCTTCCTCCTCAAAGGTTAAAAATAAAAATAATTTTAAAAGAGAAAAATATATAAATAAAGTAGGAATGTTTGGAGGCTATATTTTTTGAAAGCCAAAATACAAATTCTTACATAAAAAATGCATTACCAAACACAGAAAATCGCATTGTTAAAACTTTTGAGGTTTTTTTTTTTCCTAGAAAGAGCCTTCTTTGTGCATCATTCAGTTATCAACTTTCCTGTTTCTGGTAAAGGTTAATATTTTAATTTTAATTAATTTTTAGATAATTTCAGGGGTTTTTACAATATCAGTTACATATTTTCAAGACTGTTGTATTATCTGTGGTTTTACCAATATCTGCCTCTGATTTGAATGAGACTGGGTTCTACTGGCATGACTTCTTTTGACTCCAGGCAGTTCCATTTTTTGGGTTATTCTCTACAGCAGGATTCAGGAAGAATGTGTAGTCAAAACAAACACATCCTATGAAGATGTAATGTTTAGAGACCAGCATGTTCATTTTCTGCAGTCTGGGTGCAGGACACTCATTGGGAGTGTCAGTCCATAATTCAGAATATTCCAAGAAACTCTGTGGGCAAATTTGCCTGGAGAGGTGGAGTTCATAGCAACTGTGTTGGATACAAACTATGCTATTAACTTCTTGCAATAAGAGACATGTGAGTGAGACAATCTGTTTTCCCCACACAGTCCCACCAGCAAATGGCTCTCCACAAGATGTGGGGGATTTACAAAATTCTGGCTCTGACTTTGCCAGAGTTCAAGTGATGGTTTTTCAAGCTAAACTGCAGATGGCATTAACCTGCTCCTGGCTACACCTGTACATGGTGATAATGCTTGTGAACATCTGCCCTGAAAGAGAGTCAGAAACATAAATTTAAATCCTGTTTCCAGTTATGTCCTTTTCTGTTGCAAGCAGCTTTTTAACCATTCCCAAGCATGCTGGTACTGGGTACCCTCTTCACTTCCCCTTCTCAGGAAGCTGCAGAGAGCCTCAGCCTCCTTCTCTCCAAACTTCTCTCCCTGTTGTCAGATGCTACTCAGAGGACATGGCTTCCAGCTCTTTCACAATTTTGTTGTCCTTCTCTGGACATATTCAAGGACCTTCACATCCTTGTTAAATTTTGGGACACACAGTACTTAAGATGACCCTGCAGCAGTGCTGAATACAGCAGGACAATCATCCCTTTTGACCAGCTGGTTGTGGTGTATTTGATGCATCCTGAGATGGGTTTGACACTGCCTACTTGTATTGAACCTGCTGTCAGCCTGCAGCCCCAGACCCCTTCCTGTGGGGCTGCTCTCCAGCTATGCCACTCCCAATTCATACTTATGGAAAATATTTCTCCATCCCAGTGTTTGTTCTTGTTCAGTTTCATGCCCCTGATGATTGCTCAGTGCTCCAATCTATCCAGATCACTCTGCAAGGCCTCTTGTCCCTTGAGAGAGTCAACAGCACATTCCAGTTTAGCATCATCAGCAACCTTGCAACTCCTCCAGATCATTGATAAATATATTGAACAGAACTGTCCCTAGAACTGGGTCCTGAGAAACAATGTTGGTGACTGGCCTCCGGCCAGATTACCTACAACTTTTTGAGCCCAGCTCTTCTCTCTGTTCTTCACCCACTGAACCATGTTCATTTCTCAGTTGGATGGCTTGTCTAGAAGAATGTTGTGAGGGACAGAATCAAAAGCCTTAATAAAATGAAATTAAAAAAATCTTCCTCCACTGCCTTCCCTTCATCCAATAGGTGGGTGACCTTATGCTAGAAGAATATTAAATAAGTTATACAGGACTTCCCCTATGCATGTTATCTGTGTCTGATGATTGCCTTGTCCTCTAATGGCCTATCAGTAACACCCAGTATTATGTTCTCTGTAATTTTCCCAGGCACTGAGGCTGGGCTAACAGGTCTGTAGTTTCCCAAGGTTTCCCTCATGCCCTGTAAACTGGAATAACATTGTCTTCCTTCCAGTCAGCAGGAACTGCTGCTGAATAAAACCACCAGGTTCCATCACCATACTTGCTGAAGTAGCATAATTGTCCAACAGCACTACAAAAAGTGTGCTTGAGAATGCTGGCAAATTCTTATTCATTGGTTGTAATGGCACTGTCCTTGTAATATAAACCTTCTGTGAAGAACATCTGCAAAACTGCATCATTTAATCTTTTAGAAAGCTGAAAGCCTAAACTTTCTGTGAGTTTATGCAAGTATGGAGTCAAGCACAGAGGGAGATCTACTTAGAGAATCCATATTTTTATATTACTGACAGACAATGAAAGATTAGTCTCACCCTTTGCCCAACATCAGATAACAGAAATAATGTATTGTGGTTCAGATCAGACTTTCAGCCACACTTTTCTGGCAGGTATGACAGGAAAGCAGACATCCCAATAAACAATTCATGACTGATATTGCAATGCTCAGTAGCAGGGGCATCAATATCTCTCTAATCTGCAGCCAGAAGAAGAAGGAGCATCATGACAGAACCTATAAAATATCTTTGGTTTCAGGTTCAGTATGACAATGATCTGGGCTCCTTATTTGTTCATTGTTCATTGCATTTTTAAAAACCTCTTGTGAAATTTCTTAATGGAAGACTGGAAAAACCTAAGAAGGAAAATTAGTGTCTGTAATTTATACAGTTCTTTGAAGAGCACAGGCCAGTTCACTCAATAACTCCTAGTATTTTATTTCAAGTGGTCTGCAGTAGCTGCAGGGTTCAGCTGCCACTCATTTAACTTATGCTTTGAGTTTAAACTTATACTTTTCTGTCAAAAGTCTTTCCTCCTCTTTCTGCCCTATGGCTGACCTCCAAGCTCTCTCACATCACTTTGTTTTTCCAGTTATTCCATCCTGATGCTTCCATTTTTGGAACTTCCTGATATATTAGAAATATTTCCTCTTTGGTACTAAAATGCTTGATCTCTTTTCAGATGGAAATTGAGAACACCTCACCCTTCACTCTTAATGGCATATTATATTCCCTTGTATGTCATGCATATATGCACAGTAGGATAACACATAAAATCACTGGTTACTATTGCTGTGGTTATTTACTCTTCATTTTACATGCAATGGTTATAACACCATGTTTGGAAGTTTTCATCACTTCTATAATCATTGTATTAAGCTTTTTCAGCCTGATTCATCTTCTCCTGTTCCTATACTTGAAACTCTTTGTTTCAGTGTAACATTAAAAAGGGTTGATGTCTGCTCATGAAACTAATTTCTATTTTGATGTTCCTTTGTGGCAAATCCTGACAAGATTATCAGAGAGTGTAATGCTCTGTACCACTGTAAAGGCCCTTAAAATACATGTATTACAAAAAGTTTTTCATTTGAACTCCTGCTACCCTGGTAGGGGTCTTCCCAAGTTAAACATAGCCTCTCCAAGAGAGAAGTTTTTCCAGATGGTGTGAGCTAATTTTTGTTCTGCATTTAGATTTAGTGTTGTTTCCACAGAATCTAAAGATGGACTAAGTTAAAAAGCAAGTGGAAGGCTAAATCGCCAGGGAAATGAAAAAGAGCGTTTTCATGAGATCTATAAAACTTCTTGATATATTCTAAAATTGCAGATAGCTGCCTTGGCCAGATTTGAGGCTAGCAGTCAAGAAACTAAGCACTAATTTTACAATTTTTAACTGTCTTAAAATAGGGTTACATTTCAGTTGGAATCTGGATGACTCATAGCAATCAGGAAGCACAAAAGACTTTGCACCAGATCTTTGTGTGGTGCAAAACAGTGTCAGTCCACAGCATCCAGTGGAGTTACTCTGGCCGGCATGGAGCAAGTTGCTGACTTTTGCATACTACTTTCTGTCTATGAAATGTAGGAAAGCAAACCTTCTGGAGCTGGGTAACTTCAAGGGCCATATCAGAGAGCTCCATGGCTCGACCTGGCTCAGACTTGTCTCCATTTCCACTGACCTCAGTAGCAGAATGATGGTCAACAGCCTTTGAAACAAAATGTGAATCCTGTCAACATTGCTGGTCTGTCCATTCAGATACCCCAGGAAATGTGACATACTGGGGGGAGGAGTGACATCACATTTCTGAGCATTCTCTCCAGCATGATGAAGGCAGCATATTTTCACATAAGCGATGAATGAGCATGTTCTTGAATTCACTGTCATTTACTTGTCACCCTGCAAGGCGCAGCAGACGCCAGCACTTTCTGTAGTTGCATAAACACACACCGTCAAGGACCTGGAAGCCACATGCTGGCACAGCACACAGGCCGCACTCCTGTCCTTGTAATTAATGAACTCCTGGCAGAAGGCTGCTGGGATCTCAGCAGCCCCCAAAGAGCACATGCCAGACTGCTCAGGAGTGGCACTCACTGAGATTAAAGACTTGGCTCCTCTGAAAAAGAAAGCGGAAGCAACCAGCAGCCTTCTACCAGTAAGCGCATTTCATAAAGCCAAGGCTCAGTGTTGGTGCTCAGCACAAATTGGATTTTCTTCCCTCATGTTCAGCTCGGTGCTTGTCAGCATCACTCACAGGCTCTGTGATGTTGCCTGGATGTCCTGTTCAGTGCACAGAGCCCATGGGTCAAACCTCAGTACACTTGGAACACCACAAAAAGTCATCCTGACATGATGAAAAGGTTTGGCCTCCCAAGCTGTAATTCATGTACAGGCACGTGTGCAATTCCAAGAGGTCCCTGTTGCTTGAGGTTTCCATACACTGTAGATTGTGGCATCCTCTGCTAATAATCTGGATAGCCAGTTCCACTTGGATGAAATTCCTTGAGAGGACTCAAATTCAGGCCACACAAGAGTTTTGCAAGGATTTCAAGAGAAGATGTGAACACAACTGGACAAAACTGAGATAATCTATGCGAAAATCCGCAGTGTAATGCTGTGCTAACTCCAGGACATTATGACACCAAGTTCCTCATCTATCCTAGGTAAATGAACTCAAAACAAGACTCAAACCTTCACTGGAGGACTGTAAATAGGCATTTTCAAAATCAAGCTCAAAGGTTAATCCAAGACCATCAAGGTAACTCCTTATCAGGCTTTACCTTCCCAGGCAACGACTGTCCATTTTTTCACCATTGTGGCACCCAACATCCAACATCTCAGTCTGAACTGGAGGTCTGAAATGCTCAGCACCAGACTGCATGGGGTGAGCAGGAAAATGTCTCACTGTGATGTCTTGCCTTTGTGAAACCTGCTGGAACACAGACAAGGTACAGTGGATTTTGTGAAGTGTTTTGTTCAAATGAGAATTTCTCTGGCATAAACTCTGTGAGTCTTGCTCCTAACCCTTACTTCTTCAGAGCCAGCTCTGCTTTGGTCTGCTTTATGCCCCAATTTATAACATCTAAGTTCTGGTTCATACTCATTACCCTTAATAATCTTCAATTTTCCAGCACTGAAAATTCCTTGCTACTCATTTTAAAATCACGGTAAACATTAAGAAACCAAATCACCTTTCTATTTATGACCTCAATGGATTTATAGTGTTAGAAGTTATGGTTAATCTTCTATTTTCTGACCTTTTCTTAGATTTTGAATTTAGGAAGAAACTTTGGACAGGACTGAATCCTATTTGGATGCGAGAAGTGTATGTATGAAAGAGGGCAAAGCAGCCCTAGGTGATGAACATATATAACCAAGTAGAAATGTTTTCTTATTTAATTTTGAAAATAACCCACACATTGAAAAATAACTGTAGCCAAATATCTCATGTCTTTTGGTGATAACATATGCAAGCAAACAGAGATTTAGGTTGAAGATTTAGTGTCCCATTTCATATTTCTCTAATGAAAATAAACAAAATATTTCATTTTATCAGGAATTTTTAATCTCAGTATCTGTAAAAGAAAAAAAAAATCCAAAGTCATAGATTCAGGTTTC
This sequence comes from Cinclus cinclus, assembly GCF_963662255.1. Lineage (NCBI taxonomy): Eukaryota > Metazoa > Chordata > Aves > Passeriformes > Cinclidae > Cinclus > Cinclus cinclus. Next base: position 47,670,539 of record NC_085046.1, read on the forward strand.
TAAATTTTTGTTGTTGTTTCAAGTATTATTGCCTTATACTGCAAATTTTAACAAAAGTTGCTATGAATTTTCCTTTAGATAGAAATATAATGAAGAGATTAATTTCCTAGATTTTAAAATTCTCTTTTATCACATAAATGATTTCTTGGGGTATTATTATTGTTATCAACCTATCTGAAATTCAGACCTGTAAGTCTGTAGTCATGCTTTTCATTTACTTAAATATGGATTGAATACTCCTACAGCTGATGATAAAATGGGACTTCTATTACTTTGATGAGAAAACAAGTGTTTTCTACCAAAATCTGAAGAAGCAAATAACATTAATTTGCTAATCTCTGCAATGTATTGTCTCTAAGTGAGAGGGGAAAAATACATCTGTTTGTTCAAACCACTTTATGAAATTAAACCTTGTCAATGTACAGGTATGGATCTTAATTTACAGGAAACAATATTTTTAAAAAATTGTTAAATGAAACCAACTCAACTTTCACAATTCAGTTTCTTAAATTCACATTCAAGTACTTTAAGGAAACTATCAAATAAATTTTATTTATTAAATACTCAATCCCTGAAAAAAAACCAAACAAAAAATATTTCAATTGCCAGTAAATCCCCTTGAAACATAACTTCTGAAATTCACTTTCAAAAATTAGAGTCAAGACTTTGATAGCATTAATCAATGGAAAAATAGTACTTTCTACAGACAATCCAAGAAGATCCAGCTTCAATGCTGTAATAGTATGTATGTTGAAAGTACTTTAGAGTATGCTTTAGACCCTTTAAACTTTTTTTTTTTAATTCTTCAGAAATGTATACAGATAATACTGAGAAAAAAAAAATCTGGAAGTTCTAATTGCAGATATAAACAATTACAAAATTATATTAAATTATATACTTACTAAACTTACTCATAGACTCAGAGAATTGTTTAGGCTGGAAAAAACCTTCAGGTTATTGAATCCAGCCATTAGCATACCACTGTCAGTGGTTCTGTCTCCTATAATATACATTGAAAATGAAATTTTCAATTTTTCTTGTGTCTTCCAATCTTTTATTTCACACTAAAATACCATATATTTTAACTTACAAGATGCTGAAAAGAGCTGCAAAGCTAAAAAGATGGAGAAGGTTTATATCTCCTTGAAGTGTTCAGTTCCAAAAACTCGTATCTCCCAGTGTTGTTAGAGTTAACAAACAATGTATTGACTCCCAAATATGACATGTCTCTGTCACACTGAAACTTAATGATAGATAATGGTAATGGAAGTTTTATCTGCCTCAATAACGACCCACATGTTTTCTACTGCAGCTAGGGTATGTGCTGAAACCTAATAAAAGCATTGGAAAGGTGCCCATTGGTTTTAAAGAGATTTGGATCCGGTCCTGAAGTGCTAAAGAGAAAAAAAGCTATTCCTCCTCTCTTTTCCCAGTTCTAAAATAAATTGTGAATGTGATTGTATGGTCATGCTAAAACACAGATATTGCGGTAACAGAGTAACATATAACAGGCACCTTTATGCCTCAGTGCTTTTAATGTGTCCATCATACCCTAACAAACACAGGCACAGAGCACAGTTCTTGTTCGCTTAAATGATTTAATTATTCCTGTGTTGCTCATAGCTGACTCATGCTCGTCCTGCATTAGGATAAGGGTAGATTTAGATCAGATATTAGGAAGAATTTCTTTGCTGTGAGAGTGGTGGGACACTGGAACATGTTGCCAGAGAACCTGTGGACACTATCACTGGAAGTGTTCACTGCCAGGTTGAATGGGACTTTGAGCAAACTGGTCTAATGGAAGGTGGCCCTGCCCAAGGTAGGGGGGTTGGAATGAAATGATCTTTAATAATCCTCCAACCTAAAACCATTCTATGATTCTGTGATTGCTTGGCATCAGCATTCTACTGCATTTCCTCATTACAGTTCGAACTCTGGAGGGTGGCTTGTGAGGTGAAGAGAGTCTGTGGTGGGCAGCCCTGTTTAGCAACATCCTACTGACAACATGGCAGAAATAGTCTTTACCACAGATGTATCTGTGTTGCTGTTTGCAATTTTTCTGAAACATATGACTTCATAGAGGTAAAACTCTGGAACCTCTTTTCCATCCCCTGGTCAGTGCAGGTCACAGACTGGGTTACACTCACACTGCACAGAGACAAAGGAAAATTTTGTCTGGGTGCTCAGAATCTTTTTTAATCTCACCCACACTGTAATAACTTGTCCCTGTGCAACAGGAGTGCAGGGGCTGGACAGGCTTCCTGCATTGTGCTCCCAATGTCTCCTGGCTCAGGAAGTGACAACATGTTGAACTAATTTTTCTAAATGGGGGTCGATTTTAAGCAACATATTTTCCGAACTGTTTTTTTAAGTGTAAGTCTAATAATTTTTTTCTTCTTTATTTCCCTTTTTTTAACCACTTGGCAGAGGAAGGAATTCCATGCAGAACCTTGAATGAGGGACACTCAGGGCAGCCAAAGACATCAGCAACTTCTGCCAGCCACATCTGGAAGGCAGGATCATCAGTAAAGGCTGGATTTAGTCTCCTCCATCAGCGAGCCCTCAGCCGCAGCCTCAATCAGTAACCACAACCCAATTAGCTGCTCTTTCTGTAGCAGACAGTTGTCCTTTTCCACATGGCCAGGTACAACACTTCTGGGACAAATTTGAGGGTATTCATCACCAGTGGTGAGGGTGTGAAAGACCAGTTGCATCCAAATAAAGGACCACCACATGTTGGGGCTTCAGTAGAAAGGTCTCATGTTTAACATCCTGCACATGCAGGGAGAGATTTTCCCTGAGATTTTCTCCTCCTGGATGTTGAGTCATTTGAAATTATGTGAAATTGGCAGCGAAAGTTTCATCTCCCCCCACTACTTTCTCACCTTTGAGCCTTCACTTGTGGAGCTTCCTTGGCACATCATGAGTCTGTGCAACAAGGAAGAGGACTTAGACAGCCCCAGCTGCTTCAGGCTTGTTGGCTTACCTTGTATGGAAAATCCAGGAAACACCAAATATCATCCATGGAGGCTGTTTCGCCAGCCCCAAACATCTACATGTCAAGAAAAATGCTCCCAGATATAATAAAAGTGGGTTAAAGCCCCTAAAATTACAGTGTGTTACATTATCAGTGGATGGGCAATAGTTTCTTTGCAACTCATAGTCAGAGTTGCATGTCAAAAAAGGACAAATTTTCCAAAGGGATTTTCCTTCAGCTTTCCTAAGGAGATGGAGTGGTGAAGATGCTGCAAGATACCCCATGGTCCAAACCAGTGTGAGAAGACAAGGTCCCGTGCCGTGTGCAGTTCTTTAGAGAGCAAACCCAGATTCTTCACAAAGGTTCAAGTTTTTCTCACTTTGTGAAATTTTCCACCTCCTCCACAGACAGGGTTCTCTGGCTTTAGGCTGGTTTCCATGAGGCGGGATGGGAAAGCTTTTCACAGCAACAGGACGTTTTATTGCTACCTTTTGTATTTTGCCCAAACAGCATTCCTCTGACCATGTGCCCAGTGTCAGTGAGCATAGATTTTTTCTTTGGTGCTTTTGGGTGCTTTTCTCTTCCTGAAAAGACAGCTCCAAAGAACATGACTGGCCAGTAGCTAATATTTAAGCTAATATTTAGGCCAGGACTCACTGCCAAGGACCAATATCTACCCAGAGGGGTCTGCATCTTACCCAGCAACAGAAGAGCGTTTGCCACATGGCTTCCTCAAGTGACCTCAAGAAGGTGCTGACATCCAGCCTAATCCCTCTGGCTGTGTTCCTGAAGCAAGGAAGATCTTTTAATCTAGATTTGATGTTTTATCCAAGGACAGAAAACTCATAAAAAGTATTAACCCAGAGATAATCTTGATTATGCCCAGCTTTTTAGTTCTAGCAAAGTTACAGCCCCACTTTTCCACATTAGTCTTGTGTCTGTCTCATGTCTTAACCTCTTATAATGGGCAAAACTAGGATGTAATTAGATTTAGCACCTCAGCCTCTCCAACAGCTAAGCTAGAAAATACTTGTTTTAAGCAACATAAATTTAGTTTCAGGCTGTAAATTATGTAGTTTTCATTGTATAAGTTGCTTTACACTGACAGTTTTTTTCCAGGTCTGTACAAAAGCATTAGTTGTAAAGGTCTGGGTGTTTTAAGAGTGGGCAGATTAGGAAACTGGGAAAGGGAAGTTTGCCATAAGCTTCCTTTCACCACAGCTGAGGTACCAAGCTCAGGTTTCCTACAGTAAAATGTTAACTATGATAACAATAAACCTTAGATTGAGCTAAGAATTGTATTTAATATTTCAATATCATGCATAGTAGTCAAATGGTACTATACCAAAATTTTGCTCTGAGGTACTCTTGTGCCTTTGCACTCCAAGCCTTGGTTTAAACTTCAGAACAAAACAGGCAAAAGGAACCAAACAAACAATTTTGTATTAAGAAAGAGAGGAGAAGTTTTTCACAGGGACCAGGTAGCAGCTAGTTCAGCAGCAGGTGGCAGGGAAGGCTCAGGCTTTGCTGTACAAGTGTTTGCTTATTAAAGAAACAGGATCAGGAGTGTATTTCAGTGCCTTAGCTAGTCATTTCACAGCAGAGGTTTTCAAAAATTATTGAACTACATTTGTTGGGGGTTGGTTCTCTCCCTTTTCCCTCTGTGGAATTTTCCCCATTGTCATGCTAAGATACCTGTTGACTGGACCCTGGTGACAAGAGGGAGGAGAGAGGGAAGAGGGAAACCCCACGAGATTGAAACATCCAGAAGAGGAAGTGGAAGAATGGGCCTCAGCCCATTTCCCCCCGCAGAGTTCAGAGAAGGACGATCGCTGCCTCAGCCCCATCCCTGCCATCCCAGCGTCGGGAGCCATCCTCACTGCTGTTGGACCTGCACTGCTGCCTTCTCGCTTTAACCTGCCACCATCCAGCACTCTGCTGAGCATTAGGGCCGACACCATGACTGGAGGGCTCTCTCCATCTCTCCCTCCTGGGAAAGCGCTGCCATCACCCCCAGCCCTCCTGCAGCTCTGCAGGACCTGCCCGCCCCCAGCACCAGGAACTGCAGCTCAGGGAAAAGGTGCCTGCAGCCAGAAAGGACTGGGACTGAGTTACTGTTCTGTTTGTGGCTAATTTCATAGCTGTTGTTGTTCTTGTTTGTCTTGTTAGATATACTAGTAAAGAACTGTTATTCCTATCCCCATATCTTTGCCTGAGAGCTCCCTTAATTTCAAAATCATAATAATCTGTAGGAAGGAAGGATCACATTTTTCAGTTCAAAGGGTGGCTTCTGCTTTCCTCAGCAAACATCTGTCTTTCAAACTAGGACACCTGGAAATAACAGCACCAGCTGCATTTTTAGAAACACTGGTAAAACATCAGGTCTTCTGAATTCAAATTATGTTTTCAAAATATCACAAAACACAAAATGCAGTCATCAGAGTTGATCACCTTCAGAAGGCAGAGGAAAATAATTTCAATTTACTTGATGTGTTTTCACTGCCATTTAGACTAAGCAACATCCCCTAGAACTGAAATTTCAACTTTCTGGAGAAAATACTCCAATTTTGGATGAAATGAGGCAGAAAAGTTTATGGTTCAGACTGGGGAAAGCTTTTCACCCCTATAGTGGCAGACACAGATGCATAACACCAAGGTTGTTATACAGACATGAACTGCTCCACTTCTCAGTGTCTCTACAGGTTTTCCTCAATCACCTGAGAGCACTAGCTAGATCAAAGCTGTAAAAGCTGCAATAAGTTTTTTATTAAAATATTCAAAATTGATGGATAATTTTAAGAAGAAGGAAAATATCTCGTATAAATCCTGGGAGTATAGATAGCATAGATTTGGAAAAGTCAGGCAAATTTTAGTTTTAAACCTAAATGGCTTCTCCAAACAGTGACCTCAGTGGCTGATGTAAATTCACATTCTGAGCTCATAACCAGTAATTTAATATGGAAATATTTTGCTCTACGTCAAGTAAAGCATTCACCCACCTCTGAACTAAGTAAAGCATCTGGGTATATAATCAGGAAAATAAAGAATTCTCTTCAAATTTAAATTTTTCTTCCTCCAACAACCTAAGAAGTTTCCATATGTAAGTTTCCATACTGTACAATACAAGGCAATAAATTCTAGCCCTAACTTTGATGACCAGGGTAGATCAGTCATCGCCAGGCAGGCAAGAAACCAAGAGCACCTTTAGCCTCATGTCTGTGAACTTTTGTCCCTGTGTACAAAACAGACATATTTCCTAACTCATATTTCTGACTTTTTGTTTTTAAACTCTTCAATGCAGCAACAATATTTGTGCAGCTTTGTGCTCTGGTTGCAGATAGCAATAAAAGAATTGCAATGCAACCTTTGCCTATTTATCATCCCAGATTCAGAAAGCATGTATCAAATGGGAAGAATGATACAGGTCCTTGCAGGAAATGTCGCCAGTGTCAGCACAACCACAAATACACCTTTTTAAAATAAAAGGGAAGTACTGAGCATCCCTGACAACGTGCACTTTCCAGTGACCCTGTGAAGGGTTGCTTTTTCCTCTCCTTTGCTGGTCTGTAACATGGCCACAAAGGGTTGGCAATGATATGCATATCCCTAGGCCACTGGGGATGCCTTCAAGGACTGCACCTGTCAACAGGATTATAAGGAGATTTATGGACTGATAAAATACTGAATTAGAAGTCCTTTTAATGGCTGACTTGGATGGAAAAGTAGTTGCAGGTCAGCTGACAGCAAAGGTTATGTGTAGCTGAATGCAATTTCCTAAAATCCATTTCCTTCTGCACTGAAGACAGAGCACTTACTGCAATATTATTGCTGCCCCCGAAGGAACCCTAGATTCGACTGCATTTGAAGGAATAATTGGACAAGAACTAAAAAAACTTATTTACCAAAAGGCTTCTAACCCAAACCACAACAAAGCCACTACATTTCACAAGATCAGTCTGAAAGGAAATTCTTGTGTGTCATTTATAAGGCCATTTATTTTTAAAATATAGGATCCTCTAATAGAATAAGTCTTTCACCTCCATCATTCTTGTATAATTTTTTGCATATTAAAATACTACCATACTTCATGAAGACTTCAGACCATTCTTCAGAATTATGAGAGGATAGTCCGAGGGGATGGGTAATTATAGGATATCTTTGTACTGAAAAGAGTCTGCTAAGAATGTTAAAGAATAAGAACTTTAAATATTGAACTTGCCATCAGCTTCTAAAGGTGTTTTTTTTTTTCAGGAGTATTTTTAAATTCCTCTCAAATGACCTTTTGATAATATTTAAACTTTATTTTTACGTACTCTTTGAAAACAAACCAGTTTGTTCATTCTTTTTGTTCTGCAAATTTAGGAATCATATGAGTTCTTCTGTTTTAACAAAACCAATATTTTAACACTGAGACATCCAAAACTTTCTGCAAACTAATTACCACATAGTACAACCTCAGACAACAAAAATTACAACACTGGCAAAGTTACCTTAAAGATTAAAAGAACTTTTCCCAAGGTGCTAGCTTGGTGTGCTCCAATCTTTTTCTCTCAGAGCTCTAGAAGAGTAGAAACGTGAGAGGCTGGGATTCTTCAGAAGTACAAGAATCCCAGACTTCAGTATAGGATTTTTTTTTTTTTATTTGACCTCAATTTTTCTTGTAAGACCATGTTTTGGTAAAGATTTAACCTTTTACATTTAGAATTCTGGGAGATTTTAAAGAGAATTTAAGTTAAGATTGTTAAATCTACAAGCAGTGAGCAGACAAAATGGAATTAATTCCTATACCTATTTTTTAAATAACAATGCATTTATCATTTTTAGAAAAAAAATGTGTTTGAGTTGTTGAATGAAAGAGAGCATGACTGTAGGAACTGATATACTTTTCCCTCATTTTTTAAGACATGATGGAAGTTCAAGAGTAGTGTAAACTCAGGCTGTGCTCAATTTCGATACTGTAAATTTTGAAGTCAATTAAAAGCAAAAAAGAAAAAATCCTTTACAAAAGCATTTAAAAAATATGGGGGTTTTGTGCTGATTTTTTAAAAATAAATAATCTGTTCTAGAGACACTGTTTTTGTTCAGTCAATAATAAGTCAAAGAAACAGCAGCTAAAGCATTTCTGTATAGCCTGATGTCAGATGCAACACTTACTCCGTACCTTCGGGAAAGCCAGAACGCCAAATGCCAGTGGATTTTTTCTGTCTCCACAAAAACAACCCAAAAAAACAAACAAACAAACAAACAAACAAACAAAAAAAAAAGCAAAAACAAACAAACAAACCCGTGTATCCTTTATCTGCGAACAGGAATGCAATTCTAACCATGACTGTAAAACAAATGCCACAGGAAGGACCAGAGTCCAAGATTAATAATTGCAACCCTGTTACAGGCTTTACAAACAAAACCCAGTATTACAAAACTCTACAGAACTTTCAGCAGATGAGTTTTTTGGTTCCCAGCAGATGTGTGTGATGTAGCATGGAAAGATGTTGCCTTCTGCACCCAGCTGTGATCTGAATCCTGTACTGTCTTCCACTTCAGGAAAAGCATCATGTGTAGATTAAGTGCATCACAGTAAATCAGTCCAAAGATAACGGCTGAGAAACAAAACCGTTCCTCTGCCCTAGAAACTTGTGATCACCAACACAAATTATTTCATATAATTGACATGGGTGTTAACTAACCCCTTAATCATTGCTTTTCCAGGTGATATTGCTGCCAGACATTGCTTACTCAGACTTACTGGCATGGAAAACTACTCACAAGATTTTGCAAAATGAAATTTTAGCAGATAATCTTTGCTGTGAAGACCTTTGCTGAGTTCTTTAGGCATCTGCCAAATGTCTCATAGATGCCTTTTCTGTACTTCAAAGCTGGTCTTACTTTAAGTGCCAACTTCTTACAATCAATACCTACAGAGCAAGCACGACAGACATGAGGATTTATTTGAAAACTTTCTTATCTGGACTATCTGTCAATTCACATTAAAATGAGTACCTTGAAGTGAAATCTGGAAGATGAATCCATGCTTGCTTTTAAATAAAAACTATGCCCTCTGTTCCAGACCTGTTGTTGACTTGCTGTGTCTCTTGGTAAATCTTGTTTCTACAAATACTGAATTATTTGGTAATATTATTCTCTAGCATACCTCTTACAAAAAGATGACCATGTGCCATATATATAAAATAATTTTTGATTGTTGGTGGCTGATACTTAAATCTGGAGAAAAATGGCTCTCATAAATGATTTTGATTATTTTGTTTTGCAGGGCAGCCAGCAGTACATTCTCTGCAGTATAGATAAAACTGTTAGTAAGAAGTTCATTAACAGCTTTGTCTCATCCCCCAAAAAACCCCAAATCAACAAGGTGTAGGTATACAACTGAAAGAAATAATGAGAAGTACTGTAAAATGTTCAAATTCTGCATGAATGTAGCCAGCACAACAATCAAATGTCCTTCCAAATATTCCCATCACCAATTGCTCATGACTTTCTTTGGAAAATGGCTCCAGAAGATAGATGCCTGTCCATTAGCCAAAAATTTAAATGTGGTAACAGTTGTCTAAGGAGTTGTTGGCCAAGTCCAGATAGAAAGCTGAAGCAGCTCAGAGATTGAGCAATCTTGGAACCAAACAAGACAAAGAAATATTAGATATGATTGCAACATGACATCATACATGGAAGAACTCCCTTAGTTTCTACTTTGTCAAATGACCAAATTACATAATATCATTTTAGAAGGAGAACTGTTTTTTAAATTTAAGCACAGAGCACATGAATATTCAAGGAGAATAAAGGAACCTCCAAGTATGACACACAAAACCTTCCCATGGCATGACTGCTGGTTATGACTGCTGTCTCTTTTTAGGCTATGTTGACTACTTCAAATGTTCATCTTCAACATTGTGCCCCAAAGTCTCTATGGGAACATCTGTTATCTTGTCTACAGAGAGGTGATAAAGGGTATTGGGATCCTGGACAGAGGCAGTAAAGTGTATACTAGTACAGCTGTAGTGCAGAGGTCATGGAATGTAGTAATAGATCCCTTCTTTTGGTGAAGCTGGTTGTATTTGATAGTGGGTAGGAAAAACTGACACAGACAATGCTGGAAGCCAGTTTCCAGCCTTGGGTAGAGATACTACTGCAGCAGTCTCAAAACAGGGCAGGCAAAGCACATCTTAAAGAGCTTCTGCTGACTCATAGGTGTTAGTGGTGTCAAACTTAACTGGGATCAAGGAACAGTTGCAGACGTGCAGTGAATCATTCTTCCAGTTTTATTCTAGGCAAGAGCTCCCCACTCCCCCAGCCATTTTATTAAAGCATAAAATGTTTTCAAAAACTGCTTCAAACCAACTTTAAGGCAACAAAACATTTCCTCCCTGCACCCTATGCTTCCCAGTGACTTAGAGAAGCTTGTCTCTTTCCATCATTCTGTTTGTTGTGTCTCTATTTGTTTTCCATTTGTTACAGGGAAGGGCTTCACGTTCAGGTTCCTATTGAGAAATGTGGCATATCCTAGCAAGGCATTGAAGCTCTCCCTTGGAGGTCTAAATTTATTTATTTTTAAATTTTCATTTGTATTAATTAGGAGAAGGGGATTATTTTACCTGAAATTGCGACAAAGGATTTATTGTCTGATAGTGTTACCGCTATCCAGATAACTACTGTTATATTATCTGCAGATGGCTTTATGTGCTAATATAAAAAGATGGGTTTGTTCTTCCATTATCTAGAACACAATTTTTAAAAAGTCTGGAGATTTTACTGACAGCTAAATTCCTTTTGAGCTCAGCATGACTTTAGGAAAATAAATGCAATTTGGGACCTCAGAGTCCTGGCTGACTCAGACTCTTTTTTGACTACCACTACAGTGGCAGATTACATGAATGATTGCTGGTTTAGCTCCCCATTTGTAAAACAGACAATACCCTTTTCAAATAGTTTTTTATTATTATTCCAAAATAAAAGAAAAGAAAGGGGAAATAAGCCTTTCATACATAAGGAGCTCCCCAGAGGAACCACATTGCAGCAATGAAATACAAGTGTGTGATGTGCCTGGAAGACTATGCACTTCTAATCATCACGTCTCCCATTTTTGTTGGTCTGACACTCAGACTACTGACTGTCAAATTTCAAGCTAATGAAACAATTTTCATCACACCTTGATGTTTGGAGAGAAAGTCAACAGAAATTGTCATGTAATACGTGAAAATGTTGTCAAGTTCCAAGCATTGAGTGAGAGCAGTTATTGGATTATTACTGTTAGCAGCAATGTAAACTAGCTTAAATGCAGAAGCAAAATTATTCACATCACCTCAAACTTCTTACAGAACACTGTGATATAAGGTTTCTTGCCGTTAGCAGTTTTAAATACACCAGTTTAAATACACAGTTTTAAACTCGGTGCTGACACTACAGTGAACCTAATTTTCTGTTTCACTGTTCTGAATGAATTGTTCACAGGTTTCACTGTTCTGAATGAATTGAGGGAAAAAGAGTCTACCACATTAAGGTCTAGGAGTGCATTATGGAGCTGAAAGACAGACTTATCAACCTCATTCTGTTAATCATCAAAGAGATGAAAAATTTCAACACTCGAATGTAGAAGGTGCTATTCATTAAAATGTTGTTTTGACAGCAAAAAACTTACTTGATCTTGCTACTGCAAGAAGTGAATGTTTTTTTTTTTCCCACCATCTATAAACTTTAAACTGAAAATTAAATACTGCCCCAAACAGAGTCCTGAATTTCTTTCCACACAGGCTTACTAAACATCCAGATGTTACCACCTCAATGGCTGGTATTTGACCTTCTTCTCTTAATGGTTTCACACTTGATATTTCCCATCTTGTGTACCATCTGGTTCCAATGAAAGCATTCCAAGGATTTGCACATCTCCTCAGTCCAGAAATTTGATGTAAAAACCTGCTTATGCAGCTCTGTAAATCTGTTAGCTCTTTAGTATCTTGACCACTTCAGCAATACCTTCCCCTGCAGGATCCAATGTGCTGATTTTGCTGACACTGAAGCTAATACCACTCAGGAAATCTATTTCATCTCTGTTGTAGCAGCCTGCTCTGGTATAATGGATGAGGAAGACCATGAGGCAATATAATTCTGTGATTAAGCTCAATCTTTCCATGTTATTGTATCTCTGTGCAACCTTTGATAACACTCAGATTGGATTCTGTCTTTTCAGTACTTTTTATAGTCATTATGGAGGTGAAACTTCTAAGATACTCCTTGTAAAACCTTGATGAGTAAATAGTCATAATAAATTTTCAACAAAGACACAATTCCAGTCCTCAGAAAAAACATCTTGTGTAAAACCATCAAAATAGAATAAAAGAATAGTGGGTATATTTAGCATCAGAATATTTTGAACTAAAAGTTATTGATGTGTTATTTTTTACATCAATTCCCCAAAGTTTTTTGATACTTTTTTTTTGTCCCAAGTCATTATCAAAAGCTGTTTGATAGAAAGAACTTGCACTGTTATATCATTGTGCACATTTGCTCTTTTGGGACACTTTCACTATATGTTACATACTATTTTTCACATAAATGTGGCCCAAAAGATGTGTTTCTGGGGCTAATGAAAATGCCCCCCCTCTTAGTCTTTCACAATATGAGAGAGCCGTGTCCAACAAACCCTTTGGGAACCATAGCTCACAAAGAGTTGCTGTGAGCAGTTCTAGCTTTGATTACCTGGGTCAGTGGACCACAGGATCTTGATCCTGAACCCGTATTCAGTGTAACCCCCAAATTCTGAAATTTTAATGAAAAACCTGAATGGTACCTGAAAAGATCTCAAGCATATTGAACATACCCAAAGTGCTGGTAATGCTTGATAGCAGCCCCTGGAGTTATTTAAGAAGCATACTTCTGTGCAGTTCAGTGCCCTTTTTTGTATATGTACCTTAATTTGCATGTACTCTGCAATGTAAACCAGTGCAAACTAAACTCATATCTCTTTTTCATTGTTTATCTTAAGGTGAAATACTGCAAGCTAAGACTTGTGAGATTAATGCTGTCCTGGTGATGCTGCAATGGTGAGAAGAGAGTGATTAAACCAGATCATAAAACTTTTTATTGCCAAGAATTAAACAATGCTTTCTGTCAATTGCTCTCAAATGGAATCATACAGCCCCATCTCCCCAGAGTATAACTGCCCAGAATTTCCAGGCAGCCATGAAAAAAGAGCTGTGAAGCTGTAATTTCTTTGAAGTGTCATGAGCTCATTTTTAAAATAGCTTTGAGCTGTCACCCTTATTTCCCACTGTTGTTTTACCAGCTCAGTGATTTCCACCTCAGCATGCTATCCAACTCACCTCTGCTGTCCCATGACTGGGTCAGCTCTGGCTGCATCATTCCTGGTCAGCATTTAACCAGACTGCTCCTAGCAGTCTCCAAAATATTTTCCTTTGGTCATTTACCTCATTCTTTATTTCCCATGCTAGTGTCCTAGCTGATGTTCTGATTGTTCTCTTCACCTTATCAGCGTTTTTCTTGGTTTGGAAAGCTGTGATGTCCCTGATTCATCCTTCCTTCTTCCTTCTTCAGGAAAAACACAAATAAATCCAATCTTTCTTCCAAGACTGTATTTTCCAGGCTCATGCTCTTTTGTCATTACTCTTTTCTGTACTCTTTCCAAGTAGTTATGTCCTTCTTGATTTGCAAGCCCCCTGGCTACACACAGTTTCAGCTGTGCTTGAGCTGTTGCACAATATTTGGGCTTTTCCATCCATGTGTCTTATTTGCCTTCCTCTATGGAGGCCAGTTTTTGCTTTTCTTGTAGCTCTGCAATTCTGTTGACTCATGTTCAGCTTGTAGGCCTTTTCCTACTGGTGTGCTATCTGGTTTCCACTCAGTGTCTGTACACCCCATGCTTGTCCCCATTGAAAAATTATTTGTTTAATTTTGTTTCCATTATGTGTTCCCAATATGGCAAAATTTCTTTGACGTCTAACCTTGCTTTTCTCCCCAGCTTGGTTTAATTTGCACATTTAGTACAATACCTTATTCTGTCTTTGCATCAGACCTGGAAGTACTGCATTGATCACACTTAGATTAAATCCCTGTGAAACTCTGCTCACTGAATCTGTTTGATTCCACAGATTATGTGGTTTTCTAGAAGTTTGCTCTGCCTCAGAATCTTCCGTTTGTCTTGACCATGCTTCTCTAGCTTATTAATGAGTGTTACATTTAAAATGTCTGACACCTACTGCTTTTGCTTTGCCCACAAAATCTATGACTATGGGAAATTAAATTGGCTTGACATATAACTAAGAGCAGAGAAAGGTAAATTAATAGCTGCAGTGAACAGCAATCAGTTAGACCTTCTGTAGAAGGACCATCTTGACTAGTATTTCATATTGGAAATAAATTGAATTTCCAAAAATGCACCCTGACAATAAGTAGCATATCACCAATTTTCAGCCCAGCAGCTGCAGACCACCCTCAGGAGAAGGACTACCAGACAGGAAACAGGTTTGGTTGAACACTCACACAGAAATACGGGGAGGTTGTTGTTACCCTTCTTAAATTGGGCCAGGGCTGGCAGTATGACAGACAAGGGTAAGTGCTCTGGCAGTCACATTTTTAACATTTGTGGATTTTATATGTGTGTATGAGCCAAACTGAAACCTCATGACATCTTAGACATTGGTTGCTGTTGTGGCACAAGCAGGTCACGAAATCCCAAACCCCAAAATCCAAGACTTCTTTACCCAATTGTACATAAGTGTAACACATCCCCTTTTGATTTGTTGCTAGAATTATTTGTAAAAAACAAAGAGCCCAGAAACATGACACTTCTCATTAAACATTTGGTTATAAATGATGCTTAATTAGGCAAAGAAAATATTCCCAGGGCTTCACTAACCACAAGTCAAATTAAATACATGGAGTAGCTGCATTGCTTGTTTTGGGGGAGTACTCCACATTTGAAGCTATAAGTGTTTCTTCACTCACTCACATTGCAAGAATCCATTATAATCATCTACAAAATAAAGGGAAATTAATTCGTTTTTCTCTGTATAAATAAGCAGCTTTCTTCAATTCACCTTTTCTACCAAATAAGAGAGTACTAGGATTTCTTGGACCACAGAGATCAGGTCTTACCACACTTGCCATTCACAAGTACAGGGTTACTCCATCTTAAAAATAATCATATTGTTTTGCCTCCCACTGCTCCTATGAATAGGGCGTTACAAGATCCCCTTACTCTAACAGTAAGTAACTCTAAGTTAGATAGCTCCTACTTTCCAGTTTGAATTGATTCATGCCTAGTTTATAATCTTCTGTTGTACTTTATCAAGGAACACAAGTTCAATTGTGGGGGTCCATATTACTTGTATCTGATGGTGCATGTCCCTCTTCCCCTGTTTCCACTTCAGCCCTAACAGGAATGGATTTTCAGTGAAGGGTTGTGCTGGAATCTTGCAAGTACTTAATGTAACATTCAGTACTGCAGCAATGTCTGAGTCAGTTAAGCAAAGAATTCACCCTAACATTGATTATCTTTCCCATCCCTGTCAGCCACTTCAGCTCTCTCACAGAAATTTATTCAGCTCGGTTAAAATTTCTGGGAAAGGAAGGGAAGGTTTCCTCTGTTGCCTGTCCAAGTCCACAGCTCTTAGAGTGGAAAACAAGGACAAGTCACTTTTAGCAAATGGCTAATGGAACTTGTCTTTATTTCTGACTACTTGAAATATTTTCTTCTCACACACAAGATTCACACGTTATGCCATCGTCATGATTGTGGTGTGTTAGCACTCCCCAGAGACATTCCAATCTTAAATGTAATTCTTCAGGTCAACAGGGAGACTCTATATGTCTCTGCTAGCCCACCTTGAGTTGCCCTTCCCCAGGACATCGAGCAGTAACAATGATATAAGACATGGGGTAGGCATGACCCGGAAGTAGAGGGAGTCTGTGAATATTTGTGTTCTAAAGCTGCCTGAGCATTCAGCTGTACAGCACTACTCAGCCAGATTCGTCAGGCCAAAATAACCTGGCAGGGTGATCTGTGGTGGGATCTCAGTGTAGCCTCTTGGGGTGCAGGAGGAGGGTACCAAGAAGAGGGCATTGCCCTGGAGGCTTTCAGGGCCCAAACGAACACAGGCTTGTGCCAATGTGGTCTGAAATCAGCTCTCACCCTTCTTTGAGCAGAGACCTCCTGAGATCCCTCCCTGCCTGGGGGACTCTGGGAGTCTGCACACACTGAAGACACAGATGGGTAATCTAATCCATGACCAGCTCATGGCTAATATCCTTCATACATATAAATTCCCAAGTGTCAGCCACTAACAAGCTCTGCAGTTGAGAGCTGGAAATGAAGAAAGGTAAATAAATGAGGAAAGGACCAGGGAGATCCTTCTTTCCCCTGTACTTGGCACTGGTGAGGCTGCACCTTGAGTGCTGTGTCCATTTCTGGGCCCCTCAGTTTAGGAAGGATGTTGAGACACTTGAGCATGTTCAGAGAAGGGCAAAAAGGCTGGTGAGGGGCTTGGAACACAAGCCCTATGAGGAACAACTGAGGGAGCTGGGGTTGTTTAGCCTGGGGAAAAGGAGACTCAGGAGTGACCTTATCACTCTCTACAGCTTCCTGAAAAGTGATTGTAGTCAGGTGGGAATTGGTCTTGTTCACTAGGCAACAACAGGCAGAACCAGAGGACACAGTTTCAAGCTGTGCCAAGGGAAATACAGGTTGGATTTTCGGAAGAAGTTTTCCACTGAAAGAATAAAGTATTGGAATGCTTTGCCTGGGGAGGTGGTGGAGTCACCATCCCTGGATGTATTTAAAAAAAGACTGGATATGGCACTTACTGCCATGGTCTAGTTGAGGTGTTAGGACATGGGTTGGACTTGATGATCTTGGAGGTCTCTTCCAACCTAGTTATTCTATGATTCTGTGATTCTGTAATATTCCAACGCTACGAATATAGAAAATAAGATGAAGCAATCTTGATTACTTCAAAGTAGATACTGGGTATAGGAAAACTGAATCATGCTGAAGAGCTGTGTAAAATAAGTTGGCCTCTGCTTTCAGTAACAGATACTTCATTGCCTCACACTGAGATTCTAAAAAGCATATTTCCTGAATCTCATCTATTGGAAAGTGTTTGATTCTTCTTTGACTCAGCATCAGATTATCTTTGAATTTAGGTTTCCTTATGTTTGGCAAGCAATTTGAATTATTAAGAAATGGAAACATCAGAATACAGGTGTTGAGTAATAAATTCTATAACTACCTTGTCCAAGTGACAGACCTATGCAGTATCACCTGTTTAATGCTGGCTATTTTTAAGCCTAGAAAAACATTTTGATTTTGTGCAATACTATTCTTTTCTGTCAAATTGCCCAACAGAATGTTTCTAGATTCCACAGCTTCTCCAGAAAATTCTTTGCACTCATAATGTTGCAGTCAGGAGAACTACTAAAACCAGTTTTGCCATTGCTGACCCTATGGTAATCAATGTGGCTAAGATGGACTGGGATTTAACCCATATTCCCTATGCAGAGGTCATAAATTTAAAACTCTGGAAAGCAGTCTGTTAAAAAGCAAGGCCTTAGACATTAAGTCTGGCTACTGCCCTGCAGATGCAGAGGCTGTAACCTAAAACCATGGGACTAAGGACATCTACAATCATGCCCAGACTTGTCCCTAGTTCTTGCTTCTGACTGGATCCCTTGTCCTAAGGTACCTCTATCTATTGTTAACCCAACACCTCCCCTTAGTCTTTGAATGCTGCCTCTTGGACCATGTGGTTATGGATGGATTAAAAGGATATCTCAGGCACACCATTGTAACTGTCCTCCCATTTATTATTATAATAGCCACGCTGTAACCTGGTTAAGCTGGTGAGGTTGAAAGGAAACCCCCCCTGCAACTATGCCATGATCCCACCTGTTACATGGTCACTTCAGAAGCTGACAAATTCTTTAACCATTTTGACATGATGGCATTTAAAATAAATCTATCCAGAATTATTCTTTCATTGTATTGAGTCTTGCAGTCAGAAAGCAAAACCTAAGAGTGCATGTAAATCTGCCCTTGCTTAAATACACAGCATGCCAGTAAAAAGACAAAACATGTTGCTGCAGCACAGTACATTTGCCACACTCTTTCAGTGTGTTCCAGGACTCTTATGTTAATGACTTTTCCAAGCACTATGGGTGATCCCCTGTTCTGTATTGGTTTCATACAATTCACTTGAGTAAATTCACAGGGCATAAATGTTTAATATGACTAGACTATTTGTCCCAAACAAAACGAAAGTTAAAAAGTGCAAAAGAACCAGAAAATGTTCTCCCTTCCCAAATTAATCATCATACTATTGCATGTCTTGGCTGTCTCCAATAAAGGTCATAAACTATAATATTATAGCACTTTTAAGCCTTTCACATTCCTGTGAATGCATAAAGATTGCATATCCATTTCTGTCTGCAATGGTATCTCAATTTATTGCATAGGCTTTATTGAAATATTCAGTAAAAAATTCATGTTTCGAGGTAAATTTTCTTTATATTTCAATTGTCTTTCTGTTTTCATTTGACAGGTCTCAGTTCCTGCTCTTCCACTTTCAAATGTCATTTTCATCCCTCTATTCTAGCTCAGAAAACAGCTGGTTTCTGCTCAGTTGCTCCAAGTTGCCATGTTAGAGCATCATGCATCACACAAGGGAGGGAGAGTCTATTGTATGTGGGATCTGGGATCATATAGTTTCAGACATGGAACAGTATTTTTGGGGTTGAGTTATTGGCCAAGAAGACCCAATATTGGCAGCCCTTTCCTGGGTAGCCAGTCTATGCATCATTCCCTAAACACCTCAAGACTAACTAGCTCAGACTTGTGGGAAATAGAATCCCCGACTACAGGTCCTTGGTTGAAATTGTTGAAGGTTTACTTGTTAAATGTTGAAGTTCTAAGGTTGTAAAGGTTGAGGTTCAATTGTTAAATGTTCTGAAACAAATTGTCAGTTGAAGCCTGTACCCCTTTTACCACCTACCTTGTAACTGTATCCCCTTCTGTAACTGTATCCCCTTCTGTCAAGTATCACCCCTGCTGCTCACAAGAAGCTGTGCACCCAAGGCTACATGCAAATTAGAGATCCAGCATCATTTTGGAAAAAAAGGCCCCTTAGAACAATGAGCCAATGTAAAATTAAAGACTGAAAATAACACTACCAGGCCAGCGGAAAGTGAGGGACATCAGATTACCAACCAGAATAGCCTTTGATTTGTCACCATGACCTCAATAGTACCTGATCACAATGACACCTCCAGACCAGGTACATAAATTGTTTTTTTTAGGGATTCTTGTGAGGATGGCCCCCCCAGCTCTGCTGACAGCAAAGCTGAGGTAACCTCTTTGTTTATGTCATCCGGTGGGAGCAGTGGTGGTGTGTGCAACTCCTTGGGCCCCCACCTATAGCTGTCCTTAATAAAGGCCTTTGGAAGGGAGCTGGTCTCTGGGCCCATTCATAACAAGACTCAATCTTCACATGATTGTTGTGCTGGTGGAAAAAGGACAGAGCATGAAAACAGAAGGTGGGGTACAACTGGTGGCACTGTGGGTGTTTTGCAAGCTTTGCTGAAGCTTTTTGAATATTCGATCTGGGAAAAGATCACTAAAAAAGGTGTTGTCCTGTGAAAAGCTATGTTTCCTTCACCAACCCTTAGTCCTTAAACTCACTTTATTGCTGTTCTATTGAAAATCAGACTTGTTCAACCATTACTCCATCAAAAACTTGCCTGAAGCATCCCTATTCCTCTTACTGAGGCCAAACACTTTATTTCCTCAGTCTCAATTTAATCAGCCACTGCTGAACTTTACCCCAGGCCTTTTCAAGGGTAAGTCCCAAGCCCCACTCCTGGGCCAGCACTTGGAGACCTCTCAAAATGTCTGAAGTGTTTCCTACAAGCAACATGCTGGCTTCATTGGATGCTGGAATGGACACCTTCGTCTCACAGCAAGCTTCTGGAGCCTCAGCCTCACAGGGCCACCATTGCAGAGAGAGTATGGAGCTACTCAAGCATGAAGGGTAAGTCTCCTGGAACAATTTGGTTCTGCCACAGCTGTGTGTTCAGCTCAGTCAACTTCTCTCTGATGTATACTTTCCACAGTGGCTGAGCAAACTTCCTGTGCCAATAGCAACATACCTTTCTTAATTTAGCTTAATTTAGGAAGGCACCTATTGACACTGGCTGTGTCTTCTTTGGATGCTCTGGTCAGTTCTGATCTCTTGCAAGCCAAGGGTAATGAGCTCTTTGCCCTTTTGCACTTGCCATGTGGACATTGCCATCACATTCTGTCTTTCCACTACAGCTGGGTTCATATTTTGAAAACTCTGCTATTCATTCTTTCCAGAATTTTTACAATATCAAATTAATCTCTGGTACTTCTTCTTTCTCTACAAAAGTCGTGTCTGTGAATTTTAGAAGTGTAATTGGAAATTAAGTTCATTTTCCCAATGGGGAAATTCCTACTAGGGTTTGCTTATATACCCAAAGTATCTTCAGAGATTTTTAGAGAACTTTACTTTTAAGGTAGAAAACTCATCTGAAACTGTGGGGATTGCAAGTGCAGAGAGCTCTCAGGGCCTTGTGCATGCAGGCTCAGAGATAGAGATGGATACAGTGTTTGACGTAAGACCTTGGGGAAGGCTTGGAGAATTAGGACAGTGAAGTGAAACAGACATAAAACAAGAATACAAGTTTGTAGTTTAAGTAGACATATGTTTTAAGAAAACAGAAATATGTGTTATGTAAAGCAAAGCAATATATTAAGATAGTAAAAGATTTCAAAGTTTAGCAAAAAATCCTGTTACAAAGTTAGTTAGAAACCTAAGATGTATCAATGTAGGTTTGTAAAGAGTCATATGATTGATGAAAAAATGATGAATTATGGCAAAGCCACAAAAAGCAAAGCAATTAATGATTGGTGTAAAAAGATGCTAACAAGTTTTGTATAAGGATGTGATTGGCTAAAAAAACTAACATAAGGCATTGCAACTAAGAATTGGTTGGCTTCTGATATTATGGCATTGAATGTAACACCATAGGTCTCACCCTTCTATGAAACTGATGCCATGAGGCAGAAAAACATCTTTTAAAAAGTCTCTCAGTTGCCCTGTCTCTTACGATTTTGATCTCCCAACACAAAACTTGGCAGGACATATATCTAAATTAAATGTTTCAAGAGGGATGACAGTGTTGCTGTGTATTTGTTGTTTTCACCTGCAGAATGAAGAAAGGTTCAGACATAAATATCTTCTAGACTACATGTTCTAGTAGAAATATCACAATTTTTTTCAAGTAAAACCAGATTCAGTGTAAAAGGAATACCTTATCTATTCAGACAATCTGATTTATAGGCACTGCTGTGTTTGCTGCTAGTCATTCTGATTGCACCCTTGTACTTCTCGGTGTCTTCCTAACACTATCTCACTTTGTGGCAAAAAAATCTTGTGTGCAGCACTTTTATTGAGCTTCCCATAATTTTTGGATAGAAGTTAATTATAGCTAATCACTCAAAGCCACATCCTCTTTTTAATAAAAATTTGTTTAAATAAATTAGCCATTAATTTTGAAAGTACAGCCCATTACCTTTCCCTTTTCTGTATCCACATATCTGTTAGAAGAGAAATATGTGAAATAGAAACAGAATTGTTACCATTTTGTCATCATCTTATCATGCTGGGTAAAAACTTTCATGGATGATACAGTGTCTTGAAAGATTTAAATGGATTGATCCTGTCTCAGGATGAGATTTTATGTACAGTACTTCTGGCCATATAATATAATCATAAATGTATATGTGTATGTATATATATATATATATATATATATATATAAAGGGAGAGAGAGAGTGTGTAGAGTAATATACAGAATACCAGACTGTAATCAATTTATGGAAATATAAGAAGGTACAGTACCCCTCTGTACACAACAAGAATTTTCAATGAGCTGTATTCCCAGTAGTATGGAACTCATTCTTGTCATGTGCTGCTGAAGAAGAAATGATCATGTATTTAGTTTGTCTGGGAAGGCAGAGGCTGCTAAGCACAGGGCCTGGAAGAGATGGGATGTTTTGGAATTTCTAGAAAAGGACAGTGGTTTGATTTGCATAGTTTTGCTGCTGACTTGTGGCACGAAAATCAGACAGCATCTGTTTTATTGCATCACCATTACTGGACATCACGTGAATGATAAGATTGACCCACCCTGGAATGACTAATCGAGTGGGATGCTTTAAAACGTTTTTGTTTTTGTTTGTTTTTTTTTTCTTTTTTACAACCCTCAATTACAGAAACCACATTTTCCAGGGTAAAAAACAGCAACTTTTAAGTGTGTGTGAATGTGTATGTGCATTGTGCTTTTTGCCTTTTGGATTTTTTTTTTTTGTTTCTAACAAAAAAGGCTCTCCTGCCCACTAAAGAATTTGGTCAGAGAGACTTTTTGTTTTTAAACCTGTAGTTAATCAATATGAATCATCTAATTTTAGCCATATTCTTTATCATTTGAAGCAGAAAGTAAGACTTACTCCCTAGGCAAGGCAAAAATGTATTTCCTGGCTCATGCAGCTTGTTGCCCCATTTGTTTGAAATACACAGCCACATTACTTTTCCAGATTTCTGCTATGCCTCTTGGAACTGCAGCTAGACCATTTCCCAAGAATATGCTTGGTGCGTCAGCTAACCTTTAAATATTAAAAATGGAGAGTGGCTTTAAAAACTTATGCCAAAATGGAAAGGTGTAAGGAAACCGCAGGCTGGAATGAGAGAACTTGATGTTCCTAGTGCTGAGGCCTCTCTGCATCTTTCTGCACTGAGGCCATGGGTGGTTTCTAGAAATAATACTGTGTTTGTAGCTGTGCACTGCTAGGAAATGGTCTTCAGATGTACCTGTTTATAACAAAGCCCCAAGCAATAAGCAACCATATTTTTTCCCTTTTCCTGCTGAAATCGGCATGCCTAGCTCACATCCCTGCAGGATGCATGTTCTACTGACTTTGGTAGGGTTTAACTTTAGCATGCAGAATCAGACTGAACGTGGGACAGCCACAATTTATTTAAGATAATCAGGTCAGTTTAGATCTCTTCAGTAGTTTTGTAAGAGTTTGAGAGTAAAAGTTGATGTTCATCCAAGCTGAGGGTCCTCTATGTAAAGTCATCATGGGGCAGATTGAAAAGACATCCTACTAGACACTATAGGGAAAAAATAACTATCCTTCCAGCCAACACATTCCAATTTCCAGGTTGTTTAGGCTAAGTAGAGCAGGCAAACAATTGCTGAGCCAGGCTTTGAACTGCTGAATTTGGAGATTACTGTCTAACAGGCAGCCTATGGAAAGCCCCCAGTCTTCACAGAGATTGAGAGGTCAGACATTAGATGTGGCAGGATCCATGATGCCTGACCATATCCATAAATAAGTTTGGGGCTTTACAGACCGTCTTTATATGTGACACATAGGGTTTGGGTTTTTGGTTATTGTTTGTCTTCAATAAGGTTTGAATCTACTCGAAACTGGGGAATGGGAAGAGGAATTTCTTTGCTTGCAGCATCTATCCAAGAACATATCTCCACAATAGTTATCTGCCTTTTCTTGGAACTTCAAGAATTTTCCTGCATATTTTGGCAAAATAAGATTTTGGCACTAGTCGGGTGATGAACTCTGTCTTAGCAACTTGATCAGTCTTTTTCTTCCTGAAGATACTGGGATGACAGAATGGACCATTTGGGTCTAATATTTTACATAGAAAAATATGAAGAAATGTCCTTCTTGCATCTCAATTTTATCGAAAAGACCTTCTAGCCATACCTGTTGAGAAATGCTCTTGAACATGAAAGCAGCACCCTCATAGACAGCTTTAGGGATGAAACATTCTTACTGTGATTTCCTAACCTGGTTTATGCACACTTTCCTGACAGCTGTAGAGAGAGACAACACATTTTCTGAAGACCTTTTATGCTACCCAAGTTATTTAAACAATTACAAAAGACATCCCACTCCTCTGAAAACCTCACCCTTTCAGTATCCCCAGAAGGGAAGTCTGCAGCTAGAGCTCTAGGAATGCTAAAACACAAGCAAACTCTTTCAGGCAAATTCTGGGTAAATAAAAAGCCAGTGAAATGCTAGAGAACAGTTGCAAAAGCACAGTTAGGCCCTCCAGGGCTCATCTTCCTGTCAGGTATATGCTCTAAAACAGTAGAGAGGGGTTGTGGTTTGTAGCTTGTAGTCATCTGATGGATTTGAGCTGCCTTCAGGGCCTCCACAGGCTGTCAAAAGAAAAAAATGGTTGCTGCTGTGGCTGCAGCCCAGGGAATCCCTTGGGCCATTGGTCACAGTCTTCACACCCCAAGCTTCAAACTCACAGTAACAAAACAAATTCCAGCCCAGAAAGCTGAAGGGAGGCAGGCCCTATAAAAGCATCCTAATATGTTATGGAAAAGATCCCATCCTGCTGTAAAGATAACAGTCTGTCCACAAAAAAAACCACTGGTTTTAGGGAGTTTTCCTGCTCACTACAACAACTGCTTGGGATCCTTAAAGACAGAGCAAATGCAGGACAACCTTCATCACCTGCCACTCTGGCTGCATCATTTTCCCAAGGGACACCTGAAACAACAGAGTTCACATCAATTTGGGGATCTCTAGAAAGGTTATAAATATGTCCCAAGCCTTGCCTGATTTATTGAAAGGACTGAGCTCTAGGCAAATGGCCATAGACTACCCCTAAAATAACTGCAGACAAAGCCCAGGATGTGTAGCAAACACCATACACTCTCTTCTTCTGTTTCTTCCCTAGAAATCGTTATGTAACTGAGAGTATAGCTGGAAAGTTATAAAGAATTCAAGAAGCGACATGTAGCCCTTCTTCTTGCTGCCTAATCCTGCAAGATGGTCTGCCTTCAGAAACTTTGGAGGATTAGTCAAGGTTTCAGGATGGCACAAAATAGTGTGCCATTCCTTAACACTCTGCCTTGGTGGGTTGAGCAGGCAAGGTCCTGCTTCCAGGGCTGCCTCCAGGATATGCATCTGCTACCCTCTCCTTCTGCTCCTGCTAAGTATCCTGGGATGTTGATGCTTTTCAGGTCTCAGCAGGGCTTGAAGAAGGTACCCCAGGCTGCGCTTTCAGTGACCATTTGGTCCCTATTTGAAGCTTTGACAGCAGTTCCTCATCTTCTCTTAGGGCAGAAATTGCATGTTAAGTACTGCCCACAGACTTATCAGCCACAACTTTTGGGCTTCCTATTCTTTAGGACAGCAAAGTGAATTTAAAAAATAAAAAAGGATTTTGAAAAATGATTTATTTATGTTTTTGTAAAAATCTGACACACATTTGGAGACACTGATGTATGATGGATTTTGTGCTGGCTTTTCAGTTTGTGCTTTACCACAAATTTCCTATGGCTGTAAAAGCAAATGCAAACATGTAATCAGTATGGTTTTCATCAGCCAGTGGCATTAACTGGCTGACTATGGTGGCTTTTGTACTCCAGTTCCTAGCCACATTCTAACATTCACTCATAAGTTTGGTCCCTGAGTCAGATCCATAGTTCATGTCTTATTGTGATAATGCTTCCTTTTCATTTAGCTCTTTTGTACCTTGCCAACCCTATGTCTGTTTGCAGTTACTGTATACATACTCAAAAATGCCCCTAAAGCAAAACATAGGGTAAGCACAGAGAAAATTCAGCTTGGATAATGACTGATTTGGAAGAAATATGTGTTTTGATTAAGATGAGATTTTAAGATGAGATTATTAGATGAGATTTTAAGGTGTGGCATAGAGTATAACAACGCAACCATTTTGCAGGGAAATCACAGGAGGTTAAGTGGAGAGTTTGTTAAATATCCACATCCACTGACTGGAAATGGGCCCAGCAGAAACGGACCTGGGGTTGCTGGTCAATAACTGAACATGAGCCAGTGTGTTCCCAGCTGGCCAAGAAGGCCAGCAATATCCCGGCCTGTATAAAAGATAGTGTGACCAGCATGACCAGAGCAGTGATTGTCCCACTCTACTTGGGATTGGTGAGGCTTTGCCTCAAATCCTGCATTCACTACAAGAAAGACATTGTGCTGGAACATGTCCAGAGAAGGGCAACAAAGTTTGGGAAGGGTCTAGAATGCAAATCATATCAGAAGAGGAGGCTCAGGAGAGACCTTATCACTCTACAACTGCCTGAAAGGAGCTTGTAGCACAATGAGGATCAGCCTCTTCTCCCAAGAAACCAGTGACAGGACAAAGGGACAGTCTCAAGTTCAGGCTGGCCATCAGAAGGAATTCACAGAAAGGGTGGTCAAGCTTTGGAACAGGCTACCTAGGGAAATGGTGAAGTCACTACCCTTGGAAGTCTTCAAGAAATGACTGGATATGACACTGAGTGCTTTGGTTTAGTTGGAGTGGTGGTGTTCAGTCAAAGGTTGGACTCAAGTATCTTGGAGGTCTTTTCCAACTTTAATGATTCTATAACTTTTTTTCCTAGAAGAGATGTTCTGGCCATGGAGATAGAACATGTGTCTCTTCACTGGGAGCAGATGATAGTGACACACAAAGAGGAAAGAAAAACCTTCCTTGCACTTCTGAGCACTTACATATAAATCTGTGCTTTACTACATTCAAAGGAGATAGAGATTGGATTTCTTCTTCTGTCATTCATTAGATATAATTACCATTGTCATCTAAGGAGTAATGACTTGAGAATTTTTATGGGGATTATTAAGTTTTTGATCAATGGACAATCTCATGGTTAAAAAAACTAAATAATTCACCAATCCATACACAAAATATTAATTTTTATTTCTTTAATAATACTTAATAATTATTAAATGAGTAAAACTTACTAAATTAGTCAATAAAATCAGTGAAACTTGGTTTAAAATGCCCCTTGAAAAGACATGACTAGAGTTCTTCTAGGTGTAAAACATTACAGGAATTTGATATCAGAGCAAGCAAACTTAGTACAGTTGGACCAACCACGGTAATAGCCTTGCTGCCTTTACATTTGGAGTACAATGGAGGTCCATAAGTGCATGAATCTTGACACAAAACTTTAACTGCGTTAAGTCACAGGCTTTTATAAGAGTCCCAGACAGCAGCAAACCCTTTTGTGTAAGGGAAGTTTTACTTTGATCTATATGGGGAAGGTTCAGCAACTGAAAGCAGAAAGTTATTCTCATCTACATAAACAGTTCCTGCTCAGAAACTCTGTGGATCCAAATTACCTATAATATAGAAAGACAATACAGCTGAAGAGATGAATTTTTGTCAGTATATCATTATCTGCAAGACATAACTTTTCTACAGTGCCCTGACATACTAAATGAGCTGAGTAATGCAACTGGCTCTGTCACACTGCCCACTTTCCTTCCTGAACTGAAATCTGCTCCTTGAGGAAGTCTGGAAACCAGAATTTTACAGACTAAAACATGAAGCACTGTCTGGCTTGATCAAAAGAAACATGAACCAGTAGCATAGCATAAAGGTCTTCACATATTCTGGGATAAGACACAAGGAGCCTTATCCTCCAGACTTTGACATAGTACTACAGGATGATTCACACTAACAGAATAAAAATGGCAGGCAATTTATGACTACTGAGTGAGTGATCTTTCCTCCACATCCTTGCCTTTTTTTTTTCCCAGGTCCAAGAGGTTGGCTGATTTAGTATCGAGTATAGTAGTAGCATCAAGTATAGCATACAGTAGTATCAAATATATAATTTCTACTACTGCTGCAATAAGTTTAAACAGTTTTCCAGATGACAGTGTAGGCAAGCAACTGCAGTTCAGTTTCTCAGGATCATTATTTGCAATGAATTCTAACTCAGAACGAAGGTCACACAGTTCCATAAGCCTGTTTAAACTAAGACATTGAGAGCCTTGTTCTGCACCTGAATGTCTTTTAATTATTTTTTTAACATGTGAAGGTAATACTTTTGAGGTTCAGTGTGAAGAGTCTTGGAATATCAATAAAAAACAGAATCACAAAGGTTATGACAAGTACCCCATACACATGTGAACAGCCCCAGTTTTTTTTAAACTCTGCTTTCTGCCCAAGCAATATACAACACTAGAAAGCTGTATAGTCTAACTTTGACTCAAGTCTGGCAGGTGGAACAGTTATTAAAAGAAAGGCTGCAGTGCCTGGAGGTTTCATTTCCTTGAACAAACATGAGGGTACATTGGAGCATGTGGTGTTGATGATACTGTGGGGACAAAGCACAAACTACTCAGGCCATTAAAAACCCACATCCCAGACTACACCACATGACAGCACATAAGAAAACCCAAGCATTTCTTGCTAACACAAACCAATTAAATTATTTTTAGCTTCGACAAAAACAAAAACACAGCAAAAAAGCAGCCACACTGGTCACTAAGACAATAAGCATTTCTAAGGAAATTCTCTAAATACAGGCACCCCTTCCCCCATCTTCCAAAAGGAAAATCATAGTAACCATTAAGGTGTCTGCATTTATGACTAACAATTATAACACGAAAGTCTAGATTTAAGGTTGAAAGGTTTACTTTTCCTTCTGCTGTGCAGCAGGAATAGTTTTGTTCTTCTTTCCTCCCAATACAATGACCATTTTCTGTGACTGCATATTTTGCAGGGTGAGATAAAGGATCTCTGATGTATTTTATTTTCTTGAGAAACAAGTTAATGTGCATGTGTCCACATGTAGATATGCATACATATGTAAATATGGGCATATATGTGTTTGCAGATGTGTATCTAAGAGTCCCATGTGTGGACAACAGGGCCAAAAAAGTAAGAACAGGGGACTAGGAAACCTTTCTTTCATAACCTATGAGTATGCTTAAAAGCAGCCCTGAGATTTTGGGAAGATTTGCAAAGCACAGTGCAGGTTCATGCCGTGAAAATATCCACTGGATGTGCCATAGTAATCCTCATTAAAGAAAGACAGCTTGTGAAAGCCTATGGTTGGCTACAGTATGGCTTCTAGAAACAGCAGACAAAAAACCAGCTGGACTTCAGATAACATTGGTTAGTGTTCTTTGAAAAGTTCCCCTAACATTATAAAAGGTGAAATTCCTGTTCCATTGACATGCAGTGACATGAGCTGTTACTTCTACAACCTGAAATTGGTGATTGCTGTTGTAAAATTTGATAAAATAAAGGCATAACTATATATTTTTAAACTCCTTGCATCCATCACCAGAATGTAGTTCTCAGAACTGTCAGTTTATGCAATCATCCTATGCCTTGCAGAAGACTGGCAGATGGCCTGGGGTAAGAGCAGCTCCCCTCTGAGAGCTTAGGGTGTCTGACTGCTGTCTCCATCTGAGCCTGGATGGCTCACAGAGGAATCTTTGAAGAGCTGATGCACATGGACCAGTGGGCAGTCCTACATAGACCTAATTTGTGTCCCTAGTTACTGTGTTTTTGAATATTTCACTTGAAAATCATTTGGTTCCTAAAGGTGGGGAAACTTGGGTATTTGCTACCCTGTGGGGAAAACCATAGGCAAAACCACTGTGTACAACATGCCCGGAATGAATGGCCACCATAATTAGAGGCTAAAGCCACAAATTAGCAAAACATTGGGCAAAGAAGGTTTTGTAAGAAAGAAAAAGACTCCTTTTAGGAAACCTTCATTTTTTATGTGGCAAGGATTCTCTGTGGATCCCACATGCCACTGCTCCCTCTTTAAGGAAATCACTGACTGACATAGACTGCTACAAGGTCCACCCCAACCACCATGACTAGAGGAAATCATTAGCAATAAGCAGAACATGCAAGTCAGACACTGCAATGATTCTCAACAGAGGAAATGGGTCTTCATGGTGAAAAGCACAACTAGTAGGGAACCTCGGTGCAGTGAAGCTCAGTAACAGTAGGTCACTATGGCCTGTGACAAGCTTCTTCCCCCACCACAGTACCCAAGAGGTAAAAGAATAATATTTGACACCCATATGTCCTTCACAACCAGTCTTACTGTGTGGGATGACGTATGGTGCAGGATGCGTATTTCTGGAGAACAGTTGCTGGGAAGGTCAGTTATTACCAAGACCTTTATTGTAGGTAAACATGTGAAACAAAGCATTATTTTTGGGACATTTATTGACATTTCTCTGGTGGCTTTGGAAGGGCTTGTGTTCTCCTTCCCATGCTCCTTTCCATGGTTTATGTTGCTTGCCATCCTGTGTCTTCATGGCAAGGCTTGTCTCAGCAGCATCTGCTCCTCCAGCTCTATTTGAGCACCAATGAAAAGAAATCACTGCCCTCCCCTGCCAGCTCCCCTCATTTCCTGCTCCTAGCACAGCAGCACTGCCTGGCACAGTCCATCACCTTCAGTGATCTCCTTCTGTGCAGGCTGGATAAGCCTTGCGCACTCAGCTGATACATCTCAATAATATTTTCTCTCAATTTTCTCTACCAATGATTTGCCATGGGCTGTTCCTGTGATGATCATAAAGAAACCAAATCCATGTCCATCCATACATTGTGCTGTTCAGTCTTTCAGCTTCTGGTGGTTACAGGCTATGAATCATCTAAATTTCTCTGTTCTTTCAACTTCTTGGTTGTTAGTTCCTTTCCTAACAGTGGTAGTATTCTTCAAGTGTGAATCTCTTCCTTGTTATCCCTGATTCTTTGCAGTAACAATATTTATTTTTTCCAAATTACAAGGGTTTTGGTTTCATGAGAACACTTTGAATATAAGTGCCTTCCAGAAGCAATGAAAACATGGTAAGTTCAGTGCATGAAATGATCACTGTGTATCATGCCACTGATTACAGGACTATCCAAGCAAGTTTCTGAACACCCTTTTAAAATATTTTGTTAGAAAAGCGATTTTGTTAGACCACCAGCTTTGATGTCTAATTTCATGGAATCTGTCAGAGGAACCACTTCCTTTGTAAAGGCTGATCAAGGATATTGAAGCCCAATAGCCAGCCCATAGAATACCTCATAAAGATATTTAATACAGATCTTTAAAATAGAAAGTCATTGTAATTAATCAGCAACATTAATGCTTTCCTTTTTTAGGATTTTAATTTCACTTCAGTGAGTTTCAAATCTCCCTTCAGTTTATGCCAGAATATGGTCTAAAATCCTGGCCTGACAATTCATGTTGCTGACTCCAGGGAAAATGGAGCTGCTTATTGTAATTAAAACAAATTTTTCTGTAGTCTGGGTTAACAATTATTTTTGAAGACCAGCAATTTTGTGGATTTTATCTGCCTTTTGCTTCAAATTTAGTGATGATTCTGCTTTGTGTCTTCAACCTCATCCTTCAACACCCTGCTCTCACAATGAGTCATTTCAGAAAATTCCCCAGCAATTGTCTGGTGTACTGATTTATGTCTAAGGCAGCAGCTGCCTGGGCTGCTGCTGTCTGACAAACATGGCACTTATTTTAATGGGTCAATTGCATGGGTATAATCTATGAACCCATTTAACACTTTTCTTATTTCTGCATATAATTATATAAAAAATTCTGTTGTAGAAGGTTTAACAAAATATCAGGATAATTCTTACTGGTTTTGTAATGTTAAATAACCCTTTTATATTAATCCCATATTATTGTATTTCATTGCTGGTGTAGATTTTTTGTAGAACAAAGGTACTAAATGTTCATTATATTCTGTTTAACAAGGAAAATGGCTTCAAAATCCTCTGTTACATTTAATTTTTAAATTTTATTACACTGAAAAATATTACTGATTTTAAGCATGAGGGATTTTAATAAGCTTAGGGAAAGCTTCTATTGCCTACTGTGCTATATACACAGGCCATACCAACCATGTGAGTACAAAGTCCTCCTTTGTGACCAAAAATCCTCTCAGAAATATTTTTTGGCCACAACCAATATAAAATTTCCAACCCCACTTTGACCACTGGAAAACAAATAGATTTATTTTATGACTAATCGTTATAACAAGACCCTGTGTCCACATTGTGATATTTTGTTCTGGTTTCCTCCACAGCAATTGAAGGGATGAAGCACAGTTAATCTAGAAAGGGTTAAAGTTTACAAATTAAGTGGGTGGTTAATTACACTTCATGAAAGTTATAAGCGCGTTGTCCAGATACCTAATGCCAAAGCCCTTATTCAAAAGCCTAGAGGTGAAAACCTGTTGCTCTCAGTCTAACATTTCCCATGTTCATAGTCCCTGACTTTATCACATATTTACATAAATTTGTGCATTACATTTTTCTGAATTAAAGGATTTGAGGTTCTGTGTCATATGCCTTTTTAAAAAAAAGACAAAGAACAAATTTGCATTTGAAATAGTTTCATATACAAAACTGATTAAGTCCTTTTAGGCTAGGAGAGATCTTAAATACGTTCCAACAAATTTCAGGTATGACAGCAGTACTTTCCCCAAGGGTTTCTTGAGAAAAGAAGAAAACTCAGTTTCCTTGCCCAAACCACAAAGATGTAAGACATTCAAGAAAACAAACAAATTGTGGAGGCATTGGACAATTTCAGCACCTTTGGCCTGGAAGGGCATATAAAGTTACATCTGTAGAACTAGCTTAAAACCTTCAGCAGCTGGGCAGGATTTACTGACAAAAGTGGAACTCCACATCAGAATTCAGATCTCACATATCTGCATTCTGCCAAAATTTATTTAGGTATATGAATGAAGCACATGAGACCCTGGAAAAAAAATTAATATGAAATATCCTTATGGTTTGATCAAGTTTTTTTAAATAGTCAGGTACCAGGAGAACTTCCTAAATACAGCCATGGCATGAAAATACTGACAAACCTGAATACAGGTGTTTCTAAAGTCTAGCCAGAAGTGGCTGACAGAGATAAGTAATTCAGATTCTTCAGTGCCAGAGATGTAACAAGAAAATTACTTGGAAGGATTTATTTCCTCAGTATTCAATATAGTCACTCTTTGATCAAGTTGCTTAGGAGCAAACATTGACATTGGTCCTTAAGGGTCAAGATAAACTCACTGGGCCTAAAACTAGTCATAGGCTTGCTTCAATCAATCACTGGAGGGCCTCTGAGACCCTCTGAACAATACAATATTGTCCTCATTCAAGGACAACTGACACCACTGGCCCTGACTGCTGAAATATAGATGCTGATATCCTTGATCTCCTTTTAGACTCCTAAACTTTGTGCTTCCCCTTAATCCTTTCATACAGGAGTTTCCAGACCTCAGACAGCTTTTGAAGACCTTAGGACTTGGAGAGGCACAAAATCGTTCTTGCAGGTGTGTCCTTTTGCTATGTGACTGAAGAACCTGCCCAGAACAGAGCAGAGCCATGAAGCATAGCTGTGTGCTCCACAAAGGGCATGGTCAGTCCCAGAGTGCCTTAACCATGTTTGTGAACATAAAACCACTCCACACTGACTAGACATTCACCAGACTCACTGATCTGTAGATACAATTTCTATCAGGAGTTCAGTACATCAGCCAAACTTTTGCAAGTAGTCTGATAAGTGTCTCATAAGTTAATTTAGTCATTCATCACAAATAAACATTGTTTTCAGTTACTTAAATGGGTCTTTGTAATAATGTTGATGTATAAAGGACAGCTGAATTTCAGGATGATAAATAAGGTTCAGTTTCCCAACAGATTCTATCCAAGCTCAAATACATCAACAGACCTTGCCAAATATGCTTGCCCAGTGCTCATTATACAAAATCAAAGCAAGTACTGCATTCGGTATTACCCTAATCAGTTGGAGTACATCTAATGTGGACTATGCACTGCTCATGGGTTTGTGCTTTTTTGCCTGGTTGGTTCAGCTGTGTGTGTCAGTAGGTCTTCCAGGATGGAAAAAAACAAACAAACACCTTGCTTTTTGAGTGTTATTGAAATGATGGTTTGAATCTTTGTTTCAGGGTCCTTCAAGACATAGGTTTGTGACCATGAAGATTATGTCATGGTGGAAGCCAAGCTGCAAAAAGTTTGAAGAGCCTAGTTGACTTCCCCAAATGTCACTTCTTTGTTTTTATGGAGGCCATGCCAATTGCCTCACTAGTCATACTCTATTTGCTTCTGGAATAGAACACAACAGTACTGCAGGATGCAAGTGTCTATAGATTGTTGTTGGGTGCTTTTCTGGTAATTTGTATTCATCAAAACTGATCAATATTTCTCTTGCTACTTAGTGAACTCACAGATTATATTACAAATTAAATTTCCTTGTGGTTCTCTATGCATATTTCTCTTCTGAGGCCCAACTGAGTAAATCAGACAGTAAAGTGCTGGCAAAAATGTGGGCCAGAAGAACCTCAGAACTAAAACTTTTGGTTGTAGTGAGAGGGGTCAGAAATGTAGGGAACAAAAAGCTCTTTCAAATCATTACAAAAACAAGTTCTGCTGTTGCAACACGGACTTTGTTACCCCTGCACCTCTGTAATTACTGCTAACCACACTGGTGCCCACCAAACCCTCACTGCAATACCTACTGCCTTCTGAGCCTATCACTGACCATGCAGACATGGTCACTATCCCATTGTTACCCAGTACTCCACAACCACCTGCTCACCAACTTACTCATCTGCAGATCCATATTCTTTGTTTATTCCCCCTCTCATCCAGACCTAGACTGGAGCACAACTCCAGTTTTGTCAACAGGCAAAACTGGAACTGTCAGTGCTAGAGTTTTGTAGATAAAATTTGTCTTCTTGCCTTCTGTTCTAGACCTTTCTCTTTTAGCAATTGCAGCCACAGCAAGAAACATCTGTTTCAAACCCTTCAGCACCCACAGATATCCACCCATCTCTCTAAATTCTAACAACCACCCTGATGCATGTGACAGGAGGACAAATAAATGATGGTTGGAAAATGCATTAGGAAATTCCACTAGCAAGTTCCAGAATAGACAAAAATATTAAAGGCCTTATTTTGATTGCTACATCCTTCAATAAAGGTAGCTTTATCACCATCAGTTTCAGAAATAAGCAGTTCAAACCAGTAGGAATTTATTAACAGCACTTAATTTCTTCATAGACACTTGTAACAGCAGTGTCTAATTCTTATCTGTCCCATGGAGCTTGTCCTACAGAGAAAGATGTCTACTTTTCCTCACAGCCCACACATGAGCAAATAAAGCTCTTCATTCCCTCCCCTCCATGTCTGATATTTATTCACAGTGCAATGGGGTGGAGTGAACTCATCAGCCCAAGGGCCATTTGCTGGTCCTGGGTGCTCCTCCTCGGGAAGAAATGTCACCCTCCACCCTACATGATGATGCTCTTAATGTTGTGATAGGCATGATTGGCTAAAGATGATGGCTACTGACATTTATTTGGAAAATAGTGTATTGATAACCATTTGCTTCTCTGTGCTGATAGTACAACAGTCTGCAGTTGGACTTAACCTTACTTTCCAATTTTTTAAAAATGTTGTGTTGCGTACTGAGGCTTGTGTGAGTGTAATATAAATGGAGCTGAAAGGACATCTGCCCTTTGGGCTTGGCATTTGCTCTTCCCAGAAAGTCTCTCTTATTATTTCTGTTCAGGAACACATGAAGTTGGCTGCTTCAACACTATTTGGAGATGATGGAGGACAATAAGAAGCTGAAGCTAAGCAAGTTTGTCATGGAACTGAGCAGCTATACACCATAGCTTGAAGATGATGGTCCTGGGCTTAAGAGCATGAGCCAGAGAATACGACTCTTTCCTTATATACATATCCTTGTAAAAACAAGCCATGGTAGACTAGAATGTGTAAAGTTTTGTTCAAGATCCCACCACCTTCTGATTATATGTTTTTTGTCACTTTGCTTGTAGATGCTCTCCAGACAGGCAGAGCAAAGTTCATTGTCCATAAACTAAGGAAGATTTGTGCCAACCTGCCGCGTCTACTCTGGACATTTCTTGAGGATATGACAGTAGTCTCTTGACACCCCATTTCTATCACATTACTATGCTGAAAAGAAGCTAAAGAAAAGGTCTGGTATTCCTGATCTCTTCGGTAATCAAACCAGCATGAGAAAACGTGTATTTAACTAATCCACACAGCCATATATAACTGATCTCACTTACTGTAGTTGAGTGTTTTACATAATGTCAGTGTCTTGGCTAGCTAATAACTAACCTGTAATAACTATCCTGTTCTTACCACAGGACATGCAGCCTCCTAATTTTTGCAGGATACTTAATCAATTTTCACAGCCTGGGTGTTTCCATGGATGGGATCCTGCTTTGCTCAAGTATGTCTCTGTGAAGAAACACCCAGTCCTTTCCCAGGCTTGAGATCTCCATTGAAAACAAAGACAATGTTCAGCCTTCTGTAACTACTGACCAAGTCAATGTTTCTTTCCTCAGACTATTATTTAGCCTGTTTATCCATTTGATTCTTTAGTCACTCTTAGTCCTAGCATTACTTTGGATGTCTATTTAGGGAAAACAGTGTTCTTGTGATTTTAAACATAGTTTTATAGTAGAAATACCTTTTCCAAATATTAACTATGTATTGTGGCCAT
This sequence comes from Cinclus cinclus, assembly GCF_963662255.1. Lineage (NCBI taxonomy): Eukaryota > Metazoa > Chordata > Aves > Passeriformes > Cinclidae > Cinclus > Cinclus cinclus. Next base: position 47,706,963 of record NC_085046.1, read on the forward strand.
GATACACTGTGGATGTAGTTCTCTAAATTCACTCTAAAATAACCCAGAGAAAGAACAGATGGAAAAGATTTTTAAGACTTCATAACAAATCCCAAGCAATTTCCAGAAACTATGTCAATCCATATAATAAAGCAATTGCACTCACAGTTCTTCCTTTTTGAAAGATTTGGTATATAGGTCTTAATCCTGTATTGCATTTCTACAGCTTTTGAAGTCTTGTTTTAACTTTGGAAAGTGAAGTTATTGGAAATGTGGCTATTCTCTTTTATTTGATGGCCAAGCAAAATACTGGATATGTCTTGTCAGATGTAAATGATAGGATAGTATGTTGTGATGTGTGTATTCTAGCAAGCAAATCCTTGTTTGTAGAGGTTTTATGTTGACATGGGAATCATGCACTACTTCATCAGTAATTTCACTTCCAAACCAGGGTATATACTAAAACACAATAAAGTAGAACCAAGCCACAGCTTAAACATTAGCTTTTGATCCTGTTCCATCACTTGTGAATGAGATGTGAAAAGTTCAGGCTTACCATAACTCTTTCCTATTGCCCAATACACAGGATTTCAAACAATAAAAGCAAAAATTTTCAAGTTCTTACTGTTTTGGGTTTTTTTCCTCAAGCAGAAGAGCTACAAAAACACTGCCATAATTCAATAGAACCTCATTTTATGGCTTGCCCATCTCTTTTAAAATTACCTGTTGTGATTATCTTTCTGTATGGTGCCTGTCTGATCAAACATGCTGAGCTGAACTCCTCTTTACTAAGGTACCTACTAAATAGAAAAGTTTCTGATACATTTCCATTTACCCATACTATTATTTTTCTCTACTGCTTTGTTGCTTTATTATTTGTACTTATGGAAGCCTTGCCATCCTCAAACAGTACCTCAGCTGCATCTGTTAGTCTTGTGAATTCAGGGCATAGATAACAAATTTACTGCACAGCTGTGATGCTTTTGTTCTTATATCAGAATAAACAACCACCAGTTCAAAAAAAATTTTTTTTCTCTCATTATCCTTAAATGTATCATAAATTATGTCTTCAAAATAATGAGAGAAAAGTTTTGGGTTACATTCATGGCTTGAGTTGAATGAACATTAAGTAAGCTTACGTTGGCCCTGATACATTTACATTGTAGTGTTTGTTACTGTTTGATTCATATGAAATCTCTTCCTAAGGACAAACAGTAGCTTTACCCAGAGCAGAACTGCACCCATTTCCCTGTATCATGCAAAAAACCCCCCAAAAAACAAAAACCCAACAACAACAAGAAAACATAAAAACAAACAAACAAAAAAATCATCTAGGCATCTAGGCTTAGGTCCCAAGGGCTGGGAAGAAAATAAAATAATCAGCTCTAGTTCTTCTACATCGAGAGTCAGCCAGATCATAAAAAATAATACTTTAAAATATAGTACTTTTAAAACAAAATTTGAGAATTTCTCCTTTGGAAGCTAGAATCTCTTTGAAGGCTGTAACACAGTGTTTAGAACATGGTCTACTGCCGCTGGCTGCAGATTTGAGTTCTTTACCACCTCCTGAGGGAAATACATCTATGAATATTTACAAAAACATTTACCAGAAGAAGTGTATGCACATTTCTGCAGATATCCATTCACAGACCCTTACATATTCTTGCTAAAAAAATCAGTAAGATACTTAAAGATTCTTAAAAATTAATTACAGCTGAAAGAAACATCTGCATAAAAGGGAATAAAAGACAGTAGCTAAGTATTACTTATTTACTATGAATATATGGAGCTGTAGTCTATTAATTTGTCTAAATCCCTTTTTGCATTAATCACCTTGAACTGCCTTGCTGCCCCTGCCTCAGTCTCTGTCCCAGAGCTGCATAAAGTGTGATCTTTCCATTCTTCATATGTAGCTTTCAAATTTACAATTTTATTTGGTACAAGAGTAAGTTAAGTATTCTTCTCTTCAAATAATATCTCACTTGTTAAAACATTGTTTCAAGAAAAATCTGCCCTTGAAAATTCCTATTCCAGCCCTCCTAAAATCTAGCTATCGCCCTCAAACACAAGTAAATTTGTCTGTGTCTTAAGCAGCTCAGCACAGTGGTTTTTAAATCCTGTATCTTTGAGGAAGGTCATAGGAATGTTTTCTGTCAAAACAATGATTAAAAAAAAAGAGGTGAGGATGTTTTCCAAAGCTTCCCAAGACCTTAAATGAGCCAAGGATGGATGACCTTCCACACCTCTTCACCAACCAATGCATCTGCAGAACACTGTAGGCTTGGTAGTAACACACCCAGGTACCTACCACTTTTACAGGCAACATCTGCTGCCACATATGATCAGACCCCAGCTTTTGGAAGAGCTGCTGCCTGGTGTGAGAAAGGTTTAAGTTGTCAAAGTCATTGTGCAGTGGCAGGTGTCAGCTTGGAGCTGAATAACCACCAATTGCCTGCGTGTTTCTTTCCCTGAAGGATAATCACAGAAAGAGAACAAGGTGGTAATTCCCAGCAATGAAGTAAATGTGAACACACTTGGGAAATAATTGCAGCATGATCCTAATGTAAACAAGAGGAAAGAAGTCACTGAACTCAGGATGAAGAGGTCTTTTCTATCAGCCCTTGATCTGTGAGTGCCATGCCTCTCACATCTTCTCTGGCCCACAGGTGTGTGGCAGGATGTAACCCTGCCCAAGACAGAGGGCTTCAAGCAAAGTTTGATGAGGTGTTCCTGAGCAAAAGAGGCACTTGTGAATGAAACCACAATGCCAGCAACAACTCCAATTGTTAATAAGGTACAAGTGTAAAATCAAAGCATGTGCTCCCAAAAGCGATGCAGTTTTGTAGGCTCAACACCATGAGATGACAATTCAAGAGTTTTTCCTGTGTGCTGGAAAGGGAATCAGCTGTGTTTCCTGAATTAACTACCAGCCAAAACATACCTCAAAAATCAAATCCAGCTCCCACAGTCAATGACAAAGGTAACAGCCCACAGCTGCTTACACTGCTCTACACTCTTCACCTAACAGATGGGATTTTCCACTATAATGAGGACAGTTTTAGATTTTCATAACAGACAGAAAAAAAAAAAAGTATTTCCTTCCCCATTTCTGTAGTACAGAGCAGAGTTTGATACAACATAGAAGAGCACTCTGTCTTCCTTTTTAAGTAGCTCTACCAAGCACCTGGCTTTGCAATTGAAATAATTAGCTTTAACATAAAGCATCTCAAGCTGTCAATGCTTTATGTTTACAGTCTCTTTCAAGTGAGTGGAGCTTCTACGAATTTCACTCATCATGTTTAAGAATTCTTAGTTAAAAATTATTGTTATAAGTGTTTGTCACACACACTGACTCAGAGCCAATTGAACATCAACAAGGGGAATTTATTAAGCAAGTGGTAACAAGCAAAAGCAGCGCTGGGCGTCCGGGAGTTAGCACTCCACCAACGGCACGCACTTTTCTCTCTCAGTCCTTTGGGTTTTATACCCCTTGTTTCTGGTGTACGTGTCCCTTTTGCAATCGTGTCTGCGCTGGCACTGCCTGTTGATAGGGGTCGTACTTTGCTCTCCGGTGGTCGTTGGAATGAAGAAGACTCCTCTTCCCGGCAGAACCTCTGCCTTATCAGTAGATCCTTTTTACACGTTGAACAATGGATACTTAAGTATGGTTAATTAACTCAGCTCAAACTAATCAAGACATTCTTGTGGACTACGGGTGCATGACTTGTGCCCTCTCAGATCTGGTTCTATTCTTTGTTATTTTATTGAACTCTTGGTAGTCCTTCTATTTTAATGAACAATTTTTATGTTGTTTTTATTACAATTATTATCAAGATTTTCTTAAGCTATAGAAAACTTCATTATCTAGAGCTAAGATTAGAATTTTGAAGCTGATGATTTTGTTACCTCTTTAATTTACATTCCTTTATCTATGTGGGAACTATATAAATAGAGTTTTCTCTCTTGTATTATTATCAATATGTGCCAGTAAAAGATTATACAATATACATCACTATGAGAATCTGTATGATTTTAAAATTGCAGAACCATTTATTACAAATAAAATACAGTGGAATGTAACCTTAACATAAAAGGGAATAAAATGTGGTCTCTACTATTACATACAAAACATCTTTCTCTAATACATATGTGAAGAAAGATTATGCTCTCAATGACTGTTTAGTTAATATCTTTATCCAAATTAATCTACATGGGTACAAATTATTGTGAAATGCAATATGCTTTCACTAGCTTAAGAATTCTTTAATGTTTGTAATGCATGTGAATTTGACCTATTCCATACAGCCCTGTTTTCTGAAAATTCCAGTCCACTGTGACACAAATTATGAAAATGCCTCCTCTAACAAAAAGATGGCTGCTTAACACTAGGAGTTTCCCTTGCAGTGTGTTATTTCCTGGAAAAACTCCTGGACAAAAACCTGGAAATAATATTTCCTGTTGTTTTTATAAAGTCTCTACAAGAGGTTTTTGCTCAATTACAACTGTTGTGGGTCTGAAAATACTTTTTAAATTGTCATCGACTTCTTTTGCCTTCTCTTTATAGCTCTGTGTTTCAGGATTGCTAGACTGAACTCTAACAGCAAGAATAGCACAGTTTTTCATCTGGGATGACAACCAAACAAACTCTGACAAGGTATTTCACACATCTGAAGGCCTTTTGTCTGCACGTGCAGTTCTTATGCATCGTCATCTCACTTCCAGCATCCAGCTTCAGCATAAATGAATTTTTGAGTTTCATCCTTTCCAGGATACCTTTTGCTTGCCTTTATATGTGCTTATAAAGATATAACCTGTTTTTGGCAGGGATATATTTAATTTTTATCCTAGTAACTGGTACAGTGCTGCGTGTCTCCGCATACAGCGAGGATGTTTCGGGACCAGAGCCAATACGGCCGAAGGCCGAAATCCGTCTCTGCTTCCTGGGATGCGCTGAAGGGAGCAGGAGGTGCAGCACACCGGCATGCCCAGGAGAGGGGGCTGGCTACCCGACCAGCCAGCGCTTCCCGAACCTTTCCCGAGAGAGCGGAGCGACTGGAAACCTGAGCTGCACCCTACCGGCCGCGGCTCCTAGGCTCCCAGGCATGACGTTATATGCTGCGAAATATCCCTCTAGCCAGTTCGGGTCAGATGTCCTCGCCGGCCTCCCTCCCAGCAGCTCGTGCACCTGCTCCCTGGCAGAGCTGAAAAGTCCTTGGCTCAGTGTAAGCTCTGCTCAGCACCACCTAAAACATCAATCAGTGTGCTATCAATATCAACACTGCTCTCACACTGAATCCAAACCGCAGCACTGTACCAGTTACCAAGATGAAAATTAAGTCTGTGCCAGCCAAAAATAGCTTATGTGCTTTATATTCCACTCAAGCTGGAAGGGTCTTTACAGAGGACTAATCTGAAGACATAGGTGCTGTGCCAGGTCCTGAATGGTAGCTTCAAAAAGAGCATCTCATTTTGGAGTGGCTCACATAACAAGATCCAACTGATGCATCTGATATATCAAAGAAATCAATGTATATTATTTTAGAAAACAAACCTAAACTACATGGAGATTGCACAAGAAAATGCCATTGTAGGATCAATAAAGGAGGTAGTACATGATACCTTTCACGTGAGTTTAAAGAACAGAATACACTTCCAAAAATTTGATTACAGAAAAATCAAAAGATGGAATCTGCAGTTTACTCTGATGGTTTTGCACATATTATTTTGGCAGAAAAGCCTGTAGATATTTTAAAAATCTGGTACCAGTCTATGTGACCATGTGCTAAAGCATGGAAGAAAGCTAAAAATAAAGAACATAGTTTAGTAATTTCAAATGTTCAGTTTTCTTGCCACTTGCACAGTTCTCTTTGTCTCTTTTTTTTTTATTTGCATGATTTAGTATTTTTTTTCATCTATTCACTCAGAATTCCCCACCCATGTTTTTTTCAGAATAACATTTGTCATTAAGACAGGGACAATGTATTTTATAGTAGTGGTGACCTATTAGGTCACCTTTAAAACAACACAAAGAGGAGGAAAGGAAGAGGAAACAAGGATGAGAGGAGGAATGAGGGCTACTCATTCTAAAGCAATTTAAGATTAAAAGAGTGGACAGTAGATACTTCAGCATCACTTTAAATAGTTTCAAATGCTTATTGTCAACACACCCTTCAAAGTCGTACTTCTGGTGAAGCAATGTGTCAGCATTTTCATCCTTTCTATACCTGACACTGCTTTACACCTTATTTCCTTCCTTCCTTCAGTATGTTTAAGTTCAGAAAACGTTTTTGGACATAACTGAAAGCTGATAACTTTGAACTTATGCAATTTATCCATGAAACAGTTGGGGTTTTTTAGTGCCGCATCATTAACCACGTAAATCTAAAATCTGAAGCATTGACTCTGTACTGAGGTGATAATAGTTGTACTTACTGATAGTACCATAACTGCAAATCTGTTTATTGAAGGTTACAATGATACTTTGTTGGTTTGCTATCTCAGCTTTGCAGAATGAGCATTAAAAGTAAACTGGGAAAAGTCCAGTTTGATGTAAATATATTGCTTACTGTCCATTTCCATACAATAATCTAGACATAGTTCCTCCTCTAGCAGAATAAAATGTAACAAAGGGTCACACTTAAAATCTCTAGTCAAGAGTGGTAGGGTTTTTTCCTTTTCCTAGTTTTTACTTTTCATTTTTCACTCAAACATTTTCGTTTCAATAGATCCTGTCACATGAATGACAAAAAAAGGTCTCCCTTTTAAAGCTTCATGAAACTACCAGATGTTTATTTGGTCCTACAAGCACATAAACATATTCCTAAGGTTAACATTAGTAGATATATTTCCACACATGAAGAAATTTGTTTAGGTGGAAACCATGGACAATTAAACACAGAAATATATAAAAACAGATAAATGAAAATAAAGCATATAGTGTAGTTTATACACAAAAATATAGCTAAATATGGGGCAATTATTGATGTATATAAGGATTGCAAATAGAGATTTTTCAGGAAAGATGGGTAGTTTTAGCTACAGATAACGGGTTTGTCATCAGTTTCTAACAAAAAAGAAAATTTAAAAAGTTTCATTAAATGTTTCAAATTGCTTAATTTTTGCTCTCATTAAACTCTCAATGTGAGTGAAAGCACTTTTCCTGGGACAGAGGAACTTGTTATGAAACAAAAAAGAAGCACACTATGAAAAAGATGATGCACAGGTAATCTGTAGATGGAACAGAGAGGAAGTGATGAGGGAAAATGAATCAAAAATAACAATATTAATTAGAAAGATAAGGCAGTAGAGGTGGAAAAGAGAGTTTGCAGAGAGATAAATGAAAGTGTGATTGGCCAAAAAGTAAGAAATTGGCTCATAAATGGCCCAGAAGCATTCCGTGTGCTCAAAGCCCTTTTCAAAAGCCAACAGAAATTCAAAATGGTCTTTGGTTTAAAAGTAAAGAACAAGCATTGCTTTCTTCTTCCCAAGTGAATAAGCTTTTATCTCTAAGATAGAATTTGTCTTGCATTCATGACAGGGAAGAGCTCAAAGAAGAACATTTCTGTCACTGAGCTGACTAGAGAGCTGCTGTGTGTGCTGTGTGTCTAATAAAGTTCCAATTAACATCACAGGGAGTACGATTTTTGGACTGTTTCTTTTCCAGGGAAGGAGAAGTTCTCTTTAGACCGTAGGATCATAAAATAATTATTCATGTGCATTTTAGAAATTTGAAGACTTTTATAATTTGATAAAACACATGTAGGAGGGAGTTAGCTAATTTCATGGAACAAAAATAATACCTTCAAAAGCCACACATCATCCTGTTAATATGGTTACTATGGTTGTTATGAAATATGCTGAACAGTGCTGTTCAGCTGCTGCAGTGAATATTAAACAGCAATCACTGCTTGCACATTATCACATTATCCTGAAAAAAAAAAAGCCAACTCTAAAAAATAATGTTTTATTTCAATACCTGACAAATGTTTGGAGCTTGGCTGCTGGTTTCAGTTAGCCATTTTCTTGCTGCAGGGTAAGCTTAAATTTCCTGCACTGGGGGGTTAGTTCACTTAAACTGAACCATGTAATGGAAGAAAGAATTAACAACAGCTTTAACACTGGAGTGGGGCAGCTAAGTGCTGCCAACTTCACTCTTCTTGAAGGAGAAATAGACATTAAGAGTTTACAAACTAGAGAAGCTGAGGTATTAGCTCAGCTAGCCAGGAATGTCTTTGGCTGTTGGTTTGCAGCTTCAGGTTTGAGAACCACTCATGCACAGGAATATGGACCCCCATCACATTCTGACATGTATTTAACCAATTCCTTTGATGTCAAAGGGGTCTGGGGATGTAATATCTTTTGCACATCTTAGTGTCTATCTTTAGGCACTACATGTAACTACTGAAATGTATGTGTATTCAGTTGCAGAAACCAACATACTCATTTTGACTGTTTACCTCAGCATGAAAGGACAGGAAGAAATAATTGAGACAATTGTATCAGAAAGTGGCTCACCTTATATCCAGAGTCTTGATGTAATGAGTCATGCTAGAGGTAACTGTTGCAGTGCCCGCACTTCATCACCTTAGAGCAGTAGATGCTGTGAGAACAATCAGCTGATGTCCTAAAGCCAGTGAGACCACCAGAGACCTGTGACCTACCTCAAGTCGGAGACCTGTGACTCTGTGTTTAGACCTTCTCACTGCCCAGGTATGGGATCACACTGAAGCAATCACTTGCATTTCAGTGCTAGCACAGGAAGGAAGCTCTTACATCACAACCCATCCACTGGAAAAGCCAAGTAACAAGAAAGCCTTCTTGATCCTTCTCAAACTCTCCTTCACAGGTATTGCAGACTGGCACATCCTCTTTCCAAAGAACAGCATTAATAAGCTCTCATGCATATTTGCCTTCATTTGGCAGCCCTCTTGCCCTACTCCTGCCACAGTAGGAAGCTGAGGAGTCAATAGAAAGTAGTTTACATCATGTGGCATTATAAGATTTTACTTATTATCTGTCAAGTACCAATAGCATTTTTGAATAGGAAATTACATTTCCTTCAGCCTCAAAGAAGTACTCATATTCAAAGTGAAACCTGATGGTCTTTTTCCAGAAAGAAAGAATATAAACCTGAGCATAAGCATATTCAGAACAACACTGAAATATTAACCTGTACTGGTTGCTAACTACTTATTCTGTGAAAGAGCCTATTACTGACACACATTTTTACAGAGGCAGCAGAGCTAAAAAATACTAACTTAAATATAAGCAGCGGAAAACTAAATGAGGAAGGCTTTAGAATGTAAATTATGAGTACTGTTACTGTGCTTCTCTTTCTATTTTTCTTGCTCCAGGGGATTACAGGCAGTCTTTCCTTAATACCCTGTAATAGGCATATGTGAACACAGTCCAAGGTAACAATTTAAGTGGAATGTTGTCTGAAACCTAGGCACAACCTGCTCCACTCCTTTAGATGGTGGAGCAGACGCTCCATTATCTGCACATGAAACTCAACTGCTCACATTCAAACTTCAGCATCAGGACAGAGAGACATGTCTCTGCTAGGAAAGCAGTTGTGATGGTTTTGGCTGGGATAGAGTTAATTTTTATCTTAGTAGCTGTGGTTTGGATTTAATATGAGAATAATGTTGACAACAGGCTGATGTTTTGGCTATTGCCAAGCAGTGCTTACCTTGAGTAAAGGACTTTTCAGTGTCTCAGGTGCACAAGAAGCTAAGGGGAGAGCATGGCCAGGACAGATGACCTGAACTGTCCAAAGGGATGTTCCATATTCTAGAACATCATGGTAAATATTTAAATATGGTAAATATTTAAACTTGGGCAGTTAGATGAGAGCTGCCGATTGGTGCTTGATGATGGTCTGGGCATTGGCCAGAGGTGGTGAGCAAATGAATTAAACATCAGTTTTTTCTCTAGTTTTTTTTTATTTTTGCTTTTCCTTGTTCCTGTTATTAAACTGTCCTTGTCTCAGCCCATGGGTTTTACATTTTTCCAGTTCTCCTCCCCATCCCACTAGTTTGGAGGAGCTAGTGAAGAAGCAGCTGCATGGTACATAGTTGCCAGCTGGAGCATAACCACAACAGCAGTATTGAAGAAACTGCAGAGTCCTTCCTTGCATGACCTAACCTTGTCTGTCCTTCCCTGTGTTCAGATCCACTGACAGTTAGGGAAATACCTCTGCACAGTCTGGAAAAGATAGTCCATTAGTCCATGCTCAGCTCATTTTTTTCAAGTCTGCACTGCTAAATGTCCTCTCTTTGGACAGCATTACAAACACAAGATTACCTGTGCAAATTTCTTCAGGACTTTCAAAGCAAACTTCTACATAAATTAATCTGTCTGAAGTCATGTCGTGAGTGGTTACTGACTGTACATTCCCAAATCTCTCAAATCCCTATCCAAAAGCAGAAAAGATTATCAGCTCCCAAAATTAGGTTGTTGTTTAGCCCACTAATATGATCTGAAATTAGGGCACCCAGTAATAATACTCTGTGTGATACACAATGGTATATTTTGACTCAAATTTCTCAGTTGTAGAGGCCAATAGGCCTGCCACAGCTCTGCCCACAGCCGTGCCCTCGAGGGATGTCCTTTGAATGGACTGTGATTAGCTTATCTCAACCCTCCTGGAGAGATGCCCCTTAGGTGGGCACATTCTCAGTTATGAGTTATCCCAAAGGCTTCAGTTATCCCACAATGCCTTAGTACCCTTTCCCTCTTTGGTACCACCCTTGCTTTCCGCTATATAAACCCAGCCTCTGCCCTGTTCAGACAGGGAGTTGTCATCCCTGGCCCCCTTCACAGAGCCGCTGGATGATAAAGGCTGCCTCTGTGGAATTTGCCATAGGACGCTTCTGTCTCTCTGTTCCTGAGTCCGCCTGGGATGGCCTTGAAAGCAGAGATGAAATCACTGAGCTGAAACCACTGAGAGCTGATCACTTGTGGCCACAGGCTGCAGCTTGCTGAGGTTTATCTGGTGGCTAGGAAACCTGCCAGAAGACGCCCTTAGAAGGCTGTCCCTTGTGAGACCCTCTCTGTGGGAAAGTTGTGGCATTCCGGGTTGGGGCAACAGACCAGACCTCCACAGACCCCCCCTAGTCGCTACACAATAGCCTTAGCATATTGTGCTTTAATTACTTTGTTTGATTACTGTCTGGGTTTAGTACAGCTTAATAAAGCCTATTCAGCATATGCTACTTGAATATCCTTGATTAATGCAAGATGTGATGCCATTGCAGTAGGAACTGAAACAATTCTTCACTCATCAGGATCCCCCTCCATACACCCTGTAGAAAGGGAAAAGCAGAACACACACTTTTTTTCTTCTCACTGAGATTCTGTAAGATAGTATTTTGAAAAAGCTAGCAGAGGAGAGGAGATAGGACACCCAGGAGGGAGAGAGTAAAGCATTAATCTGAGCGATCTTAAAATATCAGTTCTTTATCTGAAGACAGATATTTTTCACCTCTGCTAGATTTGACCCAGGATCCCTTTTACCCCTCCCTTCCATAGTTTAATCATGCCTTTCCCTTAAAGACAATAGCTCCTCTCCCTAACATTCCACGATAGCTTAAACTCTCCCAGGTCTTACCAGTATTCTAGAAGGGCTATTAAGAGGACGAGAAGACTGAGGAGAGAGTCAAGTTGTAATAACAGATACAACTTATTTTTAAAAGGTGTTTTTTTCTATTTATTTCAGTGGTACTTTACTTCTGATGCTGAAAATGTTGTAATATTTGAAAGCAGCAATGTACTTGCTTGACATAATTGTTATGCTGTGAGTAAAACTTAAGCTGAATGCTATGGCTATGTTGTATATGTCACAGATGTATTGCAGTGAAACCTGGAGCTAACAATCTGAATGTTAGTAATAGTTAGAACAGACAAAGCTGGCAGCTTAATTATTATTTAAAAATTAGTAACCAGAGTGGACAGTCCCTAAATTATGGCATATAAATTGTAACTATTACAACATGGACTACAGAACTCGCTGAAACCCCCACCAAAACCAACCTAAGAGAATTAAAAAATTACCATATAGCAATCACTTGGTAAAAAAAACCAAAACAACAAAGGGTGGCAATACCACAGTTCCTAACATGGCTGCTGCTCCAGACTGTCACATGATGGATGGGGAGCTTGCATTATATATGTATTTGCCCAGGGATTTCTTTTTCCATGGTCCTTCTTTTCAGGGACTTGGCTGGAGCTACCAGGTATCATAATTGATTGGTGCCAATAAACCTATCTAATGGAGATCTCCAAAATTTCTACAACACCTAGACTTTAAGGAAATTAGGTTTGCGGATGTTTTGTTCTTCTAATCCTGTGTCTATTGTAGCATAACAACAGAATGGAATAGCTACAATCTATATGACTTTTGTTGCAATCAGCTCTCCATTCTCCCACTAACCAGCAAGCTGGCTGGCTCTGTGAGCATACATGGCTATTAGATTGGATAGCCACATTTTACTGAGATATGAATATCAGCTAGTTATAACAAATCTGTAGTATTTTTAAAATTGGATTCTAACAAACCATTCAGTCAGGAATATGCAGGAATACTGAGGGTTCTGCTTTCCTCATGATGTTAATGCTTACACACAACCTGCACAGCCTTTAGTTATATGAAATTCAACTTGTATTTATTAGCTAATACTTTCAAGACATAACACTCATCTTTTAATATAATTTCAGAACTACAGATGAGGCCTGAATAACAGTGGCTGTTCACATGTTATCACAAATTATGCTGCTAATCCACTCTAAATTTCAACCACATTTTATTCCAAGCTATATTTATCTCAAAACATGCTGTGACAGAGGATTGCTGCCTTTAGTTTGCAATGTGTTAAACAGCTTTTATCAAACCTATTTGGTGACAGGTAATTCAAATACAGACTACCAACTGAGATCCAAGTCTTTCTCTTTACATTTGCATGAAAAATAACAGTAATTAATAAAAACAGTTACCTTACTGAAAGCATGAGGTGATCTTTAGCACAGTAACTGCAAAAAGCACAACAAAACCAAACATAGATAATAAAAATAACCACGAGTAAAAAGCACAAAAGTGCATAAAAAGTGATTGTATTTACAAAGTTATATTAAGAAAAAATGATTAGCCAAAAAAAATATCTTGCAAGGTATTCCTCACACCTACAGAAATTCCTCTTCCTTCCCATTCATGAGAGGTAATACTGGAGAGAACACTGTATTGTGATTTCTAGGTTTGTGAAACAAAGATTAAGCAATTCACCTCAGCTATAATTTACCATAATGTCTTTTTAAATAGTAAATTATTAGAGTATTTGTTTCCAACAGTGTTCTAACTCCCAGCACCACCTTGCTGTAGCTATGCTGCAGGGATATCCATGAAGACGCTGGGCTCTACTGAAGTGAGGAAAGCAGGGTGGAGCATGTGATCTTTATCTTGATATTTCCTGGACCTAGTTGTTTTCACCTTTCTTTTACTGTACCCCTGCAACACCTGTTTCTTGTCAAAAGAGGTGGATCTAGCCTGCAGCACTGAATTGCAGACAACCCTTACATCATATGCAAGCATTTGACAAGCTCTGGGCTTCAATAAGGTTGGAGACCATGTTTCCCAAAGGAATTAATGGTTTCCTTCAGTGGCTGGTTGATTGATTTTCTGTTGTATTTTCACAATGACAGCAATCATGCCTAGATCCTTTCTCTGTTGTGACCAGTGGCAAGACGCAAGAGAATGGCCTGAAGTTGTGTTAGAGGAGGTTTAGGTTAGATATAAGAAAAAGCTTCTTTATCCAGAGTGTAGGTTTTGGGTGCTGGCTCTCCAGGGAGGTGGTCACAGCACCAAACCTGACAGAGTTCAAGAAGCATTTGACAATGCTCTCGGGCACGTGGTTTGACTCTTGGTGCAGAGCCAGGAGTTGGACTCAATGATCCTTAAGGGTCCTTTCCAACCTATAAGTCTCTGTGATTCTGTGTTTTTCTGGTACTAATCCCTGCAAAAATAAGGACTGTGCTATGACAAGACGCAAGTGGAATTCGGCGAACGACAGCTAACCAGTCCCTGTGCTCGTTCCGACGGCTCCACTCCATTTTGGGGGTGTTGATGCTCAAAGAGATTTACATATGGGCCGCCCCCTCTGGCGCTCTGCCCCCAGCGCTTCCTGTCCCCTGAGCCCTCGCACCACACGCGAGTAGGATGGAGACACCAGCCAGTCCCATGCCATTCCGCGCTCCATGAGGGACAAGGAGGCTGAGCCAGGGCCGCCCCCTGCCTCTGGGCCCCGCCCCGCCCCGCCCCGCCTGTCTTTGCGGCCTGCATCGCTGCGCGGTGCGGTAGGGCCGTCTTTGCAGAGGTCGGAGCGACGCGCCGGGGTGAGCTCTCTGCCCCCTCTCCCAGAGCGAGGGGCGAGGGGAACGCGCGGGGGAATAGGCCGAGAGGGATGCGGGGCGTGTTGCTAGCAGAGAGGCGGCGGGGCTGTCGGTGCGGCCCGACCCGACCCGGCCTGGCCCTCCCTCCCTTTCCCTTCCTTCCCTTCCTTTCCCCACTTCCTCTGCCAGTGCCGCCGCTTTCTTCGGGGAGGGCGCAGGTTTGTCCCGCTCGGTACGCAACCCGCTGCCCTGCTGGGGTGAGGGGGGGGGGGCAGGGAGAAGAATAGGAGGAAGGAGGAGAATGACGATCATGTGCCGGCAGGCGGGCGGGGCGTGGTGGGTGTCCGTTTCTGGGAAGGGGAGCCCTCTCCGGGAAGGGGGTACCTGCGGCGCTCGGGGGATGCTCAGCGGGCAGGGCCGCCTCTCCCGCATGCCCGGCGCCTCTCCTGCTGGGGAGCCCGGAGGAGGTTTGCTGTTCCTCTTCTTGCCATCCCAGTCCAGCAAATCCATCCTCACGCAGATACGGCGACCTGTTTGTCCTGCTGGTAACGATGTGAGCGAGCCGGGACCTGCGAACACTCGGCTTCCATCGCGGGAAAATGCTGTGCTGAGGGTTAATTTTAACATCGGACTGAATTTAGGGAGCTTCGGAGAGACACTGTCTGCCTTCAGCATCCGAATTGCTGAAGTGCAGCGTTTCTAATTTGTTGAGGGTGAGGCTCGTACGTGTGCAGAGAGAGCTGGTTAAGCCCGCAACAGTTGGTCTCCAGAAGCAGTTCACGTTACTCATTAATAGAGTGCTAACACTCAGCAGTTCTCAATTCACTGTAGTCAGGTGTAAGTAGACACAGTGGTCGACTTTAACCTGGAAAATATTCACCAGAAATACTAAACTTGTTTAAAGAAGTTATGTGGTTGTTTTTAAATCGTGTTAATATGCTTAAAGGCGTAAGACCATCACTGTATTTTTGCACAACATTGTCAATACATTTTACTGTGCACATTTGTCGTCTTGGTTTATATAATATTTACATATTATGTGTATTGTGTTGAGTATTAATTGCTGTGAAAGTTGTCATTTTGTGCTGGAAATCATAGTGTTTTGGGGCATTCTTAGTGAATCCAAAGTTGTGAGAAGGCTCATTTTTATTTATAAGTCTGTAGTGGTGCTACTATTTTTAGCAGGTGTTTTTCATCAGCTTTGCAGTTTTAAGTAGGCCAGATGCAGAGTGATTTGGGTTTTGTTTGTTCTTGGTGTTCGGGGCCAGTTGTTTTGCATACAGTGCACCAGTGATCCTATTGTTGTGGTACAAATTCATAATTTTAAGTGGTTTTTTGTTATTCATGTGTTAGACTTTTTCAGGATAAATGTTGCTTTCTATAGACTTGGTATATTGAGAAAGAAATATGACCTTTTAACAACGCTGGAATTTGTGAAATCCTAAACTCAGTTCAGATGGATTAGACATTCTTTTTGGTGCATATGGGCTTGAGTGTGGTTGTCTTGATGCAATGTGGTCTAATTTTCATAAATTCTCAAGTGTTTAGCCATTATTTTTTTCAAAGTGGGTTTAGCACAATTGTTCTAGGCCTTCATTCATGAAAAAGAATGTATTTAGACTTTAACATTTTGAACTTTGTCAGAGCATCCTAGCTAAACATACAGTTATTAAAACATCTTTGTTAAAATGTTTTACAGGGCCAAACATAATTTCTAGTAAGCACAACTAATGGATTTCACTCAGTGCATTAAGTCAGCATGCACAATATTGCCAGTGATTTTGCAGAAGGTATTGATGACATGGTAATGGTAAATCACGTTTGTGACAGCAGGGACTGTGATTTCTCATTGTTAGGCAACAGCATGCAGCAACTCAGATGAGTCATTTTTGAAGGATCACAGATTTGTTGCTTGTTAAACCTTCTGTAATTTAACTCTGTGTGCTAAATATCTGTTATTGGAATCATTAGCAGCTGTGTTAAAAGACAACTTGTACATTGCCTCCCTGATTTGCTGTCTTAAATTTAGCTAGGAGTAGAATTAAAAATTAAAAATTGAAAAAAATGGTCTTAGAACCAACTGAGGTATCTTCTAATGGTGTTAAAATTTTTGTACTAAGTTCAGCTACTCATTTATCAGCTGAAGCTCTAAATTAGCATAACTTCAGACATCAGGAGTTAATTTGTATCTTGTGCTGATAGAAAAATTAGATCAATTATGTGGAGGTGTATTAAAATAAGTATTTTCTTCTGAAGGTTCAGGTGTAGGTCTTTGCTGGAACTTGCTGCTTGGACTAGGTAATTGTTTCCTTACAATGTCCTTTAAGAAGAAAAATAGAGCTAAATGTAAAACTTGAAACTTCCTTTTATTTTGAACCACCTTCAAGAGCTGTAAAAGAGGAGTTAAGAGTGAAAAATTCTTACAGAAGTTCATCCTGTTCTGAAATCGATGTCAGTTTCTTGAAATGCTGTTTTCTTGAAGAGCGCTGAAGAATTTTCAGGGGTTGTTTGCCTGGAATAAACTTTCGCACTGTTTTGTGGAATAGTTTTTGAGGGACTGACAGAATCATCAGTATTTCATACTAATACATAAAATGCCTGAGCTATTTCAGGAAGAGTCCTGCCATTCTGTGCTAGCAAAAGAATAGCTTTTCTTGTCCAACCAGTATCTGGCTAGGAGACTTGGGGAATATTTTTATTGTTGATTTGGGAAAAAACCCAAACAAACATATAGGGGTAGTCAGTGTTATAATCCAGTATCATGCTTGATGTTTGAGGCAATCAGGGAGGTGTTTGACATTAATGATCTTTAAAAAGTTGTGTTTTGTACTTAGAGAAATGCAGATGTCATAAAATAGGTATGGTTTTGATGTCTAAATGGTTTCCTTTGCCGACAGTTAACTCTGAGAAACTGAATGGATATTAAGCTTTTATTGCTTATTTAGTGTTTAATGGAGACAGTATGCCAAGAAATCTTCATTTCTGTGGGCTGACATCGGGTGAGCTACAAAGTCAACTTCAGAGAGAAGGTAACAGATATGAAGAGTTAGTACCAGATTCTTTGGAGTATTTTTAACTGTCTTTCTCTTAGTTTTGTATCTCTTCCCCTTTATGCCCACCTTTCCCTCATTTCTTTTACAATAAATCATTAGCAATTTTTTTTCTTTATGTTTCTTATTGCATGTAGGTATTGCTTGTGACTGGAATGTGCTTGCATATATAAAACATACAAAAATACTGTATACATGTGTTAATATAACTGGGGAGCTGTTTTAACTGTTTTAAACCTTAAAATCCTGATGTAGTTTCAGGTCTTTGGCAAGATTAGTCCAGAACATTTAAACTAAAAGAAAGGGTTATGTTATTTTTAAGAAAAATATAGTTTTGATAAGTTTGATAATTCATTAAATAAGAGTTGGGACTGGATGATTTTCAAGGTCCATTCTAATCCATAGCATTCTCTGATTTTATGAAGTGAATACTATCAGTTGCAAGGGATAGGTTGTAAATGGGATGGTATGTTGTCAGTTCTATAACTGGAATACTTTCTCTCTCTGTGTTCTAAGGACCTTACAGTGAAAATGTGCACAGAATTCAGTTTTGTAGTTTGCAGTGCTGAAGTATGTTAAGGGCGGCTGAGATCTGAGGCAGACCTTTGGAACGTGTTATGGTGCGTCCTTTTTGTTAGATTTTAGTATTTTCTTAAAATAGAATATAATTGCATATTAGCTCAGTTGTTTAGAGCATGGTTCTAATTACGCTAGGGCACAGGTTTGATCCCCATGTATGGGCCATTCATTCTGGTTTGAGCTCATTTTAAAAGTCTGGGATATGCTGTTAAGAAGGAGTCCAGAGGGGAAGAGTTGATGGAGATGAAAGGAAGGAAGGACAATGCTGATGCCAAATTTACCAGCCGTTTACTATGCCATTTTTCTCAGCTCTTACAGAATAAGAAATGAAATGTTTCAAAAAGGACAGTAGTGTTTTGCAGGACATGGCTCAGTAACAGGGATTCTTCTGCTGCAGGGAAAACTAGTCCAAGGTTGGTGCACTTTGATTTGACTTTCTGAATCTATGAGTCTCACTCTTGGGATGGAGAAAGGTGACCCTGCTGTTTCCTTGGATGCTCTACTAACCTAAAAAAAATGTATTTCCTTTTTTTTTCTTTCTCTTTTTCACCTTCTTTCAGTGGTCTGAGAAAAACATAATTCACTACAAATGTGTGCACTTGCCATGTCACTTTTGCTAGGTCACCATTGGAGCATAGGAGATTGGGGAAACATTTTTCTCAAGGAAACTGGTGGTTTGTTGTTTTGGTTTTGTTTTTACAGGGACAAGTTACCTATAGTCAGAGCTGCTACTTCAGGGTAAAGAGGAGCTACTCTAGTTCTGAACACTCAGCTAAAGCCAAACTCTTTGTAAGGAGCTTCCTCTTGTGTACTGCTAAATATTGCACTGCCCCTCCAGTGGGAAACCTTCCCCATCTTTAAATGTGTTACTTATTTTAACTTGTAATACCTGCTGTGTTGCCTAATTGAAAAGCTGGAGTATTGCCAAAGCATTCTACAGTATCTTCTGCTTATGTTTGGGGAGTTTTGTGGGTGTACATCAGTTTAAATTTTTCAGTCTTGCTTTGATTAAAGTATCTGGCCCAGGTTTCAGATTTTTTGTTGGTGTTTTGGGATTTTTAAAATATCCTTTCATGTTCATTAAGGAACATTTGTTTTGAACAGAACAGTGCTTCAGGGGGTGTTTTTAAAGGCATTGAAACATTAAAATGTTTCTGAGGCAATGATGTGTTACAGCCAGAATGAGTACAGCTTGGAAGGGATTTAAGTTCTCCGTCAGGAACAGGGACTATCAGGAAGTAATTAATAATGTGTCTGCTAAAAGCAGATTTCAGGAAAATTAGTTCTTGCGGTTATATAAACAGAAGAGGGATGGAGTATGTCAGCAGAGTGGGTTGTTGTTCATTTATAGTGGAAAACTCTAAAAAAAATGTGTCCAGGTAAGCTTTGGAGGCAGTCTCCAGCTCTCTGGGATTTTTTTTCTCCCCTGATTTATAATCAGCATTGCTTCATAGGTATTGGCTTTATCTCTGTTGGCTCTTAATCAGGCTGTGTGCTGGTACTGTCAGAAAACACCCTGAGAGTATTCTGCAAATACTCCTGCAGGTTAATACAGCTTCATACCAGAAACTCTCAGATTATTTGACTTCCAATATGAAGTCTTTATAGATAATTGTATATTCTGTCCAAGGTGTTGACTAGGGCAACTTGTGTCTATGCCTAGATAAAGAATGAAGTTGACTTCATGATGGTGACAGAACAATGATTTGAGACCATTTTCCTTTAGGTGTGTTATAGTGCCTGAAAGTATCTTTAAGTATAACTTAAATATTTGAGTGTTAGTGTTACAATACCAATTACTGTATTAAGCAATGTTTTTATGAGAAATTTTTGGTTTATCTGTATCATGTTGTGTGGTCTTACAGAAGAGCAGCTAGTGTAAGCAGCAATGTCAGCCCTTTTACCAGAAAACAGCTCCTCTGGTAAAGAACTGTAAAGAACTTGCATGTTTTACCTGTCTCCCTATGAGGAAAGTTTTTAGCATTTTAGGAAATGATGGGGTTTTTTGGGGTTTTTTTTTGAGGGGGGGAGGGTTGGGTTGTTTTGTTTTTTTGTTATGAGTAAAAATTGCTGCTCTTTCAGTGTCAGCTTTTCTAGTACACTGTAGTTTTCACAATACTTGAGTGTCTTGTCTGCTATATTGGCCATGTCATCCTATTTTGCTTATTGGAAAGAAGAAATATTTTCAGGTTTTTTTAACATTCACAGAAAAGCTGTTTATGGTGGGAATTTTTGGGCCATATTTAGTGTTGTCAGGACACATATTCTAAGTATTCTAGGTGTTAAGTATGTTTCAACAGCAGTTGACATGTTACATTGTGTGCCTAATTGCTTTATGCAAATGCTTCAAACCAATATGCAAGGACAAAAAACTGGAAGAATAGGGGTAGAAGGATAGAAAAGAAATGTAGCATTCTGATGCTGCATCTCTAAGATATGTGTGTGCAGTGTGTGCCATCTGCTTCTGCCAATATGACTGAAAATAATAACGTTAATTGTAAATGCAGCTTGAAATCATGGACAAGCTCTCACCATGTATTGCTAAAGTCTTTATTAGACTTGGAGGGCAGGGAAGGACTGCAGTCCTAAGCTTGATAATTTTAATTCCTTTACTTTTCACTTACTGTACTAGTTAATTATATTGATAAGTGTAAAATCTGTATTTCACTAGAAAGTTTGAGAATTTAATTTACTGTTTGGAAGCTTGAGTTATGGCCAGAATGATTAGGTGTTTAAAAATAAAAAAGGCAAAACACACCTTTAATTTAAATAGGTAAAAAGTTTGGGGGCTTTCTTTCCAGGAAAAATATGCCACTGTTGTCTATAACTTTGAAGAGGTCAGCACAGAAAACTTACTTAGCTAAGTATTTTAGTGGTAGTTGAGCAAATGTATGCAGTTATAAAGAAAACAAACAAAAAACAACTCCATTAAAATCTTTCATCTTTTGAAATGAGGGGGTAGGAGAAGAAGGTATATCACAGATATACTAATGTGGATTCTTATTTCAGAAGTTTTATTCCCCTCTGAAATGTTTTGACACTTCAATAAGCTTGTAGATTCTGTCATTTCACCTGCCTAATACTTTGCCTGGATTTTATTACGGCATTTGATACTGTACTTCCCAGCATCCTTCTGAAAATTCTGACTGTGAAGTGAGCAGATAGATGGTGTGGTGGAAGAACTGGCTAAAGGACAGGGCTCAAAGGGTTGTAGAGGATGGGGCTACACCTGGCTGGAGACCAGTCACCAGTGATGTTCCTCAGGGCTCAATCCTGAGGCCAGTTCTGCTCAAAGTTTATATTGGTGATCTGGAGGCAAGAGTCAAATGCACTATTAGCAAGTTTGCTGATGGTGCTAGAGTGAGAGGTGCTGTTGACACATTATTAAGGGACAAGAACATGAAACTGAACAAGAAGGAATGCCCGACTCTGCACCTGGGATAGAGCAGCACCTTCCACAAGTACAAATTTCAAGAGGAGTGGCTGGGAGCAGCACCACAGAAATGGGTCTGGGGATGCTGGCTTGACAGCAGGCTCAAAGTCAGTAGTGGCAAGCCTTCAAATACAACACAACCAGCTGGTCAAAATGAGTGATTATCCGACTCTATTTAGTGCTGCTGCAGCTTCATTTTGCATACTCTGTACACTTCTGGGCCCCAAAGTTTTAAAGGTATGTGAAGGTCGTTAAATAATGTGCAAGTGGAGGGCACTGAAGCTGGTTGAACAGCTAGAAGTAATGCCCTGTGAGAAGCAGCTGAAGACACAGGGTTCATCTAGTTTGGAGAGAAGGAGGCTGAGGGGTGACCACACTGTTCTTGGCAGCATCCTGAGGTGGTGGAGAGGGAAGTTGCTGATCTGTTCTCAGTAATACCCAGTAGCAGGGCATGTGGGAATGGCTGAAAGCTGCATCCATCAGAGCAGGTTCAGACTTGACATGAGGAAACATTTCTTCACCAAGAGTGTTGTCAAAACATGGAAGAGGTTTCTTTGAGGAGGAGTTGATGCCCCAAACCTATCAGTGTTTAAAACTTTTGTTCAGCACTGAAGTGGTCAGGCAGTTGGATTAGGTGACTGTTTTCTGTCCCTTTCAACTGAATATTCTATTCTATTCTATTCTCATGATGAGTCAAATAAGACTGTTATTTGCCTGAAATGCCAGGGATTTTTTAGCTTTGAAAACACTTTTAAAAACACATAACACAAGTGATATACTGGAAACAGGATTTTTGACTCTTTCAGAACAGGTGTTCACAAGCATTATCACCATGTACAGGTGTAGCCAGGAGCAGGTTAATGCAATCCTCACTTTAGCTTGAAAAATCACCACTTGGACTCTGGCAAAGGAAAATCAGAGAGCTACAAATATTGCAAATCCCCTACATCTTATAGAGAGCCATTTGCTAGTGGGACTGTGTGGGGAAAACAGATTTTTGTCTCACTCGCATGTCTCTTATTGCAAGAAGTTAATGGCAGTTTGTATCCAACAAGTTGCTATGAACTCCACCTCTCCAGGCAAGTTTGCCCACATAATTTCTTGGAATATTCTGAATTATGGGCTGACATTCCTGATGAGTGTCCTGCACCCAGGCTCTGTAGAAAATGAACTTGCTGGTCTCTAAAACGTCACTTCTTCATAGGATGTGTTTGTTTTGACCACATATCCATCCTGAACCCTGCTGTATAGAATAGCCCAAACAATGGAACTGCCTGGAGCCAAAAGAAGTGGTGCCAGTAGAACCCAGTCTCCTTCAAATCAGAGGCAGATATTGGGTCAAGTCACAGATGATAAGCAGTCTTGAAAATATGTTACTGATGTTGTAAAACCACCCTAAAAATTATCTAAAATAATAACCTTTACCAGAAACAGGAAAGTTGATAACTGACTGATGCACTAAGAAGAGTCTTTCTAGGAAAAAACCCTCAAATGTTGTAAGAATGTGACTTTCTCTCTGTTTGATAATGACTATTTTTATGGCTGAATTTACGTTTTGGCTCTCAAAAATCCAAACCCCAAAACACTCTCCCACTCAGTTTATTATTTTTTTTCTCTGATTCTAAGTTATTTTGATTTTTAGAAAGAACAATAACCAATGTCATGTATCACTTTGGACACAAAAACTCAAGTAATGTGGCAGCATGCATTCAGGCCAAGCAGTCCTTGCTTCCTGAAGAAGAATAAGGATCAGTAACAGTCACATGCAAAAGATTTGTGTGGTATTGTCAAAAGTGTGACGTGTCTCAATGACAAACACACCTTTTTTGCCTTCCTAAACTTGTTCCACCACTGAGTTTCTTGGCCAGAGATGCATGAAAAGTACTCCCGTGCCTGTGTGGTACTTGTGTTGCCTAAATGGAGTGTTGAGAAGTGGCAGCTCTTCATGGGGCTGCAAGTCTGGAGCCCTTCCAAGCAAGAACCTCTGGAGAAATGAAGCCAAGGGAAGAACAGAGCTCACTCCCCGTGCAAACTTGTAAAGGGTGAGAGAGATGGGGCATGATTGGTGCTGTGGAAGTGCAAGTGGGGAGAAATGTTGTTGCTGGTAATGCTGAGATGGGTAGGAAAGTGGCTGGCCAAGTCACCATCCAGCACTAAATGGGTAAAAGGGAAGTGCTGTTTTTTAGTAGTCCCCACATGCCTGTAAAACAGCTGCCAAGAAGGATTTCAGATTTTTTTTGTGCGCTCACCTGAAACCGTTTGAGAACATTGGTGTGATGAAATGACTGATTATGTCATTCAGGTACAAATGAACTTTTGTTTTAATTAATGGAAGAAACTATGGGAAACAATCTTTAGCACACACTTGGTAATTAATCAGTTTGCAGAGCTGTTGCAATGACTGCAGAAAGCTGCCAGGTTTATTGGTGAGAGTTTGTTGCTCTCATGTCACATCTTTTTATTTTAAAAAGCAGCAGGTTTATTGCTCCCACGTTTCATCTTCTTGTGGGGATTTTTTCCTTTTCCTGAATGAAGCAGAGAGATGGGACTTCTGAGTTGCTTTAGAAAGTGTGGTTTATTTTTCTTCTACATAGGCAGAAAGGGTGAGTTCGT
Source organism: Cinclus cinclus (assembly GCF_963662255.1). Taxonomy (NCBI): domain Eukaryota; kingdom Metazoa; phylum Chordata; class Aves; order Passeriformes; family Cinclidae; genus Cinclus; species Cinclus cinclus. The sequence continues at coordinate 47,730,999 of NC_085046.1, forward strand.
TTTACAGATGTTCACAGAATGGCTCAGAAGCCACAAGACTTATGGTTACAAGGTCTTTTAATGATTTATTAACCAATGAAACACTGCCAACAAAGATATTTACGTTATTAAACCAATACTAAGAAATTTTGTCTAATTACAGTGTAGAAAGCCATTACAGTGGCTTTCTTAGCCAATCCTGTTCTGACACACAAACTTACATTGCTGCACTCTTAAAACGTCTTGTTACCTTTATTTTTGCTATATCTTAAATTTTAAAGCTAAACATATCTCTACTTAACTGTGTTTAATTTTAAGCTTTGGCTTACAAGCCCAGTGTTCTGAGGATTTCTTATGTTTTGAATTCCAACACTGCCAAGCTGTGTCTGTTCAGTTAAAGAATCACAACATTTTGATGCTTAGTGTGATGAAAGAGGCCCTGCCATATGTCCAAACGTGGATCTAATGAATGAACAGGCAGAACGAGACTAGGGACAAATTCCCATACTGTGACTATCCCCTGTCTAGAGGGCTTGAGGCATAAAATAGTCTGTCAGTAGCAAGGATTTCAGAGTGCATGGAATTTATAAGCTGAATCTGATGTTTTGAGTCATGCTCGAAAACAAACTGTAGCCAGTGCATTTTAAGACTATGCTTTTCTCCTTGCAGAGAGCCCCACAAGGCAAATAGATGCTGAGCTAATGCATTCTGAAACAATTAATTCTGGCTGTACTAATTGCATTCCCATATTGTGCTGTATCTAGCACTAATCAACTGGAAGTAACAGCTTCCTATATAATTGGCACTGAGTGCCCCATCAAAACAAAATAAATATATTAGCCAACGCAGATGGAATTTTTTTTTGAGGTTTAGGTTTATTTTTATTTTGAAGTATGGCCGTTGATGATGGCCTGATGTAAGGTTTAGATCTCATCCCAAACACTTTCCTATGGGCTGCTGTTATATATAAAAGCACTTTAGCATGAGGGTTTTCAGTACAAAGCCAGTGCTATTTACAACACGAGTGCAGCAATTCTGCTCATGCCCCTGGGTTCAGGTGGTCCAAAGTTCCCTGCAGTGCTCAAGGCATCTGACCAAACACACCATGTGTGTCTCCTTCCTTTACAGCCATTTACTAGCCATGTTTCAGGCATCTGCTATATAAACAGAAGATTTAAAGGTGCATTGTGTTTGTCCACCCCTGCATGGTGCTTTGAATTCCCTAAAGGCTGGTCCGTCTGACTTGACCTAGGCATTGGTCGTCCCTGGCCGCCTGTGTCTTCCTCAGCTATGATGTGTGCACTCTGGCAGCTCCCTGCACCACCTTTACTCTTCCCTTGTGCCCTTGTTATCCTCCCTTGTGTTTGCTTAGTATTACAGGTCCCCTGCTGGGCTTTCATTGACTGTGTTCTTGCAGCCTTGGAGTAGAAAGGAATGGGAAGAATTTCTCTCTCTCTTGCCATTTACTGAAAGACAATCCACCTAGGAGGAGGCCAAGTTTTGTTCTTGAATTTCAAAAAGCTATTCCCCCAGCGTTACAAAAATGTGTATGATGTGGTTTTTACTGCAGGATGTACAGCTTAATCATCTGAGCATTTTACACAAAAATAAATTTTCTGCGTGTTTCCATGAAACTTGTGACCTTTTGAGTCCATCCTTTCTAGAGGCTTTAATTGGGCAAATATTCTCATGGAGGATTTGAGTGAATCATGCATCAAACTGCTCCAGTTTTATAGGAAATTCAACTTGAAAATTCTTTTAAAAGCCTTGTAGTCAGAATAGACTTAGGGTAATTGTAACTAGTGGTTAAAGGTAATGCACACACTTTTTCATGGAGAAACTGTCTGGCAGTGTAAGTTGCTATAGCAGCTAAATTTACAGTGCAAATAGCAGTGTATATGCTTTATAGAATGATTACTGCACTATTCAGGGATTTTAGTGGACTTTTAATCTTTTGTTTGTATCAGCTCTGGATGTGCTATTAACTAACACTGCCATTTTTCAGGAACTGGATATGGAAGTTTCTTTAAGTTGTCCTCCTTTTTATTGAAAGCATTTGAATCAGTATTGAAAACCTTAAAGAATGCACAGCATCATGCTTTTTATTAATTTAATGATCTCACTCTAACAGCATGGAGAAATGACCCTTTTAAATCTGGACAGTGCTTCCTTATTTCAAATGGCCTAATTGAACATTAATTCTCTTGCTTCACAAATCCTCTGAGAGATGAAGAGGAATTTGATAATGTGTTAGAAGCAATTTCTAGGGCCTACTTGCCTAATTCTCTTGGTCATCAGTTTAGCAAAAAGAGAACTGACATTGTAAGATGGAAATATCACTTGAAATTATGGGGTGTTTGTGACTAATGTGATTTGGTTTTGTTTATTTGTTTGTTTAGAAATTCTTCCTGTATGGATCCGCCTTCTAGTGATGGTGAAACTGGAAGAAGACCACTCTAAGCAACCACAGGATGAATCAGGTCCCAGCTGATGCAGAAAATGCTCACAGTAGCAGTGTGGAATCTTGTCCTTCCTTGCGGGATGTCCACTCTATCAACCCAGCGCAGCTGATAGCAAGGATTGAGTCATATGAAGGCAGGGAGAAGAAAGGCATATCAGATGTCAGAAGGACTTTCTGTTTGTTTGTTACATTTGATCTCTTATTCATAACCTTACTGTGGATAATAGAATTAAATGTGAGTTGTCTTTTCAGTACCTACCCTTAGACGTTATATTAAGTATTTATTAACTTCAGAGATGGTTAATAAGTTGCTTCCTTCTATCCAAAATTATGTTATTTGTATCTATTGAAGCTTAAGCAGCTTCTTACTTTAAGCTTCCATGAACACTGTACCTACTCAGCTGCATCTACTTTTATTCATTAGGATACATGTTTATCTTCTTATTATGAAATCTTTAGACGTTCCTGTAGTCTGTGAACCATGCTGAAAAAAAATCAGAAATCCAGTGTAGTCTTCAGGCATCAAATAAACAAAAATGTTACTGTATGTCTTTGAATTTAGCAAGAAGTATGAATTTTAACAGCCTTTGAGACTCTGCCATCTGGGTAGCTTTAAGTCAGTGATGTTTCACTGAGGTCTTAGTCCCTGAAAAGACTTCTACTGGCCAAAACTTTTATTTTGTTGTGATGTATTTTCTTTGGTCTAAACTTGGTGTGTTATACATTATAGATAGTAGAGTATATTTAAACAACATAAACTCCCACAGTTGCCAGCTTTTAACTCCAGCATTTGTAATCTGGAAAATGAGGCTGTTCTCCTAGAATTTCCAGAAAGCAAAAGGATAGCTCGTTTGTTGTTATTTTATAAGTAGCATCCTAGTTCTTGAGCTGGATTTTAAGCTATAGTCTAGTTTACATTTAAGAACAGACACACTAGGGAGGAATCCCTTTTCTAAAAGGAAAGATCTTGAGTAAATACTTTTTATCAGCATTTCTTTACTAGATAAATAGCCTTGGTTATTAATTTCCATTATGAAGCTTCAGGACCTGACAGTTCAATAGTGCGTTGATACGGTGAGAAATACTCATTCTGATTTAATTTGAGAAAGCAGATTTTGCTTGCCTGAATGATGTAATTTTGGGACTAGACTTTCTGTTTTCTCTCTAGGTAGAAAAATGGTTGCAGCAGTATTCTGATGCAGTTTTTTCTTTAGGCCAGTTTCTCAACAGCTTGTAGACTTAGAGGAACAGGGAGGATTTATATCTCTTGTTGAGATTTCAGAGTACAGATTCTCACATTAGAGCTCTCAGGACATTGAAGACTTTGAACAGAAAATGCTACCAACTCATGATTTTTCATTATGAATGCTACAGCATCAAGGGACTTCAAGATCACAGCAGTTTTCTTTGTAAAATGCTGTATTTTCAGGACAACATATTATGAACTGGTGTCCTATACTGCCACATGTCAGCAAGAATAAAAACCAGGTTTTTGTCATTAGAAATCAATGATTTTGGAAGCTAAAATTTGCTGTCTGGGATCTGACATGTGCTTAGGTTTTTTGTTCTGTTTTTCTTTGAATCACTTTGTTTGCTGGGAAGTAAAATAGCATTGTGTTAGGACTGTATATTATTGGTGCATACATAATGGGTCAGAATTGCTATGAGATTTACTGTAAACATTGTTTTCACTTTGTTGCCATTATGTAGTTTCCTTTGGTGTTGTGTCATTTATCATTAAATGCTTCGGGGAGTAGCTCCATCGCATTCTGAGCAAAAATCAAGGCTTCCATTGTTCTGTGTCTATCCTTATGTCAACATTGCGGTGCTCACACAGCCACACAGTGATGAGCAGCTGGAGTGGGGGAAGTGGATCTTCCTTATTTATGCTGGAAACAAATAATCACACTTGATGCAGTAGAGCAACCAAGGGAAAACTGTATTTAGTAAGTGTTTTGTTAGGTAGCCATAGAGGAGAGGGAGAGAAGAAGAAATAGAACAAATTCTGAGTTGAGTTACTAGTCTCAGGAAAACACTGTCCAGTACTATAGGTGGAAACATGTGGAAGTGTGTAGGCTGCATTGCTTTGAGATAGAGAACATATGTTGTTGGCTTGCTTTGGTAATACCTTTCCTTATGAAGATGACAGTAGTCAAACTCAATATTAAAGCCTTCTGTTGGTGTTGCTTTACGTAACTATTTCACGCAGTGCTTAATTATGGAAGTTTGTATCAAAAGCAATAAGAAATGGACACTGAGGTTTTTCATTTTCAACTAAGATAGATACTCCTCTCATTCTCTGTGACAACACATTTTAAATTATTTTCTTACAAGGCCGGTTTGAACAGTAGAATCCTTCCACTGGGAAGAAGCATGGTAGTGGCTAAGGAAGATGTAATTTTGAATCTCATCAGCAAATGGAAGAATTAAACTTGAATGTTAGTTATTTGTGTGAGATTAGTCTAATAGTTGCAGCTTCTGCTTTTTTACTGTGGATCTTTTGGCTCAGCTTTCTTAACAAATCATGTGAGGACTGATAAGAAAGAGATCTGAAGTATGGATTCAGTTTCTGTTCTATTTCCTGTTTGCTAGCATGTGACTAACTAGAACTGGGTTATGGTTGGCTTTTTGGTCAGCTGTTTTGATCCTCCTTATAAGAAGTAAAATGCTTTGTGAGTTTGTGTAACAGACCTTAGCATATGATCATTTATTCTTCCCTCAATAACTTGTTTGCTTTAATTTTGAGAAAGCCTGAAATGTAGCTTGCCTTGGGCAAATGATAATCCTAGATGTTTTCACTTTGAAAAGTCTATGCAATCTTGAAAAACAAAGAACAACAGTAGTCTTGATATTATCATTCTTGCTGGACAGCTCTTCTGTATTTAGTTCAATTATCTTTTTCTGTATCAGCAGGGAATTATTAGTTTTAATAATAATTCTCTTCATATTTGAGTGTATCTTGTTTTCTGAAGCTGTGTATGTTGTTGTTCCTTTGTAGGTAAAAGGAGGCATTGAGACTACCTTAGAAAAAGAAGTCCTACATTATGACTACTCTTCTTCATATTTTGATATATTTGTAAGTGTTCTTAAAAAAAGAAAAAGGAACAGCAAAAGTATAGTTTTCCCAATCCTCCTTCCCCAGATGTTTCCTAGTTTGAGTCTTTTGAAAGCATTGATTTTTTTCTTGGTAATTTAAACCAGAAGGGCCAAGTTTCACCCATCTGGGAGTTGTCTAGTCCTGCTCTGGCAGCAGGCTTATGGGGCCTGTGTATGGAAATGCTTAGGGCAAATTGATTTGCATCCTTACCTTTGGGGTGCATGAAAAAGCCGATCGAAAACTAATACAAAACTTTGATGTGACATAAGGTAATTCATCAGGAGGACAAGACCCATAGCTCTCCAGCTCTAAAATCATTTTGATTAAACCAACATTTTTGTCCCTCCTTGGGCATAAGGTGGCTGCAGTGAAGAGAGACTTGTTCTCAGGGTGGCCTGCACAGGGCAGGTTTCTCAGAGTTCTGTATTTTATAACTCAAACAGTAAAAAGAGCTGACTTGGAGTATGATTCTCCTTTAGTATGTATAAGTATCTTAGATACATAAGAGGAACTTTGTTGCATTAGGAAATTTCTTTAAGCAGAGCTCTAGCTCTGTAATTGCAATGCATTTTGCACTGCATGGGCCAAGTAAAAGCTGTTTCTTTACATTTCTTCTAAAGGGCAAGACTGTTAATTCTACTAGATCTTGTTTGCCTTGCAGATATGACTTGGTTTGGTATCAGTCATTTTATAATGGTGACCTTGTCCAGTATCTCCCTTTGAAACTGGTATAAAACCCCATACTTACTTCTGCATTGGACATTTGCTGTGTCAAATTAACTTATATACTGAATTCAATAATTTTATAAGCTATGTTCCTTCTCCCTTTCTCATTGTTTTTCTGGCAGGTTCTTCATGATTTACCATACTGCAGAAGGCAAAAAAATGTTATCTGTAACAAACTCTGGAAATTACATTATCCTGTAGGTGAACCAAGGGCTAAAAACATGTAACGCAAAATAATAGACTTTTATTCCCTGAAAAGGGACTATGACTTTAAATTTTGCAAAATTATTTGTGGGTTTTTACAGGATTTCTTCTGTTTTTACTATGCATTTGCATAAGAGTAAATGGATTTATCATTCCTCTGGCCATGGCTGTCTTTGATTTCTCTTCATTTTTAAGCATTCATTTCACACTTTTTTGATTCTGAACACATCTTTTAAAACAAGTTGGAAACAATCTACTATCAAAAAATAAACAGGGAAGTTGAAGCTCAGGGTCCCTGATTCAGAGATCTTGTCTGTCTGCTACTGATTTAATTTTCTGGCCTACAAATACAGTAACTTACTTTTTTCTACTGCCAAACAGAATGACTTGCTGTTATAGGCAGCTATATAGAGAATAATTGATTGTTACAATGTTAATATTTCACAAAATACTAGAACTATAGTAGTACATTGCTAAGATCAGTGAGATGCACTGTGATATTCAAGGCATTTACTGGATTAACTGCATCCAGATTTAACTGTTTAGATTCCAGTCAGGTAAAATGATCATGAACACACTTTGGATAGCTTTCTGATGTTTCTAACTTATTTGTGGAATGGCACGTGCTTGCACATTTGAGTCTGTGTAGGCATGTTGATATTGCCATTTGCTTTACAAATGGGAAATTACCTTCTATTTCTGTTTTATAAGAGCACATTCAAAGTTGTTTCTTGGTAACAGAACTTAGACTGTCCTATTTTAAGTTTGTAAGTAGTTAGTATTTTCGGTGAGCTAAGAATATTGTGGTTCTGTGTTCTGAATTAACCAACCAATATTTTTTCCTTTCTCTATAGCTACTGGCAGTCTTTCGGTTTAAGGTGTTAATACTTGCATATGCAATGTGCAGACTGCGCCATTGGTGGGCAATAGCTGTGAGTAGTAGCCAAGCATAATGGAGTTTTTCCTAGAATGGATCAAGCAGACAAAATTTAGATGTCTCTTAACGCTTGTATATTAAGAATCATCTTGATGGTGTATATATACAAATTTGTTGTACAGTAACAAATTAAAAACTTGTTTTCTGGAAGATTTTCAACCTAAAGGCAAGAATTTTATAGTACAGTGGGGGTGGTTCTTATTAGGTATCGTGTTAATGCAAATGGAAGATTTATTTTTAATCCAGTATGGATGGCTAATTTTAACTGCTTGTTACCTCTGGGACTTGTTAATTAATGTTGGAAATATATTTGCATTTGTAATAGTGGACCTTCTTCAAAAACAAGAATTGGCATTATTTTGCCAGAGATCTAGGTATCCATTAAGTCCCACATTCTTACTTTATAAAGTTTTTGGTGTCATCCATTGGACAGGACTTGTATTGCTTCATGCTCCAATATTTAATGTTAAATACACATCCCTTCTTTAAAAGGAAGTTCTCAAGAACTGTAGGCACCCACATTTGGATTCGAGTGGATTGGAAGCAGTATCTTTAATGCAGCTGTATGGTGTGGATGACAAAGAATGCAAAAACTCATGCTTTCACCACTCGGTACTGTAGGTTGTAATAGTGCTTTATAAATCAGAGTTTTTGGGTTTTTTTTCCTCCCTTACACTGTGGTAGGTGCATGTATAATATGTTTATTTGTAACTTTCCTCAAGTGAATAGCAAGCAGGTTGCTTAGTACTCTGAGACTATATGCCATGATTTTCAAAGATTGTGTTACTAGTGTGGCACAAACACATACATGATGGTAGCCACTGCTCTGATTTTGTATATATTTAAATGCATGCCTCTTACAAGTCCTTGCTCTTAGTTGTGTAGCTTTGGATTATTTGTTAACCCACCAACTTGATGCCTTTGTTTGTGAGATGGTGAGAGTGAACACATCATGATAATAAGTAATTAGATACATAAAGCTTCACTGAAGGTTTTGCCAAAGCCTTGTATGTTAACATCCAACCTGTGATTGACAGAAGTTGGTTCTGATGTTTTTTAGAGAATTGCTGGATCCAAATGCGCTAGAAGATATAGAGGCCTTGCTTATGTGAACAGTACTTGTTCACTGCTTTTTTTGGTTTTTTTTTGGGGGGGGGGGGTGTGATTTAGATATTTTATCCAGCATGCCAATTTTAAAAATATATCAGGGAATACCAAGTCTTCAAAAAATAAATTTTTCAATATGCCATTTCATGAATTAAAGTATTTATTCCAATTTAATCCCACAAAGATATTTTGTTGTTTGAAATGGATATTTTGACTTGGATGGTAGTGAAAAGCATGTGGAATGACTGCTATTTGCTTTTTTTCCCAAATATGTAAATAATTGGGGTTTTTTTTAAGGGACTTGATGAATAAAGTACACTATCTTCATTATACAGTGCGATCACAATTTACCTAACTCAGGCAGTTTAACAATTTACATAACTCAGGCAGTTTAGATTCTACACAAATGCTATGTGGAAATCAATGTTTGGAGATGTTTGTATTAAAAGTTATCTTTTGTGAGGTTATTTTTAATAACACTTTAAGTTAATTGTATTATGCTTGTTACATTTTATTAATCTATGTGATCTTGCTGTTGTCAGTAAATATTTAAAGTTGCAACTCAGATAATGGCAGAAATAAACTAAATCCATTTATTAGTTTATCTGTTCTGTCTCTTTCAGTTTACAACAGCAGTGACCAGTGCCTTTTTATTAGCAAAAGTAATTATTTCACAGGTATATATTCTAATCAAATGTTTGTTTTACTGTGTTTTCTTAAAAACAAGATTCTTCACAGCAATTTTTGTAATGGTTTCTTTCTTTTTAGCTGTTCTCACAGGGTGCTTTTGGCTATGTGCTGCCCATCATATCCTTCATACTTGCCTGGATTGAAACTTGGTTCTTGGACTTTAAAGTGTTACCACAAGAAGCTGAAGAAGAAAATAGTAAGCTTGTGATATTTCCTGCAGTTGGCAACATTTGATCCCATATTAACTGGCAGAAGAATGCTTCTTTCAACTTCTCAAAATTTGAAGAGCTGTGGAAAGAATTATATCAAATGGCATGTTTTTTCCTCTTTGGGAAAGGAACATATGCTTTCAAAGAAGTGAGGTTTTAATTAATTTAGGGAGGCAAAGTTAAAAGCTGGAAGGGTCAGATCAGCAATTTGTCAAGCACTTGGGAATGTGTTTAATTTTGTATGCTTGAGATATGAAAATTTAACTGACTTGGGCTTGTAGAACTTTATTTTTTGGATAATGCATAAAGTGTCTGGCTCCTCTTTTAGGAAGAGTAGACACAATAACTAATTCAATGTCACTAACTCTTCTTTTGAGGTGGAAAGGGAAAAATAAAACAAAGAAGTGTTGTGGAGAGTCTGTTTCATGCACAGGCAGAATGAGACCAGGACAAGTATGAATTTCAACCTTTGAGATGAAGCACCAGGTCATCTGACATTCAATATATTCAACTAAATGGAGGAAATCCACTGTTTCAGTGGAAAGAAAATACTGCTTGAGTGGTGAGGGAAAGAAAACTTACAGATGCTTGTGAGTTTCAACAGCAGGAAAGTAATTATACAGCCAACCTGTTATTTATGCATCCTTACCTGAAATAAGGTCTGAAACTCTGTTGGAAGGACATGTTTATCTGTTAGGTAAATAAAAAAAAACTTTACATAGGCATGGATGTCTCCATTTTCATGTGCTCTGAATGCAGTCTTTCTACTTTGATCCCTTCCCTCTTTTTTACTAGTCTGAGAAAGAAGTTGGTTAAATGAAAACAGTGGGGTTTGCCTGGAGAAAAAGAAACTTAGTAACATTTTTTATCTTATGAGGTAATGAGGAAATATATCTGCATCACAATGTTATCTAAAGAGATAAGAAATCTAACCAGTTCAGAGACTTCTGAATCCTTTCATATTGAGTATTCATAGACAAAATATTCTATATGTACACAGGCAAATAGTTAATGAAAGTTTCAGAAACTGAATATGTTGTGACAGATAGGTGAAAGCAAGCTGTTAGTGAAGGGTAATAGTGGCAAAGAGAGAAAATAATTTTTTAGTTATACATGGCACCTCACTGATCATTAAAAATGCATTTAAGAAGTTTTAGTTAGCCAGTGAATATTAATGAATTTACGTATGGCAACCTAATTATGTAATTGCACATAGTAGAAGGAAAGATTCCTTAATTCGTGTGTGCAATATGTCTGTTTTGCTAGTCTGTGTCACTTTAGCTGCCAGCATTTAAATAGAAGACATAAATGTTAAATTAATTGTTGATGCTTTTTAAAATTATATTTATTTAAAGAAATAACTAGTTAGGAATGCTAATGTAATGCATCAGTCTTCAAGAGTCTTCATCAGTATTTGATCTTTAAGATTTTATTTGTTAGCACTGAGGAATTATTTTCTGGTGTTTTTTTTTTTCTTTTAGGATTTTTGATAGCACAGGATACTTCAGAACGAGCAGCTCTTCTTCGCCCAGGAGTCCTCTCTGATGGGCAGTTCTATTCTCCTCCTGAGTCTGTAGCAGGTAGTTACGTTTGCTTAGTGAAAGATTTTTCATATTTACTTTACACTCCTGCATATTTCACGCCCTTCAAGATGGGAAGGGGAAAAAGATACTTTTTGTTTTCAAATGAGAACTATTTATCATCCTAAAATGCAAGATTCTTGTTTGTTCAGTAACTCAGTTTAGTTACTACCCACCAGATGATCTACAATACGTGTGATTAGTTTATTTTAAGTCCCATTCTGACTAAAAAGTAAGGTAAGTTTGAAAGAAAATGGTACCACAACTGAAAGGAGGTAGTTATGGTTTGCTTTGGCCATTGGTTATCCTTTTGGGTCCCTTCCAACTTGAGGTGTTCTGTGACTCTGTGATCTCTTATCTGCCAGCAACAGCATTTATGCAGCAATGCACTATTTAATCCAGCCTAAACTTTATAGTGTCTTAGGATAGACAATGAAACTGGAACTGCTATAAGGCAGACTGAAATTTCAGAGCTCCTTTTCTTTTCTCATAACAAAAAGGAAAAGCCTTCTCTCTATAAAAAGGCTCACCTGTCTGGGTAAATCAAATCAGCGGGTAATGATAAGTACATCTTAACTCTGCATATCATGTGCTTTGTCTAGCTGAGATATGAGTTGATTAAGTATAAAGTAAATGTAAATACTGCAAGATTCAAGAATGTGTCTTAAGCATTTCAAGGAAATAAGTAATTTCTTAATGGAGCAAATAAATCTGAGTTACCTGAAAATGCAGTGGGAACCCCCAAATCCTGTATCTTTTTCCCCTAAAACGTAAACCACCTCTGCAAAGCTGTGCTGTATAATGCAATGTAATTAAAATAATATTTGCCAATTGCTACAGATGAGTTTGCCTATCTTGCATTATAGAATTATACATGTTGGTGATATTTTTCGTTTTAATGTCTATCTCTGGTTTCTCTGTGCTGAGCATCTTGGCTTAGTCAATGACTGTGCTCCATCTAGGGGTCAGAGAGCATTAGTGTCAAGTATAACCAATGATTCAAGGTGGAAATTGATTTTAGCTAAAGCTATGGGTCTGTTTGAGGAATAATGGAAGTGTTGTACTGGACTCAGCTGTTCAACATGGGTTTTGTGGGGTTATTTTAGCAACAGAATACAGAGTGTGAGAGGAAGTGTAACTGGACCTAACGTTTTTCTAGACATTGTGGCTGGGTTGGTGTTGCTTGTGCAGTGAGGTGTTGTGCATGCCTGTGTTGACTGTAGGTGTGCCATTACTTTCAGCTTGACAAGTGGGATTCATTGACAGCTCAGGTGCTTTCTCCAGGTCTGCCATGACTGCCAAGTACATTTTAAGCATCCCTTTATGGGTATGAGGTACAAAAGAAATGGATTAATATATTTGAATTAACACACTCCAGTAGTCACCAAGTGAAACTGCTGTAAAATGTAGAGTAAAAATAGCTCATAATTAAAATTTTTCTTCAAAAATCTGCATTTCTTTATGAGAAGACAAACTATGGATTGTTCTAAGAGCAATTTTTTGGTCAATTTGCCAGACATTGATTTGACAAGTGTTTAGAGAGAGTTTATCTCCTATGCTCATGCAGCAGGGAATAAACCTGCTCTGCTTATATGGCAACATTTATTAAAACAAATCTTTGCTTTTAGGAGGTGACATTTAAAATCAGCTTGGTTTGACTTTTCAGCATATTTGTCTCCTTTTGTCTTTCTTGGAGCTACACCTCTCTGAGGACATAGCCTGGAGCTACTTCTTTATATGGGGTGTCTTGGTTTGAAAGACAGGTGTTTGCTAAGGAAAGCAGAAGCTTCCCTTTGGACTGAAAAAAAACGTGATTCTTCCGATTATTATAATTTTGGAATTAAGAGAGCTCTCAGGCAAAGATATGGGGGTAGGAATAACAGTTCTTTACTAGTGTATCTAACACGACAAACAAGAACAACAACAGCTATGAAATTACCCACAAACAGAACAGTAACTCAGTCCCAGTCCTTTTTGGCTGCAGGCACCTTTTCCCTGAGCTGCAGTTCCCGGTGCTGGGGGTGGGCAGGTCCCGCAGAGCCGCAGGAGGGCTGGGGGTGATGGCAGTGCTGTCCCAGGGGGAGAGAGGGAGATGGAGAGAGAGAGCTCTCCGCTCACGGTGTGGGTCCTGGTGCACAGCAGAATGCTGGATGGTGGTAGTTCACAGCGAGAAGACAGCAGGGCAGGGTCCGATAGTGGTTTCCCGACGCTGGGATGGGACAGAGAGGCAGGAGGCGGCGATCGTCCTTCTCGTCCGAACTCCGCAGGGGAAATGGGCCGAGACCCAGCCTTCCACTTCCTCTTCTGGCTGTTTGAATCTCGCGGGGCTTACCTCTTCCCTCCCGTCCCCTCCCCCTTGTCACCAGGGCCCAGTCAACAGGTATCTTAGCATGACAATGGGGAAAATTCCACAGAGGGAAAAAAAAGAAAGGGAGAGAACTAACCCTCAACATGGGGTAACCCTTCAACTTTGACATTGGTTACTTGGTAACCAAATCTGTTCTGGAGGTAGCAAGTGGAAGATCAGCCTGGAAAGAGTAAATGTATTCAGTTTCTCTACAATTTAAGCTTCAAAACGTAGCTGATAAGATATTCCAAGAAATTAAACACATTCAGACTAATTTGTCAAAAAAAAGCTTAATGCTTTTGTGTCTTTTAACTCCTCTCTGATCTACAGCATTCTTGTCTTCCTTTTCAGGTTCTGATGAAGACTTGGAAGAAAAACAAGACAGTGAAAAACCGATTATATAGCAAATAATAAGAAGCAGGTAGGTTCCTTGACAGAGAACCTGAATATTCCAAAGCTATTTTTTCTAGTTCTGTTCCAAAAAAATTATATAGTGTGTTAATGCTTAAGAGTTCATAATTGTTGAATTCAGTCTGTCTCTCATAGCAGCCTTAAAGTAGGAAATCCTGCCAAGCTATTGAGAGCTTGGAGTTGGGCTCCTCTGCATTTATTTCTTGGCTCTCCTGGAAAGGACAGTGGTGGACCAGATGTGTAAAAGCTCCTTTTTTGGCAGTGAAGATACATACGTCCGTCCTAGTTTGAAAGACAGGTGTTTGCTAAGAAAGGCAGAAGCCTCCCTTTGAAAATGAAAAGTGTGATTCCTCCTCCCTACAAATTATTACAATTTTGGAATTAAGGGAGCTCTCAGGCAAAGATATGAGATAGGAATAACAGTTCTTTACTAATATATCAAACAAGACAAAGAAAAACAATAACAGCTCTGAAATTAGCACCAAAGAGAACAGTAACTGAGTCCCAATTTTTTTTGGCTGCAGGCACCTTTTCCCTGAGCTGCATCTCCCAGTGCTGGGGGGTCCCGCAGAGCTGCAGGAGGGCTGGGGGTCATGGCAGGCAGCACTGTCCCATGTGGGAGAGAGAGATGGAGAGACTCCTCTGCTCATGGTGATGGTCACAGTGCTCAGCAGAGTGCTGGATGATGGCAGGTTAAAGCGAGAAGGCAGCAGTGCAGGGTCTGACAGCAGTGAGAATGGCTCCCAGCACTGGGATGGCAGGGATGGGACAGAGGCGGCGATCGTCATTCTCATCCGAACTCCGCGGGCGAAATGGGCCGAGTCAGTGCCTTTAGTCTCCCCTGGATGTTTGAATCTCGCGGGGTTTCCCTCCTTTCCTCCCCTCCCCCCTGCCAAGGCCCTAATCAACAGGTATCTTAGCATGGCAGTGGGGAAAATTCCACAGAGGGAAAAGGGAAAGAACCAGCCCCCAACACCGTCTTTGGAGATGAAAGCACAACAACATTAGGAAGAGATTTTCTTTGGTTTAAATCTAGGATAAGTATGCCTGAAGACTTCAGGGCAAACCTGCTTCAATATTTCCCCTCCTCAGTCTGTTTAATACTACAAGTGGGTAACACTGTTGCAGCCTCATCTTAAGATTTTTGTAGTCTACTTTGTTTAAATATGAGATTACTTCCTTATTTTGGAAATGACTTCTGGAATTATCATGCCCCATGCTTTCACTTCACCTCTCACAGCAAAACTTAAGCTAGGGCAGGTATTAAATGTTCTTGAGAAGCTGAAACATCTGATTTGAAGCCTTCTAGTGCTCATCTGGAAGAGTTGATGACCTTTTCTTTTCAGCCTCCCTGTTTATAATATCTGTTTACTTTATTCCCATCTTCATTCATCCTGACTTGTGTGATCTGTTGCAGAAAGAAAATCTCTGCAGGAAGTTGTTGGGGTTTGGAAACTGGCAACAGCATCTGTGGCTGACTTGCTGGCAGAGCTGCTGGCAGGAGAATTTATTCGTTAGAAAGTAAAGGGAATGGTTCCCATGTACTGTAATACCTCATGAAGATGTACCTTGTTGACATATGTATATTAGGTTGCCTCCCAGGTAGTATGAAAGTATTTGTCTACAATGTATTTTATTATTCAGTGATTCCTGAAGTTGGTCTTGTAATGACTAGGTGATTACTTCTCTGTGGTGAAAGTATATTTAATAATTGTTGGGTCTCACTAGATAAAATTATTTTATGTTATTGCAGTTTTTCATTCATTTGTTTACCTTTTTTTTAACGCCAAGCATTTTCTTTTTTTTATGGATATGTTCACTTTCTAAAATAAAAGCATTAAAACATGAATAATGCATTATGATATTTCATTGCTTTGTCATCGGAAAAATCTGCATTTGCCACTCCTGTATATGAGGGCCAATAAGGACTCCAGTTTGCAAAGATTTCGTGCAAAATGTATTATAGTACTGTTTACCTGTAGGGAGGCCAAGTTAGTGGTGGTGGCACATGACTTCTTTGTTGCACTGGCTTCAGTATGCTCTTCCTGAAGTTCCCTTCTGTAACTGCTGAAGGAAAATACAAGCCAGGACCAAATATCCTCCAAATATCCTTTACATTGTTTCAAAATAGCCATGATCTGTTTGAAAGCATGCAGGTAAGAATAAACTATTAGAAGAGAAATTCAAACCCTGTCATTTAACAATGTTGGAATGTTCCTAACCAAGGATCTGTAGTATCTCTTCTGAGGAGAGACTGCAGGAGTTGGGCCTGTTTAGTCTTGGGAAGAGAAGACTGAGAGGGAGTATCATTGATGCAGAAAAATATCTCTCAGGCAGGTGCCAAGAGAATGGTGCTAGACTCTTTTTGTGGTGTCCAGCAACAAGACAAGGAGTAATGACTATAAACTAAAACATCAGAAGTTTCACTTCAGTGGGAGGAAGAACTTCTTTACATTGAGGGTGGCAGAGCACTGGAACAGGCTGCCCAGGGAGTTCATGGAGTCTCCCTCGGGAGCCATTCCAAACCCACCTGGATTCATTTGTGTCACCTGCCCTAGGTGACCCTGCCTTGGCAGGGGAGTTGGACCAGATGATCTCCAGATGTCCAATCCAACCCTACAATTCTGATTAAATTCAGTGAGAAAAACACTTCTGGGATAGGAGGTAAAAGGTTCCATTAAACCTATGAACTTCATCTAGGTGCACAACTCATGACTTTACTTGACCATCTGCAATATGAAATACCTCTGCATATCTAAGAAATTCAGCCTATTCTCAGTGCCTGCTTTCTCCTGCAGTTCAGTACTTGTAAAAAAAGTAATAAACTGCAAAGCAGAACAAGCCATATGCAGTGGTGACAGAAAATCCTTGGGGTGGGTGGTAGTTTGTTACACCAGACATGAATAGTTATATTTTGCAGCTGTCAGGTAAAGATTTTGCTAGCCTCTCCTAAATAAGCATCTTTCTTCCTGTGGTGTATGGTCTGGTGTATGGTGGATGTTCTGCTTAGTGAGTTAACTGAGATGCCATGTTTTCATACATGGGTAGTTTGCCAAGGAAGTTATTCCCTTTGGTGCATCCCCAAACAGTTCCAGTTGCTGCCATGAGAAGGTGCATCTCCTGTAAATCTAAAATGCATTGTATGGTATAGAAAGGAGTTAAAATACGTAATCTGGAATAATTTTGTTCAATCCTCTCCACCTACCTGTAAAACCTGCAAAGTTGACACAAAAACCACAGCGAAATCCTGCCTTCTGGGGGATGTTTCTGCTCTCCTTGGGTAGCCCCAGCTACATCTCCAGAAGAAATTTCCACCAATCTTTCCTGAAAAAAGCTGTTTGCTTTAGATTCTAATACATGTGAGGCGATTGTTCATGTGCAGGCCCGTGGTAATGGACTGAATTGTTTGACATGACTATGACAGCAATGTGACTGTGTGTTCTTTGTAATGTGTTGGGTTTTCTTTTTGTTGGGCTTGAAAATGAGATTGAAGACATTTTATTTCAAGAAGCAGTTTTGAATCAAGGATTTAAAAGGAAAAATAACCCAAGGAAGCTGTTAACCAAAGTAATACCGTTACCTGCTTATCATGTATCTGTGACAGGAATGTTTTGATTGATGATTTATTGCCATGTTAACTTCAAAATAAACTCTGCAAGAAAGGCTTCCTGCATTTTTTTTTATGCAAAGAAAGTCAGTTAAGATGTATCAGATTACTTTGAACTCTGAAATACATATGGATTAGAAGAAAACCCTATTTTGAACTTCATTATGAGTATTTTTCATTTAGTGACAGAAACTTGGCACTATGTAATCAGGTTTCATTAAATGCCAAAAGGAGGAAAAGGAGGAAAAGCACCAAAAGCAGAAGAAAATGAGCATAACTCAGAATATACTTATGATTTTGGGGGTTGTTAATTTTGTGGGGTGTTCAGGATCCCACACAGCAGTATGATGAGCTGGCATTTGTTACACAGCTTGAGAGTGTGCACCAGACTATCATGCCACACTCAACATACAATGTAAGCATGCTTGTGGTAGTCTAGAGATATTTCTGACGTGTACATGTCAGAGTCCAGGTTCTTTTGGATGTTCTACAGGTGGAGCTTTTCATGTTCGATATCAAATTTACTTACTCTATATAATAGGCATTACATGTGAGGAGTGATACAATGATATCCTGAAATCACAAGACAAACACACTAACAAGGGCAAGACACAACAGAATCACAATACAAATACAATTTCCATTAGTAATTCTTATATTCTCCACAATTTCCCCGCCTCCTCATTGCCAGAAGTCATGTGGGCTGAGGCCAGCTGAAGCCAATTTTTCACTTCAGATTTCATTTGCTGGGCTGGCTGGCTCAGGAAGACATGATGCTCCAGTAGTTATCCCATTGCCAAGACTGTCATCAAAGAGGGGAAGCAGAAGGAGGATGCTTTCTGGAACAATGTGGTTTTCTACTGAGAAACTCCCACTCTTTTGAAGCTGGCATGTCACAGGTAAGAAGGTCAGCATCTGCACTTGGCACCCCTGAAATATATTAGGTTACACATCCCCCTGTGTTATACTTTACTTGACGCCAGCAGATGCCCATCTTGAGAGGACTTGTCTCTTTGGATTCTGTCCTGGTTTGAAAAGCCAGGTATCTGCTATGGAAGGCAGGAGCCTCTCTTGAAATGAAAAATGTAAACTCCTTCTCTCTGAATTATTATAATTTTGAAATCTAGGATCTCTCAGGCAAAGATATGGGAATAGGAGTAACAGTTCTTTACTAGGAAAATTAAAATAAAAATGCAGTAATGCAAAAAAAACCCACCGACAGAGTCAGAATACAACCTGTTGGTCAGGGTGTTGTTAGCAGTCTGAGTAAATGGTGGCTGCAGCCCTCCTGGAGTGACTGATGTGGTTCTGTTGAAGCAATGATCCTCAGAAGGATGTGTTTTCCTCTCAAGGTCTAGTCGTGGTGTAGATGGACTTGGTCTTCCTCTGGGAATCCAGTGGAAAAAGGCTGCCTTGGTGTTCTAAATCTCAGATTTTTACCTAGGTAGGAAATATTTGGCTCCTCCCCCTGGGTGGAGCATCTCACAATGGGATGATGTAATTTTATCAGTCATGCAGTAAGACTTAGTGGCCCATTAACAGAAGATATCCCCCTGGGCAGAGGACTGGTCCTGGAAGAGATAAAGAAAACTGCCCTACTTGGTTTTAACAGCTGGCCTGTTAACAGAGGATATTTCCCCTGGACTTAGTGAGGAATGGATCATGGAAGAGATAAAGAACTCTACCTGGTTTCAACAGATGGTGTTAGAATACATACTTCTGGTTACATCTTGCATTGCAGCCTAAGACAGACTCCTATCAAACTCCTGCCTTTCATGAGTATTTCTCAATAAGAAATAAGGCAGGGTTCAGGACCTCAGCAATACAAGAGGATTAATGCTTCTGCTTGTACCAGCTGCTTTCAAGTGGAACAGAAATCTTTATAGTGCATAAATGAAGCTTGCTTTCCTTTTTGATTTGGATGTTTGATGCCTCTTGGACTTAAAAAATGTTTTCCCTGTTGGGACACAGCCTTGAAAGTACCGGATCTCTCAAGCCCTACTCATTAAATCAGAGACAATGAATATTATGTGTGCATGCTCATTTAATAACATTTAATGCCAGAACATTCCCATTTCTATTCTCTGACTCCTTGGTTAAAAGAGAAGGGGTTTGTCTTATTTCAGGAAGGGCCCTGAAATATTACAAGACTAACTCCTGCAGTAACAGATGATTTAAAGTGCTTTGCATGTGCACTCACATTGCAGGTACTGTCAAGACAACCATCACACTTAAAAATGCAGGTAAATCACACAAAAAATGCAGGTAATCTAGTTTGATTTCCAGAGGCAAGCGAAGCTAAAGCATTCACATTTCAACTAAAGTGAGCTCTGTCTTCTTCCACAATCACTTAACACAGAATATTTTCTTCAGTAGAAGTGTATTCTGTTAGCAGTTTGGTTAATAGGGAAACTCAGAGTGTAAATGGAGATTTTATTTTAGGGATTTTCATTTGGTTTAGACACAGCAAAAATGATTTTTTTAATACTTTGATGAACAGAAAGAAAATAGACAATTCACTGTCATGTTAGCAGTTTAGTAGCATACTAAATCCCCTCTTTCTTTCCTCCATCATTATTTCACTTTATCCTCTACTAAGTAAAACTGAAGGTAACATGAATGATGTCTATCTTGAAAAACAGTCTTTAATAACTACTTGCTCAACATCTTTCAAAAACTTTATACAGGTCAGGCAGGTTAGCAAGTTGCAAAATGTTGCCATCTTCTGCAAAGTGTTTAGGAGGTAAAAGATGAGTCCTAAAAGCTTTGTAAAGCACATGTTCCACAGTCCATTTCCATGTTGTTGAACCAGACTCAGAATCTTCATTCTGAAATACAGTAAAACAATGACAAACAAACAGAGATTCTGTTTAACTAGAGGAGAGCACCTCCCAAACTTTACTATGCAAGACTACAGCAATTGTAAAATTCTGCTGGAATTAGGAAAGTTCATTCTATACATTTAATTCTAAGGTCTGTAAAGTCACTTGCAGAATGGTTGAGCTTAACTGATCAATTAGGCAGATATTTAGACACAAACAGGTTGTACTTTTAATTTATATGCATCCTTATTCTTCTACAGCATAAAAATTCATTCCCAACTCAGAGGCCATGGAGGCTTGTAATAACATTAAGTACAATGTCCAAAGTTAAAAGGTTCCCTCAATACCTATAGCACTTCAGAAAATTTAAGCCACTTTCTTTCAGAATCTTGCCACACTGCTACTTGATTCAGTTCCCTGAAAGAGCTGGGATTAGAAGTCTGTATCAGAAAGACCAGAAGTTTCCTGTTTCTGTATGTTGTTAGTTACCCACTCACAGGACTAGTTACAGTATTCTCAAACCTGAGAGTTTGTTGAGTTGGATTCCTCTATTATATACTGCCTTCTGATGGAGTAGAATATGGCTAGTTCTTTACTCAGGCTTTCAAAACACTCCTTTTCTTCATCCCAGTTTACCTGTTACAAAAAAAAAAAAACGAACAAAAAAAAGTAATTTTATAGAATCTGGGTCAGAGCAGTCAGAGACTTTAGATAGAGTCTTAATATGGACAATTTATATTAATGTATTGGCCATTTTTGTCCTGCTAAAGTAAAAGCATAGAATGAAAAAAGAGGATAGGAATTCAGGCTTTTAAATCAAAACAGACAGTCAGTCAGCCAGTAGTTACAAATATAGAGGCAAAGCATAAGTAATCAGCAACCACAGAACACCATCTGGAACACAGTACATTTAAGCTGCGTCAGAAACTGCAAAGTAGGCTGGAATTGCTTAATGCAAAAAAAAAAAAAAGTAATTGTGCATTAATAAAATCATTGAGAGAATATACCTCTGTGGCCAAGCGCAGGATAAACATAGGCAGTCCTTCCAATGGTGGGACATAGTTGTCTATCAGAAATGGTAACCCAGTAAGATTTCCTTCCTGCAAGGCAACATTGCTGCTTCAGTTAAAAAAAAAGCTGCAAATGCACAAAAACTCTTATTTTGACTCTTACTCATATTTTGATTCTTACCAAACTCAGTGAGCCTTACAAGTTTTTAAACCCAATGCCAGGCAGACATTGAACAAAGAGAGTTATTAGTGGTGTTTAATTTCACAAGACATGGATTAAGCCACTCAGCTCAGGGAGTGGCTGAATTCAACCTTCTCCTCTAGCTCTAGGTTACACAGATACCACTTCCCAGGCAAATATCCAAATGGTGTACCTGGGCTTGATGAAGCTGCTCACTTTTGTATAAAGGGATGTCTTAAGCCACACAAAAAAAGGCACATTGAAAGCCACAGTGGTGCTGCAGCCCTGTCTGACCTGAGAGCTGGATAAGATGCATACTTTGTTGATTAAGAGATCTGCACTCTAGTTATGGAAGCAATGACTAAATCATAGATTGCCCAGAGAGAGGTGTGGAGTTCCCCTCACTGGAGATATTCAAGATCCATCTCCATCTGGATAGAATCCTGTGCTCCATGGATGACCCTGCCTGAGCAAGGAGGCTGGAACAGATGACTCACTGTGGACCCTGGCAACCCAACCCATTCTGTGACTTGGTAACTAATTAAACAGAAACTTCATGTAGCACCCTTCTCAAAGGCAGTGTAAATCCTGAGCATTTTAAATGAAAGAGTTATGCCACCTAAAATCTTACTGGAACTAGTACTTAGTGATGGTAAGCACTGCAAGCAAACTACTGCAGTTATCTGCAGTATGTCACCAAAACATAGAATTATGGAATCAT
The DNA here is from genome assembly GCF_963662255.1 of Cinclus cinclus. Classification (NCBI taxonomy): domain Eukaryota; kingdom Metazoa; phylum Chordata; class Aves; order Passeriformes; family Cinclidae; genus Cinclus; species Cinclus cinclus. Next base: position 47,753,088 of record NC_085046.1, read on the forward strand.
TTAGATTGGAAAAGACCTTTATGATCCTATCCAACCATAAACCTAACACTGCCAAGTCCACCATTCATTTACTGTCAGAATTAAGAGCTGCAGTCACCTCATCAATTTCAAGAGAGAAATAATCTTTCAACATTTCAGTTTTCTTTTTCAAAAACTCCACAATGTACTCAGCAAGCCCTTCTTTTGGGCCATCTTCTTCTGTCCAGCCACTTTCAGGATCCTCTAAAGCAAGCATTGAAAGCTCATATAAAGGAGCTGGCTCCTAAAAATGAAAAAGGAAAACTTTCGTTAATGATCAGCATACTATTGGAAATCTGTGACTTCTTCCTTCACATACTAATTAATTGTAATACACTATGGCCTGCAGAACTAACAGTTCTGTTTATCATAACCAAGCTAAAAACATATTAATTTCTTTCTTCTTTTTCTACAGTCCACAATCCCACTGAGCACTGTGATATTTTACAGAATAAACACTGGCAATCAACACTGTATTTCTGCAGAGGGTATATTCAAAGTAATTATTTGTCGCAATGTAATGAGCAACAGCAAAACTTGGTGAGTAACTACAACTGATACTAATAACAAGCAGCCAAGATGACAATCTAACAGTAACAGCTACAAAATTACTACAATTAAAAAAAAACCCAGCTACAAAATTTTCTACATTCTGGTCTTACTGATAAACAAAACAACATTCCTGTAGTGGACAAAAGCCTGACTATGCAACCAAAACTATACATTTGTCTGAAAGGACAGATATATTGTATATACATTTTTTAAAAAATATTTTCCTACAGGATATACTGTAAAATTATACTTACAGACAACCTTAAGACTCCAAAGTTTGCGAAGTCATAAATAAGTATTTGGTAGAAGAGTTCTTGACTAAATTGAAGCACAACAATTAATTATATAGACAGGACTGCATATCTCCAAGTTACCATAATTAAAAGGGGAAAGTAAGGATCATCCTGGAAACATCAAATATACATATCCAGTCCTATTAATAAAGATCTTACATACTCAAGTATCAACTAGCTATAAATTTATTGCCTGATAATTTATATTTCAACTTTTTTACTCCTTTACTGCACTGTAAGAAATGCAAAGGAATTGGGAAATTAATAGACATGTCTATCTCAAGTCTATTCTCTGATTTGTTACAAAAATTTATGTAGCTGGCCCTAGGGCCAGCTGTAGGGCACAACCATGTTCTGCAGATACTCTTAACTAAACTGGATACAATGTTCTCCAGTACTTTTCTGAAGCCTCTGCTTTATACAATGTGCTATAGATGATCCTGCAGCGAATCATGATGATCATAGATCATCTAGATCATCATGAAGCAAGAAGTGTTTCCCTTCCCACTGTCTGTGAGCACACAGTACAGTAGTTGGCATTTTAATTACAGAGATTCCCTGCAACTTTTCCCAAGTGTGCCAGACACACTTGTTTCCACAGTTCTGATTGGACTCCTTAATCTTTAGTCTTACGACTTTTCACATGCAACAGGAGAAAAATATTGTTTTCCCTGTCATTTCCTTCCAATTAGCTTCACAACTGGTACTTACTTCAGCTGCCAACAGGTCTAACTCTTTTACCTGAGTTTTGTTGTATTGAGAAGGTACAGTTTTGTCTGGTGTTGGGCCAGAGCCCACTGAGGACTGACACAACCAACAAATGAGTGCTCATGTAGCATCTCTTGAAGTTCTGAAACAACAGAGAGGTGGGGAAGAAACAAAAAAACTTTATTTCATAGTTATAACCCTGCCCTAATTTATTTAGTTGAGTGGTTTGTGTTTTTGTAGTATGAATGTCTCAGATTACTGTTCAGTCACTCTTAAGACCCCTGCTTCTTCTTATATATCCTTGTATGGCCAATTATTCACAAATTTTGAATTATTAATAACTTTTGTGCAAACTCATACTATTAAAGTGTAAGGGAGAATAGTTATTTAACATTTAAACTACAAATGCAAATTAGATAAAAATAAAATTCAAGTCCCTGTGTTTGAATAGCCTTCCAAAATTAATTTCCAGCCACAGGAGATCGGTGAGGAACACACACATACTTCAAAAACTGCAGGTGGTTTGCAAAAAAAACAGCTTTCCAACACAATCTAGGTATTATTAAACAAAATTCTGGAAGTGTGATAGAATAGGTCCATAATATTTTTTTTCATAATTTCTTCACTTTTCTCTCACAAAGTAACTTTAAAAAAAAAAAATATATATATATATATATATCTATATATCTATATCTATATATCTATATATATGAGTGAGAAAGCTGGGAAAGGTATGAGAAGTAAGAGTTCATTTTAGGCATTCCACAAAAAAAAATTCACTAGCTGCCATCCTTGGGAGCAGCTTTGTTACAGTTGCTTGGCACTGCAGTCACAGCATATTACAAAGCACTATGGTCCCTTAATTCCACTATTATATTTTCTAAAGTAATATAACAGACTAAGAAAAGATTTCTCTCTTTCCAAAGTCTCTTTAAGGTATTTCTTATAGATGTGAAGATGAGACACAATATTAGGCAGCTTCACAAGTTTTATCCTGCATTTTGAAACATTTTTTAATATTTTAAGGTTCAGGGACAACTCTTTGATTTCAGTATTTAAACAGTGACAATCAGATATGGAATTACTGAGTCAGAAATACCAGTCTTAACCAAAATGTTTACTGGAGCACAAGTAAAGTGAAAGTTCATGCTTTCTGAAGTTTAAGATTCTTATCAATTTATAGAAAAGTTATTTATTGCAGATGTCTGTGTGGAGAGTTCCCAATTCTTACAACCAGAAAAATCAAAATAAATCCAACAAAAGCCCCAGAATGTGAGATTCCTAGCATTTAGACATATGAGTCAGTGCAAGCTGCCTTCAGAGGCAACTGACTTGATGTAAACACCCTAAAAGAATCACAAATCTTTTACCTTTGTCTAAAACAACTCTTAACAAAAAAAGAGAGTGTTTTACAAGTCTCACCATTTCATGTAAGTGGGACAGATGCAAATAAAAATGAAAAGCAAAAGCTTTTGTTAAAAACTTGCTTAGCATGACAGTAAGTTCACTGGACCTCCTTTTAAATACTTTTTCTGATTTCAAACAGTCATATTTAGTTGGTGGAATAACAGTCATTTTAAGAAACAAGTCTTGATTACTTGCATGTGCCTGGTTACTAATTTCCTCCTGGAGAGTCAACACACTGGTCAAGTTGATAATTCTTCTTCTAGGGGTACAGGCAGCAGTCATGTTCTTTCTGGTGTAATTTTTCTCCAATTCTACATCCATGTCTTCCCATGGTCTCTTCCTGCAATACCAAAACAAAAGGAATTATGTTCAATTCTATCACTTAGGCCAACACAGCAACAGATGAAATCTCAATTCACATGCTCTATGTTAACACAGGAAATGCAGATAGTTTCCCAGAAAGACAATTTTATTTCGCTTCTGAGGAATAATTTGTTAGGAAAGGCTAGTTGAGAACTTTAAGAGACTTTGTGACACTAATATCAATCACATCAGGCAACCCTTGCTTAAGCACCTAGCAAATTTGGCTCTAAAGAACACATCAAAAATGTTGATATTTTCAATTATTTTCTTTTCCATGCCCATTTTTCTGTAATACTGGGGAGAGGGAATCAGATTCCCTCAGAAGACTTTGGCATCTTGTAACAGCTCCTGCAGGAGCTATAAAACTTTATAGCACTTTAGTCTTTACTAGAGTAATGTAATCAAATTCAGTGATGTAGTTTCTATCCTGCACAAAATGGAGGCTTCCAGAACAAAACAGACTGGTATGATCTCCATAAACTAATGCTGTTATTTATACTGCTTCCTGGCTTTCAGCATGCATAGAAATCCTATTCCAGTCACAAAATTTATCACAAGTTATGTAGTTTACAGTTCACAGACCAGGATTAATTTCTCAATAAAATGTCATGAAAAGTTATTCTAGAGAATTTTTCCCTTCTCGAAAAGCAGAAGTCCAAAGAGATCAGAAAAATTCATAGTTTCAGGGCCATGCCATGCCACGAAATAAATAGGTAGCCTCACACCAGTTCAGGAAAGGTGGGACTTACCGAGAAGGCAAAGTCTGAGGAGAAAAGTGTTCACTCTCACTCAGCCCCCCAGGCTTCACTGTATCCTCCTGAACATCAGCTATTTCAACCAGGTCACTGAGGTCTTGCATTTCAGTATCCTGGGGCCTGCCTGAACTCTCTGGAGGTCTTGCATTAACCTCTGTTATCACTTCAGTGGGGCCTGCACTTAGGGGATTGTTCACTGCCTGAAGAAAAGCATCCAGTTTCTGCTCTCGGGAATCAGTGCGGACCATCTGATGCGCATAAACTTTATCACTGGTTCCCTTGGTAATCACAGAAGAGTTTGCTGCTGATTGTACAACCCCACTGGAAGAGCAGTCAACCCCTGGAAGCAATGTCTTCACTCAGACACCAGAAAGCAAAGAGAAGAGATTGAACAAGAAAAAAACAATCAGGAAGGTAAGTCACACTTCTCATAGTATCTTACTGCTCAGAGGCAAATGTGAAACCCCCAGCAACATAGTGTCAACTGCTTAAAAGGCCAACAGCTTTGCACTTGCTATCCACATAGAGTGAATGTCATCATCTTAGCAGTTAAAATCATTAGTTACCATTCCTTTTTCTCAACAGAAAAAATCTTAAAGGTCAAAAAAACACAAGGAAATTAGTTTGTAAAAAAATTATAGTAATTCTTATGCTATGCTTTACATAAAGAGAGAGTATCTTATGGAGTTTCTTCTGGTAAGATTAAATCCAAAGTGTTATCAAATATACAGAACAGTTTCCTCAATCACATCTTCACATAAACCAGGGCAGAATAAAACAATTATTTTCCACATGTGAAGGCTAACAAACTTATAAAATCAAGACAATTTATCAGGTACTTGACAGAAATGTACTTAAAATGTTCTCACACTTTTTTTCTCTTTTCCCATATTGTTAAAACTGGTATATTTAAGTACCAATATATTAAAGTGCTCTGGAAAGAGAGCAAGGATCTAAAGGTAGCAGTACAACACTGATAAATGCCATATCAATGAAGATTTTACTACTGAACAGAGTATATTATCCTTGATCATTAAAATAATGCAGAACTGCCATCACCTCATAGATGTTCTCACCTGAGTGAAATACATCCTTGAGGAATTAGAGCCCAATAACTTGCTCTCTACATGTTGTTGCACACGCTCCAGAATACTGTCTTCATGAAGAAAATGGACTTCGTGTTTTGTAGGATGCACATTCACATCTACATTCTGGGGGGCTATTTCCAGGCTGGAAAACATTTTAAAAGAAGTTAACCTAAAATATCCCAGGAATGGCAGAGAAAGCAAAAACTGTTTACAAGGTGACAAAATTAGTCAGGCTTGGGGATGTTATTCCATACAAAGAAGTCAAAAAGATCCTGAAACATGCTGAAGTGATGTTACAGTCAGACTTACTTAGAAAATTAAAAAATGATCCAAAATCACTCACCAAAATGAGCTTACATAGGTATGCTTAAACCAACCTCTCCATTTTACAACTACAAAAACACACTTTTAGAGATATCTTTTACTTGCAGTGTCTCACGAATTAATAGGAAAGGACTTCAGCTGAAATTACAGGTACTCACTGCTTCTAAAAATAAGGCCTGTCTTCTTATAGATTTCATTAATGTTATTTAATTATCTCCTGCCTGGAGATTAATTACCTCAAATGCAATGCTTAACACTATCATGAGGAACAGAAATGTCCTTCTAAACCTACTCACCCTAGTTATAGTCTACAAGACAGTATTAAAAGGCTACTTCTTCCTATTACTTTACCTTAAGTATAGAAATGGGTGCATGCTTTTTGGCAAATAAGCAGTGTACACAGTTTCTATGGCTTTGCGCATAGCAGCTGATTCTACCAACCGATCTGAAACACAGAACATAGCAATGTTTCCAAAGAGCCCAGCTACAACACACTGCACAGTGTCCATCTACTCCTTCAGACAAACATAATGCTTTGTGTCCTCAATGGGAATGTGTTATACCCATGTCCCTCCAAGACCTATTTATTCTTCATATAAAATCAGGACTAGACAGTACTTTCTCAGCATGTTTTACACTTAGAAGTATTTTTTCACACAAATACTGAAATAACCAGACTACCTTTTCATTATTTCATACAGTCAGGGTTTGTGGCAACCCATGCCAGTGCTGCTACAGAATGGAGAGATCAGTCTGTGTAAGCTAGCAGGACACGGCCATAACCTTGATACTCCAAAGTTTCTTTAGGTCCAGTCTTAGCTGTTTTCCACTAAATACAGTGCCAAGTGTGATGCACATTACAAATCAAAAAACATTTTAAGATTTACAATTAACTGTAGTATGTAGTCTTAAAAATGTTTTTAAGAATGCTCATGCACTTTGAAGGTCTTAAGAAAGTTTTGTTCTTATTATGTATGCAACATATGACTGTACAAAATGCCTTTTTTTTTAACTTACGGTTTATGAAGAGTAAAAATATACATTTCTTCACAGAGTAGTTTGCATTCGTGATGTAACCTTTCATTTTAAAGGCCAGATTTGCATCTTCACAGCCCACTTCTATGAGTTCCCTATTAAGTTTGACAGAAACACAAACAAAAAAATAATTCTTCTGTTGATATAAATTTTGAACAGTACTCAAAAGCAGTGATATTGTGTTTTGACAGTTGGCAGGGTCAGCACAAAAGACACAGACACCAACTTTAAGGGAGGAGTGTAATTATAGTTCACAACAGCAGAGAAATACAAAAGGATAATATAAGTAATGTACTTAATCATTACTACAAAAGATTGCTTACAGTGATTAAGAAAACACATCACTCCAACACTTTACCCTGACACTTTACCATCATCCAGATCCACACATGAGCTGGGGAGGCCTGGTCACAGTGAAGGACTGGAACCATTCCTAGTAACTGGGAAATCCTACATAGTGTGTGCACACATAGGTGAAGACTACACCTTCACTGGGAGATGTTCCAGCTTTTATATTGTTGAATAAAAAAGCTCACATAACTCTAATGCAGAAACATCTGGTTTCATTCTCCTCTTGGGTTCCACCCAAAGCCTGGCTGGGCTAAGGAGGAACCAAGGGAGTTGGCTTTGACCTCCAAACAAGGTCAGATGTCTGTTTTCTTAGCCTTTTCCATCCTCTAAATATGGAAAGATAAATATGTTCTTATAATACTACATATTTTGTTAATGATCATGTATATTTTTCTAATGAGTAGATACAAATATCATATAACATAAGGTTGGAAGGTTCATCTAAGCGTCAACTTTGGCTTAGGGCCTATTGCTCAAATCTCACTACTTCATATACTGATCTATCTTCTATCACAGTTAATGAAAATATTAGAATTATTTGAGAGCTCAAACATTGATTGCTGGGACACAGTAATTATTTAATCAGAACTGCATAATTTCCTCTTCTTAAGTGTAAAATGGTAATGTTGTATGATTGGAATCTGTAAAATTATCCCCATTATCCTTTTAATACTGTATCATATCACAGTATCCATAGCATTATAATCGATTGATAATTCTAATATGCAATTCATTGTTTAAGTCATTGAAGGAGATTGACAAGAGCACTTCAAAATTGTCTGCAGCCAGGGAAGAACAAACACATTTTTTCTTGGACTACTTTGTCCACTTTTGTCAATATGTCTTGGTGGTCTGTTAAGAAGTCATTGAAATGTAAAAAACTTCTCTCTTGCTCATGCACATAAATTGTAACATTAACTATTTTCATAACAGTTTAAATAATTTTCATAATTCATTAGTCAAGGAAAATCCACTTCGGTAGTTAGTGAGCACAGTTCTTCTCTATGAAGTGTTATGCCAATTTCTAAAGTTAACACAGAACAGACTTAAGGGCTACTTATTTCCAATTCAACCTCAATATAAACCAAATGCCATTTTTATTTGTGTTCAGTTTTAACACCATCTTGAACTGGGTTTATTGTTTGAAAAGAAATTACCAAAACATTACTTTGAAATGGACAATTTATTCTGAACTGTACAAAGGAAAAACTCTTATCAAAGGAGCATCCGTAATAGAAATAAACAAATGCACAGCAAAGAAATACATAGAATACTGCAAACCTCATTACTTAGTAGCCTCTCTATTTTGCTGTGCTTCCTAAAGGTATTTTCATGAATTAGAAGTTACATTCATTAAATGTGAAACTTGACTTCAGTCAGTAACAGAATGAATCAAAGAGACATCCAGCTATTCACAGGACAAATTCATACAATGAATTCTTCACAGCTGAAAGTCTGATAAAGAGAATTTTTCCTAAAATGGCAGATACATCTTCAAAAGATTTTTTTTTTCATTTTTCTATTTGATTTACACAGCTTCAGCTAATGTAGCTTTTGTCAAAATAAGAAACCATAAGATTTCAGAAAAAAATGAGTAACTTAAAAATCTATCAGGTAGCAAACAGTAAGAAGAGATAAGATTTTCATGGTACAAGTAAAGGCAATGAACTTGTAGAGAACACAGGTTCAGGTTGCTGTTTTCACACACAGAAAGTTACAAGCAGGGGGCTCCTATTCAGTGCATTACAGGAATAACTTTGTAACTTTCCTCTTCACTATGGTGCATAAGAAAAGTCACACATTCTGAAAAGAAGGGAGAGCTCTCAAACTGCAGCACTCACTCTTCTCTGAAATTAACTGTGAAAGAAGTAATAAAAGTTATTATAGCCCTTGGTCTTTAAAAAGAAAAGGGAGGGTGATTCACTGGAAAGCTTCATATCAAAAGGAAACTTGACATTAATGTACCTGCTAACAGCATTTCCAAATATGGCCCTAATGTTGTCCACTGTTGAGGCGTTGGATAAGGTTCTAACATCTGACACGGTGTCACCTTGCTAAAGAGAGCAGGAATGAGTATCAATCAAATCACCTTTCTGGAAGAAATTTTAGAAATGCTTTAAACAACAGCATTTCTAAAAAAAACTGCAGGGAATGACATAACATCATTATATTGTTTTGAATTCTTATTTACTTATGTTCAAAAATACATGGATGGTAAATGGCACATGCTCACAAGATCAGCTAGAGTACATCAGACCCACTGAGGCTAGTAACTCCATCCCTGGAAAATGAGGAACACACTAAGTTCAGTAAATAATTCCCTAGAATGGCACAGAACAAAGATAATCTACCCCTGCCTCTTTCATATAGCACTTAGTAACCAAGCTCTCCAGAGAAGCTGAAACAACACATAAAGGTAATCCAAATACAGCACTGACCACATAGAATCCTCCAAACTCCTGACAAATATACTTTCGTCCTGTTCACTTCTAACTGATGTGCTTTCTATCCAAACTGTACCAACATACCCTTCAACATTTCAGTATAAGGGAAGGCTCTCTGTGCTGTTCCTGTTGCAAAAGATGCAGTGCATATTTTCTGGCATTTTCAGATATACACATTATGTATATACATACAGGCACAAACAGACACACAGTGAAGTTACAAAGACTTTATTTACACACCTTTTTAACTGAAAAGCTAATGCCTGAGTTATGGATGGCATACCTGAAAAACAGATAAATGTAAGTCTGCAGTATGTGGAACAAAAGGCAATTGTTTCCTCTGGTTGCTGAAAAGGGGAAGGTTGCTGTAATGGGGGCAAGGAACTTTACTTCCTGTTAGACAGTAATGCAATTTGAGCCAAGTTGTGCTTTTGCAGACTGAACACCTAAAAAAATCCAACAGTGTGTCCTATTTATAACTCAACTGTAAACATAAATTCAAGGACCGACTTCTACAGGCCTGTTTTTTCAGTTTCACTTTACAGGTTTAACTAAAAAACCCATCAAAACATCCTCAGTATAACAAAATCAAGTCTCAACTACTATGGAAAAGCATCTGAATGATGGCTGGCCCGCCCTTCTAACGTCCCCTACCCAGACAGTTCAGCTATCTGTAATCCCACAGCCACAAAATCTTGGCTCAAAATTCTAGGGAAATTACTGCACTGAGAGATAAAACACACCACAGAACCTTGCAAGATGAGAAATGTAAAAACACAGACAAAGATTAGACTGCTGTGACTGTGAACTCAAAAATCAAGAGGAAAAAAACCCCCAAAATTAAGTAATAGAAAAATCCCAATGAAAAAAGATGAACTGGAGGGCCATAACTCAGCAAGATTTCAGATCACCCTGTTCAACAGAGCAGCAGGATCTGACCCTCCACCTCCTGGCTGACGTCTGCCTAACCCATTAAAGACTCTCAAATAGTTTATTTGGGGAATAGGCTAAAAACCTTGGTATACTGTCTTGCTACTCTTTGCTACGTTTTATGTCTTCTGAAAGTGCAAAGCAATTATTTTGCTTAAATTGTGCAGACCCTGCTTGCAAAACCTCTGCACACTATGGAAGACTACAGCAGTGGCAAAAGATGCAACCAAGTGGCCCAAGAAGGGAACGTGCAACAGCTAAAGTGATATTACTCCTTTCTGGGGATGTTAAGTTGCCATTCAACTTTTCTGTATTCAGCCAAATCTTAATGCTCCTGAGCAGTTTTTACATTAATTCTATTCAGCCCAGGTACATTAAAAAGTTCACTCGTTCAAGTCCATCACCATTTCTTTGCTGGAATTCTTACAAATAATTAATAGTCACAGATAGAACACACTACTTCCTATCTGGATTTTTCACATCAAATTGGAGGGACTGTTTATCTGACACTGAACACTAACAAACAGTTTAAAAAACTGTAACAAAATCACCACCAACAACAAAATGACACCAAACACAGTTGCCAGTCTCTCTAAAAAACCCCAGTAATCCCCACGGCAGTATATAAAATTGGGAGCCTCCTATTTTAGTTTACCTGCTAACAACTTCTAGTATTTTTGCATATTCTTCGTTTGGATTCTTTAAAGCCTTCCTCCTCGTATTTACATTGTAAAAGAGATCTTCAACCTACAGAGAAGAGGTTCATAATAAAAAGAAATTTAAAAATTCTCTCTTACTATAGAATTAATCTCAATCCATCTTGTCAATTTTTATTTTATAGATAAAATTACTGAGAATACTTTGGTTCTGAAAACCAACATTCAGTTTATTCCTTAACTCCCTAGGTACACCTACCAAACTGCAACTTCAGAGATGATACTTTTATGTACCTTACAATGTAATTGGTGCAAGGGGAACAGAAAAGGAACAAGAGAGTACAGGCACAAAAACCTACCATGATCTGAGTTCCTTGGTTTCCAGCACAGGGCTTTGGAGGGGCTTTGATTTTTCCATCACTGTAAGTAGCTCTAGGCAGAAAATAAAAAGTTATCAAGCATCCAGATTTAGATGTGGAGGGGAAACATGGACAGAAGAAAACAAAGGATGAAAACAAAAGAAATCTCATCATTGCCACACTCCTCCCAAAGAATTTGGGACACTAAGAATTAGCTTCCTCTACCTTTCTGCTAGACTACAACTATCTTCATTGATTGTAAAAGCCAGAGGGGGAGGGAATAATAACAGAGAAAAGGAGGCAGATCATGGCATATGCGTTTTGAAATCATATTACTGTGACTTTTTCTCTAAAGGCAGGATTACTGCATTTTTTTCTTTTTTAATAGCTGATATGGCCTAATAACAACTCTCCCACTAACCTTTACACTTCAGTTATGCTAACAAGAAATTCTTGACTTTAGTCTAAGATCTGTTTCCCATGACACTAACAGGATTTTGAGCATAGGAGATTTCTGACCCACGTAGGTCTTTCAGCAAGTTATAGAGAAGCATATATTCAAAGGACAGACTTTTCTTTCCCTCTAACATACCCTATATATTTAATGCAAGAAAGACCATAATCACACAATATTTTGAAAAACCAAGATTCAGAACATCTCTCCCACTCCCTTTTCCTAAAAGTAGTTAAGAAATTAATGGAAAAGCTTGTAATTTAGATTAAGTTTTCAAAAGAATATTCAAAACTCTTTTTGGATAAGATAAAACACCTATCATATTGTAAAGACACAATAACAAACTAAGCTATAAGTTCCTGTGCTGAGACTTGTGAAATTTGCTAGACATGATGCCCATAATATATATACAATTTTTTATCCTGAAATGGAGGAAAAGACAAAGGTTTAAGCTACATTAGCTATTAGAAATAGAAGTTCTTTCACGATTTCCTGCCCACCTCCACCAATTTTAAAATACATTACTAAGCTAAACCTTACCTTTACAATTTGAAAAAATGTATTTTCTCACATTCCAAGTCTTTTTGATACCTGCCCTTACCATACCCTCCTCCATAATAGGAGTTCTGAAATTGATACATCTGTTTGTTACTGCATGCAGCAGAAGACACCTGGATAATAGGGAGCATACCTGAATGCACACTTTGCATCAGCTGTTTTAGTTGTTACTGTAACATGGGCAACATGACTGATGCTAGCCAAGGCCTAGGAAAAGAGAAAGCATCTTTGTAAACCTTGCTCTGGAGAACGCTGAGGCATGTCCACACTTTCAAGACCATAATTAAATTTCAGTATACCACTTGCAAGTAATAAATAAAAATCCTTAAAAAGAAATCGCAGGTCAGTAAAGCTTGAACAAATTTTTGTATATATAATACTAAACAGCCGGTAATTTTATCCAGGAGATCCTTCTTGTTCCCTAATATTTTGTTATCTCTGATTATGCAAGTGGCTAACCATGTAGTGTAACTAAAAGAAATTTGCAAAATTATTACAGTTCTGTCTGTCCTGGGGTGACTTAATCATCTTGAATTGTATCCCCATGCATCTGTTTAGCCCAGAAATAAGTTTTGTACCTTTAAGGCTGGATTTGAGAGTGAAGGGGGAGGGAAGGAGAAGTGGTGGAATGTCTGAGGCGGCTGTTTGCACAACACAGAGATAGGAGTTTCATTGCTTCTTCTCCTGGACTGTGTCACTGTGGTGGACCATGGGAGAGAGCTCTCCTTTGCTTTTAATTAGTTTTTGACTAACTGAAGCAGAGAAGTTCCCCGGACAGTTTTTTTTTCCTTTTTTACTGGAATTATTGAACCTGCTCTGGACTGGGGACCTGGGGGAGCACCGGGAGCTTGCACCTGCAGCCCACCGGGGCCTGGCCTAGCCAGCAGCATTTTCCAGCGCCAGAGGGACTGATAACAGATGGAACCAAGCTACCACCCACAGGAGAGAGACTTTCTGAATGTGTCATCTCTTCAGTGTGGTGAGAGGTTTTGTTGTTCAGTATTGGTCATTTTTCACGCTGGGTAGTGCTTTGCCTGTTGAATAAACAAGATTTTTCTACTTCTCTCTGAGGAAACTTCTTCCAGAACCGGCTGGGGAAGAGGCTCCTTGGGTTCGCTTCCTGGGGGGGGACCCTAAACCAGAACAGTGCCTTTTTCTTTTTCATGTTAACTAGAAAGCAGCTGGAAGGTTTTAGCTGTTACTCTCTCACTCCTGGCAAGTCTCTCTTTTGACTGTAAGTAATATTACAAAGTTAGGTCACAATGGTTTTCCTGAAAAACTCAATGGACATGTCTACACTGATGAAACCAGCCTCAGGACCAGACTCCACTGGCTGTGGAGATGATTATGTTGAAAGTGTGTGAGGAGAGGATCCAAGCAGTCTGCTCTCTGGGGCATGTGAGGATCTATGTATCAGAGCACAGGACGCACCTATACCTTTGTAATCCAGAGGGGAAAACTAAACTCATCCTTGACTGTTCTTCCAGAGTTTAGATACAGTCTATAAGAGTATGAAGAACCAGGATATCTAAGGGGTCAGAGATACCAACTTTGTCTAACAGCAAAAATAAATCAAGAACTTTGTACATTTTGTACATTTAGTTTTAAGTGTGCTATTTAGACAAAAGTCTGACATCAAAGATTCACCTTCCACTCAAATCTTCCACAGTCTTTTACCTGTAGGTTCCTGAACCATCATTTGACAGGCTTTGTTTCAATTAAAAAAAAATCTTATTCCAGAAAGCAAAAAGAATATATACCTCCCTATAGGCATCCACCTAAGCTTGAAAGACACTGAAATATATTTTGAACTATATTCACACAGCAGACTCTCTCAGAAAACAGAAGCTTCTGTAGAGAGTACCAGTAATGTGACACTATGTACAACCCACTACAGTAGAGTAACAACAATGAATAGTTTCAAAACCTTGATGAAGAGCTTACCTCGCCCCTAAAACCATATGTAGAAATACTAGCCAAGTCTTCAAATTTTTGCAGTTTACTTGTAGTAAATCTCTCACATACAATGTTGAGATCTTCTTTCTGTGTGAAAGGGACAAGGAACACACATTTCCAAAGTTTTTTCAAGATTAGAAACACTTATAAATTGAAATAATTTTTAAAAAGGTAGTATTAAACAGCAGCATACACCTGATAATTTTGTTTACTTACTCTGATACCACAGCCATTATCTTGAACCTGGATGAACTTCAGACCACCTTCTTTAACTATTACCTGGATACTTGTAGATTTAGCATCCAAACTGCAGAAACCAAGAAAACAATTTCAATCCCAGAGCTCTGTTTAGTATTTTTATGACCTGGATGAGGGGATTGAGCGTAGTCTTATTCAATTTGCAGATGACATCAAGTTGGGCAGAAGCACTGATCTGCTGGAGGGTAGGAAGGCTCAGCAGAGGGATCTAGACAGGCTAGATTGATGGGCTGAGGCCAATGGTATGAAGGGTAACAAGATGAAGTGGCAGGTCCTGCCCTTGGGTGACAACAACCCCATGTAGCGCTACAGGCTGAGGGAAGAGTTGCTGGAAAGCTGCCATGTGGAAAATGATCTGGGGGTGCAGCTCTAACATGGGCATGTGCCCAGGTGGCCAAAAAAGCCAATGACATCCTAGCTTGTATCAACAACAGTGTGGCCAGCAGGACCAGGGCAGTGATTGTCCCCCTGTATTCAGCAGTGGAGAGGCCACACCTCAAATTTCATGCTCAGTTTTGGGCCCCTCTCTACAAGAGAGACGTTGTGGTGCTGGAGCATGTCCAGAGAAGGGCAAAGGAGCTGGTGAAGGGTCTGGAGCACAAAGCTGCTGAGGAGAGGCTGAGGGAGCTGGGTGTGTTTAGCCTGGATAAAAGGAGGCTCAGGGGTGACCTTATTGCTCTCAACTCCCTGAAAGGAGGTTGTATCAAGGTGGGGGTTGGCCTCTTCTCCGAAGGAACAGCTCAAGAGGAAATGGCCAGAAAGGGTGGTCAAGCATAGAATAGACTGTCCAAGGAAGTGTTTGAGTCGCTAACCCTGGAGGTATTGAAAATACCAGAAGATATGGTGCTTAGGGACATGGGTTAGAGGTAGATTGGGAGTGGTAGGTTAATGGTTGGACTTAACGTTATCTTGGAGGTCTTTTCCAACCTAAATGATTCTATGAATTATTAACCTGGCACCGAAAGCGAACAATTCATAAGTTTCTCAAACAACAACAGCACAAGCCGGAACACAAACGCAGACAGGAACACGGCTTTCCAAGCGGAGCGTCCTCCCGTGCGTTCCGTACGAGCATACACAGGTACCGCCCCTCCTCGGCACCCGGGCTCCCGCTCGCCCCTCGCTGCACGCCGGGGCCGAGACGCGGTGTCAACCCCGGCAGAGCCCCCCCGCCCCACGCAGTGCGGCTGGGCTGCGGGAGGGGCGGACCCCGCGTTACCAGTTTTCGATCATCTCCTTGATGACGTTGGCCGGCCTCTGGATCACCTCGCCGGCGGCGATGCGGTTGACCACGGCTTCATCCAGCCGCCGGATCACGCTGTCCATGGGCGCCGCCCGAGAGAGAGGCCGCGCTTTCGCCGTGGCCGGGCGGGAAGCAGGGCGGAAGGGGAGGGGCGCGCCCCCTGGCGGCGGGAGGCCGCGATGCGGAGCTGCAGAAGCGCCGCGGAGGTCGGGACGCGCCGCGGAGGTCGGGACGCGCCGCGGAGGTCGGTGTCCGCCCCGGACTTCCTGGGGCACAACAGGCTGTGCCTGAGCCAGCAGGGCCCTTGGGACCTAGAAGCCCGGTGATATCCTGGAGTACACTGCCAGCCGGTCGAGGGAGGTGACCCTGCCCCTCTACTCTGTTCTGGTGAGGCCATATCGGGAGTGCCATGTCCAGTTCTGGGCTTCTCAGTACGAAAGAGGCATGGAGCTCCTGCAGCAGATCTAGCAGAGGGCAACAAGGTTGACTGAGGGACTGGAGCATCTTTCTTACAAGGACAGGCTGAAGAAACTGAGCCTGTTCAGCCATGAGATGATGAGATGAGATGAGATGAGATGAGATGAGATGAGATGAGATGAGATGATGAGATGAGATGAGATGAGATGAGATGAGATGAGATGAGATGAGATGAGATGAGATGAGATGAGATGACTGCAATTGGACCTCATTAATGTGTATAAATGCCTAAAGGGTGGGTGCCAAGGAGATGGAGCCAGGTTCTTCTTGGTGCAGCCAAGCAATAGGATGAGAAAGGCAATGGGCACAAACTGATGCACAGGAAATTCCACTTGAATATGAGGAAGAACTTCTTTACTATGTGGATGACCAAGTACTGGAACAGTCTGCCTGAAGAGATTGTGGAAGTCTCACTGGAGATATTCAAGAACCATCTGGATGCAGTCCTGTGCCATGTGCTCCAGGCTGACCATGCCTAAGCAGGGAGGTTGGATCAGATGACCCAGTGTGGTCCCTTTCAACCTAACCCATTCTGTGATTCTGTGAACTACTGTGAGCACCGTGGCATCCATCAAGGCTGAGCCCTGTCCCTATGACAGCAGGACTGCACTGGCTGTGTTATTGCCACTACATGGTTTCAAACACAGGATGCTTTCCAGAGTGTCCCTGTATCCATTGTGATATATGTTGCAATC
This sequence comes from Cinclus cinclus, assembly GCF_963662255.1. Taxonomy (NCBI): domain Eukaryota; kingdom Metazoa; phylum Chordata; class Aves; order Passeriformes; family Cinclidae; genus Cinclus; species Cinclus cinclus. Next base: position 47,770,012 of record NC_085046.1, read on the forward strand.
GCAGTACACATTTTACTCTGTAATTACTCAAAAATATAAACCAGGTCCTTATTTGTGCAATGGCTAAAACTTGGCAGCAACTCCCAAGTTTTGGGGTCTCTTGAGGTTTGGAGACACTTGTTGAGCAGAGCTCTTGCTTTTTCTGCCAGTGCAAATAGAAAGGGTTGGTAATTATTGGAATGGACTGCCAAGGGAGCTGGTGGAGTCAAAATCCCTGGTGGTGTACAAGAAACTACTGGTTGTGGCACTTGGTGCCATGGTCTAGTTGACAAGGTGGTGATCATTCAAAAGTTGGACTAGATGATCTCTAAGGTCTTTTCAGCCCTGAATGATTCTGTACAACCTTGTGCATTGTTCTGGGACTTGTGGTTGGAGAATGATCAATGTACAGGAGATGGAAAACTGTTCCTTTCCTTGCAGCAGAGGAAGAGACCATAGCCACAGTGCAACAAAACCTGTTGGTCTCGCAGTGGTCCTGACCAGAAGGGTTGCACACAAAGGAGTCAGTGAAAGACACATGGATTAAACTGCTGCACACCCAGGTTGGCTTTGGGCCTGTGTGGTGCTGCACAAACACCTTGTCCTCACAGAAGAACCTCAGCCCATTGTAAAGGAGGAAGCTCCTGGCAGCTCCCCCCTCCGTACCAGCACTTACACCACCTGTGAGGTCCTTCCCTTATGCAGTAAGGAGTTACCATGTGAACATCCCATTTGTTTGACATCAGAAATGATGAATGGATTTTCTTTCATGCTAGAAAATCCTATATTTTGAACGACCAAATGAGATAACCCTTTCTGTAGACAGGGTCTGCATGGTGCAGTGCACTGGTGGCCCATTCAAGGCTTCACAACTTAAGTCTCCCAGTATCAAAAGGGATGCAAGATTATCTGGAATATTGTCTCTTCCTTTATTTTTCCATCTCAAATAAGAGATAGTACTGGGATGGTAGCAGTCCAGCATCACCTGGTATGAAACAGCTCTTCACTGCATTTCCCTAAGCACAGTAACCACTGCTGCTTTCAGGCACACTGTAAATGGGGCTTCAGAGAAGCAAAAACTTCTCCAGGATGGCAGTGTCACTGCCTGCCTTGTTAGGGTGATGTAGCAGGTGTATTGCTGTGTAAAACACCAGAGTATATTCATGTTTTTTTATATCTTGTAGCTGCAGCACCAAGAAATGGACATCATTCCACTTGAAGATGCTGTACAATTGGCATTTCTTAATCTAGTGTAATGTAACTTCAGCTTCTTCTCATTCTCTTCATAAACACCTGTCTTCATCTTTGAAACTGTAATTAATTTTAATTTTAAAATGCTGACAGCAATAAACAAAGCAGTTTTCATTTTGCAGAAGGGAAAAGAAAAAAACTATCCTGAGAAGGTGTCACTTTAAGCAGGATGATCCTGAGCAAGGGCATGAAGATACAGTTCCTCAGAGGAACATGTAGAACAAGAAGCAGAACCACTTCTGTGAGTGTTAAAGTGTCTGAGACCTTGATTGGTGGTACCTTTATAAGGTGCTTTGCCTTCCAAGGACATTTTGTCCTCAGCACTGTCTGGGATGGTTGCTACAAAGTTTCACTCTGTCTAATTCCCGTCCATTTGTACAGGTGCCTGCACTGCCCTCAAGCACGACAGATCTCCACAAAAGTCCCTTATGAGGCTGACTTCAGGCTCCCCAGTTTTTGACTGGCAAAAATACCTGGAAGACAGCAGACCTGCCCCACCACCTCCCTGCCTGTGGCTTCCTGAACCTTCAGGTTGCAGTGACAACTATCTTGGCCATGGTGCACTTTTGTTTTGATTTGCAGGAAAGTATTCAGGAATTGTTAGGATGAGTAGGGCAGGTGGAAAAGGATTAATAGGGACGAAGAGAGAGTGACCTACTGTGCACTCACATTGACTGTGTACTGACCTGGGAAAGAGCAGGAGCATGGGGAGCACTGAACTTCAGATCCAATTACTCTGGCTCTGCTCCAGGATCTGAACTTAGAGGGGGAATCTGTTTTCAGTGGTCTTGGACAGTCACAAGCATCATCCAGAGCAGCTGGAAATGGGAGTACGAATCTGCTGGATCTCGGTACTCAGTCAGGAACAGAAGACATTTTCTCCAACTCTTCCTTGTACATGCTGTTGCTATTTGCACTGTCAGTATCTGCCTTGACCAGCCAGTAGGAAAATCTTCATGTTTGTTCCTTACACCTGTGTTGTATCACAGAGATGCAGCTCATTTTACTGATGCCTGTTGCACAAAGCTTTAAAATTTTGTGTTGTCTGTGCCAACACTCTTACTTCTGTGTGGAAGCAGGTGTGAAAAAGTCTATTTCTCTGGCTGCAAGCAGCCACCAAAAGACTTCTTCATATTTGCATTGCAACTGCTCCAACTGGAGGTCAGTCCTGCCCACTCATATCTTGCAAGCTTTGCTCTGAACCATTCCAGTTTGGATTGTTTTCTGTGACAGTGTGTAAATAATGAATTTGTTTTTATTAAAGCAAATAAAAATCAAAGTATTTAGATTTAATTTTAAATAATTTAGGAAGATATAACCAGTGTATTTTGGTGCCAGAGCTTGGAAGTGGTGTTAGGGTAGAAGAAGGGGTAAAGAATGAATGGAAAAAGCCTGTTGGAATCTTAATGCTTTTTAAGATCCCAGAGAGGAAGCTGATATAGTTAGCAATCAATGCCATGAAATTTCAGAAGGCAAGAATTAGTTTCTTAGAAAGACATGAAACTGAAACAGTCCCACAGTCATCAGAGAAGTGTAGTGAGTTGTTTCCCTTGAGACATAGAGAAGAATTTAATTTAAAAATAAATAAATAATGCAATAGAAGAGCTGCAATCTTACCAAAATCTTTCTCATGCTGGGAAGAGGTGGCCTAAGTGTCAGTAAACAATATAGATTTTGAATGCTTTGTTTTCTGTTAGAAAATATATTTTCTTAAACACAAAAATCTATCTAGTTGTGGATCTGATAATATTAATCTAATACATTCTTTTAGGCATAAGAAAGAAGTCTCTTTTTATAATCAGAGTGGTAAAACACTGGAACAAGTTGGACAGGGAGGTAGCGGCAGCCCTATCCCTGTAAACATTCAAGATCAGGTTGGATGGGGCTCTGAGGAACCTGTTAAAGATGTCTCTGCTCATTGATTGGGAGCTACATGATTTTTAAAGGTCCTTGCCAATCCAAACTATTCTGATTCTATGATAGTTTATACCATTTTGAAGTCCTAGCCACTCATTACCTGCAGCATGTACTTACTATTCCAACTCAAATATATTAGGAACCCCAGAAAATAGATTTGAAACTTATTTGTAGGTTGTTATTGAAACATTGCTTTATTTGCCTTGAGCAGTTAAAAGAGAGTATTAAGAAATCATAAATAAGGTTTAAGAAAGAACTGGAGCATGGGATTGTAGCAAAGGGGAAGCAAATAAAGCCTGGCTGGCACAACACTTTTCTTCTGTGTGAAACAAGAATCCAAGACTGTATTCTGTATTCTGTTGCATTCTGTAACATAAGACATGGCTGAAATAAAGGCAGAGATCTGCTACACTGAAGAAAGAACTGAAGATTGATGAAATCAATTTGAAATCTTAGGATTATTAGGGTTGTAGACTGCAGCTCAAGCAGAAAAGGAGGTTAAAAGATGAGGATTGATTGATTGATTGATTGATTGATTGATTGAACAAAAAAAAAGAGCCTGATTTCTTGTTTTTAAAGAGAAGCAAGTTGAACAGCATTCAAGTACACTATTACTTTAATAGAATTCCTTGTAAAAAACAGCTGGTTTTTGTTTAGGTAACATGCCTGTATCTGGAAATGTCTTCTCATTTGCCATTGAATAATTTCCCATGACGTGCATGTTAGTGGAAAATGGCATCTTTCACCCTTCTTGCAGTTTTTAATGTCAAACTGCAGCATAGTTTATGACAGTTTCTCAAAAATGTCTCCAGTTGCCAAGGAAGAGATAACTGAAGGAAGGCAAACAACCTTGATTCACAGACCCCTGCTTCTTTTCAGCTTGCCTTGACAGGTGACCAGAGTATCCAGGCAGTTCTTTTAACCCTTATTATTGCAGAATACAGACCCACTCTTCTTGCAGTGAATTTCTTGCATCTTTAGGATGCAGAATAAAACATTTACACAAAATTTCTGCTACAAAGGTTGGCTGTATATCAACAGCAGAAGAAATACTACTGGCAGTACTGATGTGTTACTAAACCTATTTACAGTGAGAAAGAGCTGCTTTGAGTTAATGTAATGCCCCAGGAATCTGCCCACATCCTTCCACACACCCTGCCACCCCAAACCAGTTGTCCCAGGGCACATTACAGTATCACCTCATCCAAAAATTTTCTTCTCCTATTTCAGGATGACACCAGATTCCACAAACCCCACAATATACTAACAGTGTTAATAAGTAGTATTAAACAGCTCATGTGAGGATGAACAAGGATCTCTGAGGCCTGCATAATAAACACACCTGCATTATTCCCAGGTATGGAGAGGAATACAAGATACTCAAGAAACTTCCTACAGAAGAGCAAGGCCAGAAATGCCAGGGCTAAGGACAGAGCCATTGTTTATATTAATATGTTCTCAAGCTCAAATACATAAAGAGATAAGCAGTGCAGCCAATAATCTCTGTGACCTGCATAGGAGCTTGATGCTGAATAGCCAATATAGTGCACGTCACACAAAACAAGAGATAACTTATGCCCCATACTAGGTGTCAAAAGGACTGTGGTGGGTTCACCCTATCTGGAAATCAAGAAGCCATCAAGCTGCTCTGTCATTCCCCTCATCAGCAGGATCACGGGGGAAGGAGCCAAGATGGAAAAAAACCTCACGGGTGTTATAACTGAGAAACAAAAAGTCTTGATATTCAGCAAAATTTAGATTGCTTTAATTTATATAGACAGAGCAAGCAGCACTGGGGAATGTGAGTGGTCACCACCCACTCCACGCTCCATTGAACCTTGGTTTGCAGCCTCCTCTCATAGTATGGTTTCTCGTTTGTCATCAATAATTTTTGTTTTTTTGTTGTCATAATTCTGCCAGGTAAGTATTGGTGGTAGAATAGACATCCATAAAGTCTCTGGGCGATAGTCAGTCTTATAGATAACCATATGGTTTTGGTAGATAAAAACTGGAAAAAATTGGGAAGTCTGGTCTTTGTAGATAGGCAGCATTGATCAAACGAAGGCAGGAAGTCTGATTTTGCAAAATCTATTGGACTATCAGAAAGTCTGATTTTGCAAACTGGTAGTAGATACAACTTGCATAGAAAACATAATATTCATAATAGGGGGATTTAAACCAGAATGATTTAATAATATATTTTCCTCTATCTAGTGTCCATGCTTCACTTCAGACCTTAGTATTCTGGTTTATACAAACCCCAATACTTTTATGATTAACATGAATCTTTTATCAATTATCACACGGGTCAATGTAAAGGCAGTTTAACAAAACAGAAGCTCAAGCAAAGGTAAGAAACTCCCAAATACTGTTCTCTACTTCCCATCAGCAAGCAACATCCAGCCATGTTCTGGGAAGCAGGGCTTCAGCATGTGTAGTGGTTGCTGTGGAAGGCAAATGTAAATAAAGAATGCCCCACATTCCTACTCCTTTCTATTAGCTTTTATATTTGAATAGGCATCACATGTTCTGGAATATCCTTCTGGCCAGTTTAGGCCAGCTGTCCTGACTGTGTCCCATCCCAAGATCTTGCACACACCCAGCCTGCTGGTGAAAGAGGAATGTTGGAGAGATGTGTGGCCGAAGCACTGGTGGGTTACCAACACTTTTTAGCTCCCAAAGCAAAGCAAAGCAAAGCACGATGGGGGCTGCTGGCAGTGAAATTAACTCCATCCCAGCCAGCCCAGATACAAGAGGAAGACTTGCAGAAAATAATAATGGCAGAGAAAAACTCGATCGGAAACGTGTATCACACGGGGCAAATTACTGAACGATCTCCGATGAAGTATTCATCTTTGACTTATTGATCCACTTTTCACGGTGTGAAAAGACCATGGAAAACGATAAATTAGCAAACAATTGCATCGCAGGAGAAGCCTTCATTCCCCAGGTGATCCTTGCACATTGGAAGACTAAAGGAGCCACGGCTTCCTCTGAGCGGGGGCTGTCGTGAGAAGCCAGAGGGGCAGCACGGCGCTTTAGGACGCGGGGGTGCTCCTGGCGCGGACGAACGCTGGTTTTCCAAGCATCCTAAAGGCCCGGCTACGTAATTTTAAAAATCGCACCCTATACACTTCCCGCTGCGGAGGGAGCCCAGAACCATTCCAGAGCCTCTTCCTGAACGTTCCAGCACGGAGACTGACGCCCGATACCTCCCACCCCCGCCACACTCCCTGCTACGGGTCGGGGGGGGGGGGGCGAGCATCCCCCACGGCCAGGAAGGTATCGTCTCGATTCCCCGAGCGCCGTGGATTTGTTCCCATTCCTCCACTCCCACGGCGACGCAAGCGGCGGGGGCGGGACGCAGGGCGGAGAGTTTAAGGGCCACAAGCGGAGCAGGCCCTGGCGGCGGGGGATGGGTAGTCAGGTAGGTGTGCTCCCTCGGCCACCCCTTTTATCCCCATCGCCCTCCCCGGTAAGGGGAGCACCGCTGTCGGCTGCCTGCAGCTCCGTGCGGGATGCCGGGGTGCGATAGGCGAGCCGCCACGTCGGGAGCTGCCCGCGGCTCCTGCGCTGCTCTATCGATGCTTCGTGCAGCGCGGGGGCCGCCGCGGCCTCTTGGGGATGGCTTCCCATCTCGGTGGAGCTGTTGGAAGCTTCCTGCATATTGGAGCAGATCCGGAGAGGGGACGTGCTGCTCCGATGAGGAGCATGGGTGCGGGATTTGGCGTGTGGGCAGCGGGGGTGGCTCTGCTGGTTGGGAAGGCTGCCATGGAATGTGTGGGGTGGTTGAAGGAAGAGGAGAAGAGTGCATTCTTGCTCCCCTCACGCATCTGGGAGTGTGTATTGGCCTGGCAAGCTTTGCACGTAGGAGCTGGGGGAGATATGATGCTGTGTGCCGATGCTTGAAGAGGGAGAACTCCTTTAGCACAGCCCGGAGCGAAGCATTGTCTTTGGTGGGTTTGGATCCTTTCTCTGAAAAGCAAAACGTTTGTACAAGGTCGTGGAAGTGGTCACTTAACAGTGGTCACTTTTTCAACTGGAAAGGAGTTTGCGCAAAGTGTGCACTGCAGAGGAATAAACGCAGAAGGCTCTCTCTCCAGCTTTTGGGGTTTTTTTAGTGATTTATAGAGAATTAACTTCAGATTTATTGCGAATGGGAAGCCGTTTTGCTTTCCCATGAAAACCTGCCAGAGGGAGTATTTCTTATCAGTGTTTTTTTTACCAACGTGCAATTAAATTTGTCAAGCACTATCTATCTACTGCACAAACTTGAAAACCTTGATGTTAGGGCGGTCTTGCTGTTTTGGTCTTGGGGTGTTTTTCGTTTGCTTTTTCCTCATTCCAGAGTCAATACCCTCTGGTGTGAATTTATACAAAGGAATTATGAAGGCTGTTTGTTGCCGTTTCTCTTACCCAGTCATAGAATCATAAAAAATGCTGAGTTGAAAGAGACTTATCAGGATCATTGAGTCCAAGTCCTGGACCTGCACAGGACACCCACCCTAATAATAACATCATGTGCCTGAAAACATTGTCCAAATGCTTCTTAACTCAGACAGGCTTGGTGCTGTCTTGCCTTGGAGAACCTCTTTCTAATACCCAGTCTAAACCTTCCTTGACTCAGCTTCAGTCCATTTCGTCAAATCCTGTTGCTGTTCACGAGAGTGAAGAGATCTGTGCCTGCCCCTCCTCTTTCCCTCATGAGGAAGTTGCAAAGAGATCTCCCCTCAGTCTCCTTCAGGCTGAACAGACCAAGTCACCTCAGATGCTCTCTGATAGCTTAATGTATTTTTTATTTTGTGGTGCCCACAACTGTATATAGTATTCAAGGTGAGGCCACAGCAGTGCAAAGAAGATCAGGACAATGATGGCAGGAACATTGCCAGGCTGAGCAAATAACTGCAGGAGTGTAAACAACTCTCTCTTGGACTGAGTTAGGTCTTGTATGGCTGAGTTAGGCTAGGGATTTCAAGATTGTTGTTATTTCAAAGAGAAACAAAAATATTAACTTTTCCTGTTGTTGTGAGGTTTTGGTGGTTTTTGTGTTGACACAGTAATGACACTGTGCAAACAGAATATTGAACATGCTTTTGCATAATTTTTTGTATAAAAAATGGGAAATGCAAGTATTTTCTTAATTTACTGGAAATCCTTTGTATGTATAAACAGATGTGTTTCTTGAAAAAGCAACTCCAGCCATGGCTCAACCTGTGTTTTCTTAGGTATGACTTGTTACTGGTAGGTTACAAAGAGGGAAGAATCATTTGCAGCTGAAGGCAAAGAAGCCTATTTTGTTTCCCTTAACAAAACAGGATGTGCTGGGGAGCAAGGCCAGACCTGTTGCTGCTGCAAGCTGTGAAACAGTCTTCAAGGAAAGCTAGTCACATGTGCTTGGCCTGAGTTCAGCTTGCAAGGAAAGGAGGAAGGATGTTCTGAGGTGTCATCCAGTGTTGCCTGGGATAGAGTTAATTTTCTTCCTAGTAGCTGGGTAGGGTGCTGTACTTTGGATTTAGGATGAGAGTAATGTTGATAAAACACTAATGTTTTTATTGTTGCAAAATAGTGCTTATTATCGTAAATCAAGTATTTTTCAGCTTGTCACAGCAGTGGAGAAGCTGGGTGAGGGCACAGAAAGCTGGGGGGGGAATGCAGCTGGGACAGCTAACCCAAACTGAAGGGTTATTCCATACCATAGAATGTCATATCGGTCTGTCATGTTTCTGTTGCCTTGTCGATGGGCGTGAAACTCATTTCCCAGGGTCTTAAGTAGGTACAAAGCTGGTGTCCCAAAGCTGGGGGTGTGTGCACATATCTCTTTTTGTGAAAGGTGTTGTCTTGTTCCTAGTGATGTGCTTCTGATGTCCATTTCCTTGCTATGTCACTTCCTTGCTTAGTACCTTTTAAACCACAAATCCCTGCTCTAAAGATTAGTAACATTTCAGTGTCCACTTCTTGAAGTTTTGCATGGATTTCTGCTTGTCAGCAGGGCTGGCCCAACTTCTGTCTGGGTTTGGGTCCTGTTTCTGTAGTCCTGTTTGGTGGTCATGCATCTGAAGAAAAAGTGAGCTGCCAAGCTGTGTCAGCTGTGAGTTTGGTTGGAGACATCAGGTGGCTGGGCTTTGTTATTAATAACAATTCCTTTCTGACAGTTTGCACAAACAGAAAGCAACATATAGTGGTAATCTGAAAAAGAAGGACCTTGGGAGGTCATTCAGACCAGTTCTGCCTAGAAAAGGGCCCTAGCTCAGAGTCTTGTGTGTGTATTCTGCCTGTACCCCTTGTTTTATTCAGAGCTTGCATGAATCTTCCCTTTTCTGGTTTGTATGTGGCATTTGAGGTGTTAACAGGTCTTTGAGACATCTGTGCTAATTGCACCCTGTGCTGTATTTGCCAAATGTTGATAAGGATGTTTGTCTCACAGACAATGTCTGTGCCCATCATTTTACTACAGAGCACATTTCCAAGGAAAAGTTTGGTATAAAATGAAGAGCAGCCTGAGATGTTCTGTCTCACTCTGTTTCTCTCACCTGAGCCATTTAACATCTTTTGAAAATATTGGCAGAACTTAGAAGTCTCACAGCTGATTTTCAAAATATGGAAATATTGCTTGCCTGCAGACCCAGTTCAGATGAGAATTCATTCTCAATAGTGAGACATGCTTTGTGCTGTCAAGGTGTGCTGATTCAGTGTGGTACTGCATTGGTGAAGCTACATAACAGGAGTCTGAAGTCCCCTAGTATTTGCCTCTGCCTGACAACTTAGGAAGGAAGAGTATCTAGAGAAGCAAAATTCTGCAAGTGGTGTTGATGGTTGCCTGTGTGGAGCTTGTTTACAGGTCTTCAGTTCAGACTGAAACAACCTAATATTCTCTCAATTCACTTGCCTGGGAAATGGTTTTCTTTGTCTTTTTAGAGGCAAACAGCTCCAGAGGTGCATGCTGTCTTTATCTTTGGAGTACTGTGATCTATAGGACACTGGCTGGATCATAGAGCCCAGAAGCAGTAAAGAAACTTCATTTGGTCCAGTTTGTGCTGATTTCAGGACAACATTATGATAAGAAGCTATCACTAGGCTTCTCTGCTTGCCCTAATCTAATCCAAATCTACTGTAGAATCTCTTTCATTGTTTTCCAAGTGCTGCTGGCTTTTACTGGGAGCAAAGGGTCTTTAGCACTTCCAAAGTCCACTTTGGCACTTCCACTTTGGTACAAATCTGGCAAGGTGACTTCTTACAGAATTTTTTTTCATCTTTTGTAGGACTGAGTGAGAATCTTTCTATAGATAAGGCTATCTCTTTCTATCTATCTTAATATATCCCTAATGATAGGGATGTCTGATGACGAGCTGTCTAAATTAGAGGCTCTTCATTTGTGTTGACCAGTTTCTCCAACATGAGCTGACATTTTACAAGGGCTGAATATGAGATCTTCATGTTCACTGTCATGTTCTTCAATATCTCTCTTCATGAGATACTGGCTGAACACTCAATTAAAATACTGTTCACATAGTCACAACTGCTATTATGTCTTTTTTCAGACTTAACAGATCCATGAGGATGTCCATGTCTAAATTTCAACTTCTTTCCTCTCTTCTACATGAGATTTTCAAATGTGTCTGCTTGTAGCCTAGTCAGTTCTAAGCTGTTCATTTTTGTCTCTGCTGTTTCTTTAGGGCCTTCTCTGAAAGTACAGGCGATTTACAGATTTTTTCATTTGATTTTTCATTTTCAGCATGCCATGGAAAACTGAGAAGTGAATTTTCCCCTGATTTTCACTGTCAAGGTCAGGTTTATGCACACTGAAAGGAGACTATTCTCTAAATATGTCTTTGGTGTCTGCTGTTGTTGGGAAAACAGGTAAAACTGGCTATCAGGCAGAGTACTGCCATAGCTGCAGCTACTTACAGCCTTCTTGGCCTGTATTTTTCTTCTTTTATTGGGTCTGCCCTGATGTTCACATATGTCTATATCAGGTCGTTAGGAAAATGTCCTTTGGAAGACCTGAATGCAATGTCCTTTTTCTGGGTGACTGTAGGACTGCCTGCATGGATCATGCTAGTGGTGGGCATGCAGCTGTAGGGGTCCCTCTGGTGCAGCAGAAGGGGTGACATGACAATTCTTTCTTGCTCTTGGAGCCAGCTCTTGGAGCCAGCCATCATGCTCTTGGAGCATCATGCTCTTGGAGCCAGCATGCTTTTGTTGAACGAAAGCTAATGGAACCCTGAGGTTTCCTGTTCAGAAAACATGAATTATTCGAATGCTGATTAAATGTATTTAGCTGTAACTCAGCCACAAGTGTAAATGCGTTGTTGGGGTTTTTCTCTCCCTACCTATTGCCAGTTTGTAATGTCTGCCTTTTGGGTTAATGAGGAAGAAGGAATGATTTGCCTGCTTAATAGGACTGAGGAAGGCACAGTCTTTAGAAGTCAGATTTCCTGAAAATAGGATGATTCTTGTTTGTCACCATTCTTTTAATTCAGATGCAGAGCTCCTAGCATTGCTATACTTCATTTGTTCCTTGCGTTATGGAAATTGGCTGTGCCTGGAGAATAAAAACATTATTCTACCACTGAGTAATGCTATAGAGATGGATCTTAAAGCTTAACTTTCAGGATCGAAAATAATTAAAGACAGGTCTGTCTTTAATGACAGAAGACCTATTATTTTTTCTGTGAATTAAACAGTGTCATGCAATTTCTCTTTTTAAAATGTGTACAACAGATGCAGATAGAAAAACCAATGGCTTGAGTTCACTCTCAGATTTCTACAGCTTTTAGCACTGCGAGATTCAGACGTTCAGAAAGCACATGGGTCTTGAGACCCATAACTGGAGTAAGGAACACAACACTTTTCAATAGTGACAAATGGCTTTTCTGGGCAGTCTCCATTTGTGTTTTCAGAATTATCTTCGAAGTGAGAGGAATCAAAACTTAGTATTGTAACCACTCTAAAGCTGCCCTGCTTCTGACAGCAGTCTGAATGAAGCACTTCAGTGGGACACTGACCAGCCCAGTAACCTAGGAGTTGATGACACATAAAGTAAATGGGAATTTTGACCATTGGCAGGAGTACGGTTTGGAGTAGATTGTTTCTGCTTTAGCTGTATAATAGTTTGTTTTAATTCTGTGAGTAAAAATTAATGTGCTTCATTTTGCTGTCACATTCGTGCTGGTGGTCTCAGGAGTCATAAAAAAAAAGTAAACAGAGATCATGTTGTCCATTTTATTTTGTGTTTGTTTCTGTTTTTTTTCTCTGTGAATGGTAAGGTCTCAACAATGCACTGGGAAGGGTCTCCCAGACCCTAGGGTGTCCCCACACCTTTATGTGTTTCATAGAGTCTATAGTTTAGGAGAAATCCCTGCTTCATGAGGGGAACTGTCTGGGATGGTGTTAAATTTTCTTCATAGCAGCCAGTATGGTGCTTTAAATTTGTGAGCAAAACAATGCTGATATCACAGTAATGGTTTTGCTTTGCTGAGCAGGGTTTGCACGGTGTTGGGGCCTCCCAGTGAATAGGCTTAGGGTGCACAAGAGGTTGGGAGGGGGCATGTTGGGGGTTAGGTTTCTTTTCTTTTGTTCCTTCTTAGCTATAGAATTTTTCCCTTGAGTTGCTGGGAAACGCTGACTGCTGGTACTTATGCGTACTTGAGGAAACAAAGGGTTGGCTGGGCCCAGGTAAGAGAGGGCAGGGGACAGCTGCTAGCTCTCTCGCTCTGCGGATTCGGGGAATGCTCAGAGGCTGCTGTTGCTTGGGGAAAGGAATTCGCCATAACCCAACCCGGAGCGTCCTCTTAGTCTTCTTCGTACTCTTCTTCGTCTTCTTCGTCTGACCTGGGACCTTATTAACATTTTTATTAACCTTATTAACATCCCTAAAAGAGGGAGCTATCACCATCTGCTCGTGTTCCCGGGAATCCTGAGTCCGCCTCTCCCTGCCCTGCTTGGAACCGGCCTTCCGCTTCTTCCGCGCCGTTCTGGGTTTCTCAGCGTAGTAACCCCGCGCTGCCCTGCTCTGCCGGGACATCCCCGCAGTTCCAACCACTGCTGGAAAGTTCTCTGATACATCTCGTCCACCAGCCCGGGATCTTTTGCTCATTCCTTCCATTCCAGCTTAGTGCTCCTCAGAGTCCTGAAGGGGCACTGTTTGTTGTTTTGTTTGCTTTGTTATGCATACTACTAAAGAACTGTTAGTCCTATCCTCACATCTGCCTGAGAGCCACTTAATTTCAAAATTATAATGATTCGGAGGTAGGGGGTTTATATTCTCCAATCCAAGGGAGGGTCCTGCCTTCCGTAGCAGACACCTGTCTTTCAAACCAAGACAGGGCACAACTGCGCAGATGACCCAAACTGACTGAAGGGATAGTACGTGCTGTGTGGCATAATGCTCAGCAATGAAAATGGAGAGGAGGGGACTTAAGAGGATTAGTTAGCATTCCCTGTCTTAGGAGCTGGATGGGCATTATTGCATGTCAGGGAGGTGGTTCATGATTGCCTTTGCATCATCTTTGTTATCTTTATTCTCTTCTTCCAGGTATCTTTTGGTCTCTAAGCAATTCTTATCTTAATGCACATTTTTTTTTGATTTTACTTCTTTTCTCTTTCCCCACTGGGGGTGGGGGGGATGCAAGCACTTAGCTGCCCACTAAGGTTAATCCACAGCACTCATCCCCAGAAAGTCTTTCTATATCCAGTTTTATCCAGATACAGCTGTGGCTTTTACCTGTGCCAGTTAAGCCATATAATAGACAACAGTTTTGTTTCATTCTCCTCACACTCGATAGAGTTTGCATAATAGGCCCTTCGTCCATTGGTTTTGAGTTAAAATTGTTTGTGCTGCAGGAAGATGTTGGGCAATGGCAAGACATACTGTGCTAGTCTGCATGGCAATTCTTTTGGATCATTAACTTGGTAGATGTCAGATTTGCATGTGCAGTGTATCTCGGGTCTACAAACTAGAATATAGTTGCTAAAACCTGCAGCAGACGTCCCAGTTATTTAAATAATCTTCAATTTGAAGTTTGGCTGGGAAACTTCAGTTCTGGAAAAGGATGAGAGCTTTGTGTTCTGGTGAAAATTCCTGCTGCCTGGAAAGGGGAGGGCATGCCATCTTCTGATCTGAAACAGGGAGTTCAGTTCCAAAATTTCTCAGCACTGGACATATTGGAAAGCCCTTTTAAAATGCTCATTGCTGCATCTGCTGTACAGTGGAAAAAACAATCTTTTAAATATCTTCTAAATACCTTTTATTTGTGCTTGTACTTTTAGTATATTCCAAAGAAAAATAAGGTAAAAATACAATACTTGGGAAAAACATCGTACTGAGTAGAAGCATAGCTTTCTTTAAGAAAAAAAAAAACAAAACACCTGACATTAAGCTATAATTTAGAAAATCACCAGTTTGTGTGTATTCCTGCTTGACAAAACTTCTGTGTAGCTGACCTATTTTGGTACTATTCTTGAGAAAATATTTTGTCACACTTTCTTTTGATATAGAACTGAAATCTGAAAGAATACACAAAAGTTGTGGTAGAACCATCTTTTAACACTTGTTTTTTTCCTTTTTTCTGTTGCTTTATTTTTTTCCTTTTTTTCACCTTAATAATGCTCATCCCATGCAGTGTAAAAGAAGTCCTGAATATGTTATGAGTAAACTTGATTGGCTGGCTGGAGAAGTAGTATTTTTAAAGAATATACTATATGCACATTGCTCATAAAGTGATGATTTAATTTGCCTGGAATAAATATAGATTGCCCCTCTAGCATGACTAGTTGTTGTACCTTCCCCAAGGAGATGGGACCTGTTTTTCTTGAGTTTAGTGTTTATCCAGGATTTCATCTGTTCTTGGTGCTTCCCTGGAATTAGTTAGCTAATGGTTTTGATTACAGCCATCATCATGGAGTGTTTATTTGGAGAATGAAGACATAACTTCTGACATGTCATTCCCTGTTTGTCTGAAGCAGTGCAGATCTGAGCTTTATGGTTTCACTTGATTTTTCTGCTGTTGCCTCCTTAGAGTATTGGGTTGCTAATCTGTCTGCTTAGGGTACTTGTGAGCCTGACAAGTGCTTTTTGTGCTTGGATAAATGCAAAGTGCAGTGCAATCCGTAGCGTGTCTCATCATACCTCTGCGCACAAGACAGCACTATGTCAGCCTTGTCATGAGGACTACTATAGAGAAAACACATCAGTAAGGTTTCTTTGCTTTGTCTGCAAATTCATATACTTAAAAATATCTGGTTTGCTCTGTTGTCAAGAGATCTTGCAGATATTTTACTCCTGCTTTCAGCTGGGATAATTTTCTACTCAATAGCTGGTAGTGTTGTGTGTTGGATTTAGCATGAGGATAATGTTGATAATACACTGATATTTTAGTAGCTGCTGGGCCATGTTTGCCCTAAGTCATGGACTTTTCAGCTTATGATGCTGCCCTGTCAGCAGCTTCAGTTTTATTCAGGAAACTGTGAGGGGATACAGCCAGTACAGCTGACCTGGACTTGCCAAATGCATATTCTGTACCATAGAAAGTCATGCATATAAATTAGGAGGGAAAACTGGCCAAGGGCCGCTCCTCAGGAACTGGCTGTGGGCAGTGAGCAATTGCACTGTGCATTGATTGTTTCATATATTCTAAGTTTATTATTAGTAGTATCACTATTAGTATTTTCCCTTCTTTTTCTGTCCTGTGAAACTATCTTTGTCAACACACAAATTTGACTTTATTTCCATAATTCTCTACCCCATCCACTCAGGGAGTGGGGAAGTGAGCTGAGGTCTGTGTCATGTTTAGCTGCCTGCCAGACTAAACCTTGACATTATGTTGGTGGGTTACGAAAGTTGCAGATTTTATGGGTTTTGTTGCAGGACTGTTAATACCTGGATAATAAGTAAATCTGTGCATTCCTATTTGGTGAATTAATCTTACTTAATTGCACTGAGATTTGTGAGATTCACACAGGTTTTTAAAGGTAATGGAAACAGCTTTTAATCATAAAATCAATCTATGAAGAATGATTCTATACAGCACTTTAGCATGGGATATTTCTCTTGTCTGTTTCTTACGTGCTGTTTCTCATGTGCTATTTCTCATACATGTAGCTGGTTTTCCTCTTGCATTTTTTTTCTATCATCTAGCTGCTTGACCATGTGATTAGTTTTGTTTAATGACCCTGAGTTTAGAATTTTAATGATGTAATAGTTTTTCAGTAAATTACAGTTGATGCTAGTTTCAGCCTTTGTTTTCTTTGGCCACATCCTGTATCCATTTTAATAACGGTCTTAAGTCTGATTTGAGGTCCTCAAGCACTGTTTATGTTGCAATATTTTCTTGCAGTAATTAAGTTCTAAGCAGTCCTGTATACATTGGATTGTTGAGTATCTAGACTTATAAATAAAAAGCAAGTAAATGAGCTTTGTGTTTAATTAATTGAAATGTATAGCTTCATGTATTTCTTAAGCATATAAATGCTGTTTGTTTTCTCAGGTATTTCCTCCTGCATTGAGTATGTGCTCACACATTGTGGTAATTTGGGATCTTAATTTAAAAGACACAGTTTAAGACCCGAGGATAAAAATTGAAAACACATGCATACCAGTGGTAGATCTGGTTATCTGAAGTTATTAAAAAAAGTAGATGAAAAGTTGAGGAGGCATCAACAGCAAAGATGAGGCTGTCACCACAGCTCTATTCTACTAGTCCAACTGCAGAAGACAAAGATGATGTGCTCTTTTGTCCTCCTTTTCAAATATGCAAAAACTAAGATGAAAATTTAAGTCAATTTTAGGCAAAAAGAAATGTCTCATGAGTCAGTGTTTTTGCTTTTCCTTAGTGTGGATCCCACTGCATATGCACAGTTGAAGAGGGAAGCTGGGAACCAGGTTTTAAAAAATGGAAATTACTCTTTGACCATCAAAAACTATGATGAAGGTCTACAAATGCTTGGATATTTAATGCAAGGTGTCCTGTAAATATTTTTGAATTATGAGATGTAAACCATAAGATAAGCCTGAAATAAGTAAGTATGTACAGTTACACAGTTAATTCAAAACTCTGTTTTTTGACCTTGATTTTTCTTGCATCTTTTTTCACACTCTTTGGTGTACCAGTTTTATAGTTATTCTGTTCCTTACATATATATGAGAGATTAATTAGTGACTTAAATCTGAATGTTTTTACATAAGCGTCAATTATAAAGTAGTGCAATTAAAGCTCAAATTAATTTTCCATAAACTGCACTGGTTTCTGTTAAATTACTTCCGTTTCTTAGTTGACATGTTGTGGATTAATCCTGCTGAGATTTTGCCATGTCCTGGCCTCCTGTTACACAAATCATCTGATTATCTGTAAAATGATTCATGCAGGTTACTGTGTTATTGTTACTTGATAATTTTCAGTATTCTGAGACTTGTTGAAAATAATTTTTCAGAAGAAGATTCCTTTAGGTATTTCTTTCCAGATGTTAAAGTTCTTTTCATCAGTTAACATAAGTTGATAATGTTATTAATTATTAAATAGTTGAGTATTATATTGACTATTAAATATTAATTACTACTGTATATTAACACTACTGTTAACCTAATTTAACACTGGCCACTCATTTGTTTTAAATGTGGACTTTTCTGTTGTCTTCACCAAGTAGTGATACACTGAAATGCATTGAGGTTGTTTTTTGGTGACCAAAATATGTTTAGTACTCCTTCCATCCCACAGCTTCCATTCATGTGTTTGTTTTCCCCCATTCCTGGCTGCTGGCTTTCACTGAGCCATATGTAGGTGTTTTGAGGTGGACTGAACTTTTGCTAAATCCTCGTACTTCATTAGTCCAGTGGCTTGGCTTTCTGCTTCAGAAGAGACTAGGTTATCACTATGGGTATCACTATGGTATCATTAGATGTCTCTAAGACATTTCATAGCTGATATTCAAATATTTATTATCTTTATTATCTATAACTACATTTTTTACCTCTAATTTTGTCAGGTGGGAGATGTGTAATTTTTTATTTTATGCATATCACTAACTATAAAGTATGATCCTTTTTCAAGTGAATAAACAGTAAACCATATCTTTAGGTGTTCCTGGGACATAGCTGTGTTGTTACGCAACTGCCTTGTACTACCTGGGCAGATGGAAGAATTCAATGGTTTTAGCCCACCAAAGCTTACAGTGGGATATGGAGTATGTTAAGATATTCAGATGCAGATGCTTAAGCTGGCAGGTTTTTGCATGCCTTCCTTTTTTTTTTTCTTTTTTCTTTTTCTGGTTTGTTTTGGTTTTGGTTTTTTTTTTCTTTATTTAATAATGGTGTCATTATCTTCATTTTATTGTGTTTTTGCTTTGGGCCAAGATGAGTAAATATAGCATAAAATTCCAGAATCTGTGTTTGATTCTATACATAAGCATTAGATTCACAGCTGTAATAGTATTTTTAATGAAATTAAGCAGCTCCCTTTTGCACAGGAGATGCTGGTTCTTTCTGGGTCCCAATGAGAGAGGCACCAATGCTTTCAAGATATGTGACTATCAATATCCCAAACAAGGATCATACGCTAGTAAGTCTCCAGCTCCTGAGAGTGGTACTTGGTGATCAAGGTCATATTGTATTTCTAGTGGACAATACGCTACACTTGTCTACTTGGCTTCTGATTAAATACACATTGATTAAGTGCACCTTGACTCAAAGAGCAGTCTGTTAGAAATAAGTAGTATTTATGATATGGAGTCATACACTTGTTTTGGTTTTTATGTGCAATAAACAGTCTTCTGGTCTAACCACTTA
This sequence comes from Cinclus cinclus, assembly GCF_963662255.1. Taxonomy (NCBI): domain Eukaryota; kingdom Metazoa; phylum Chordata; class Aves; order Passeriformes; family Cinclidae; genus Cinclus; species Cinclus cinclus. The sequence goes on from NC_085046.1 coordinate 47,788,937, forward strand.
AGACTCCCAGAGCCTTTAGTAGAATGATTTTTTATTTAGATACAGTAAAATTGCATTGAAACGCCCATTTAACTTGCACTGTGTTGCAACATACCAGTTATCTGATTTGAACAAATTAACTTCACTGTGACTCTGAGCTGGTATAATCTAATTTAGGGTGAATATAAACCCGTTCAGGTACTGTTGGCTGAAGAATATATGCATTGTGGGAAATACTGCACAATGCAGTGATGTGGAAGCATAAATATATATTCTGGATCTTGTGACACAAAACTTCCAGTCTTATCCAGAGGGGGTTAACATACAGCTGCTGAAAGTATGTCTTTCATTCTGTAGTTATTTTCCAGGCTTTGAATTTCAGGATTTCACTTTTAGCATCTGTGATAATATCAGTAACATATTGTGAATTTCAAGGGATTAGAATAGAATAATTTATTTCACTTTTTTTATCTGTGTATAAGAAATAGTACTACATGTCATAATAATAATATAATGAGAGAATTGACAAAAATTACTCTTTTTTTGGTACTAAATATCTCTGAATATTTTCCCAAAATCTTTTTTCTCCTTTATTTTTTCAGGTTTATTACAGAGCTGGCCACTCATTCATCATGTTATCAAAGTCTTATCAGGTAGTTTCTATGTTCCATAAAGGTCTGGTTCTCCTGAATTCTGCAGATCAATCTCATATTGCTGAGTTTATAGCAGGAATCTGCATAAGTGTTAATGGTAAACTCAGGTTAAGTCCTGAATTTTACTAAGAGCCTTTCAGTAGTGATGATGGCATTTAGTAGGACGTCCTGTGTGAGACAATTCCTTCATTCCTTTAGTGCCTCAGGCCTATTTGAGGATTATGAATATATTAAGGATGTGGTGAACTTGGTCCAGTTTGTATACAGCAGATGCCAGCAATCTCAAAATACTGCTGGGCAGTGAATTGTCTCACAGGAGCATGTCAATTACGGAACAGTTAGAAAAGCTCAAAATTTTAACTTTTAAGATTGTACATTTGGAGCTCTAGATCCCAAAGGCTTTAAGTGGGTTTTGTCCAGACCGCCCTGCTTTTCTTTTAGCCAGGTAGATTTGAAAATAATTAGAAGATAGTTTAAACTTTTTTACAGTGAAGTGTATTTCAGTGTGGAGGACTTCCCCTCAGCTAGTAATGGACAGCAATGAAAAGAGGAAGAGTGGCCTTTCTCTGGCTTTGTATGGGTTTTTTTCAGCAACATCCATTGTCTGACTCCCTGCCTTCTCCTCAGTCTCTCCTCCTCTCTTTGCTTTTTTGTCTGTTTAACATGCTTTATATGATAGGCTTATAGGCATGCCAGGAGATTTCAGCTTGTGCCTCTGCTGCCTTTTCTTGAGCCTGTAGCCCCATGTTAAGGTCCTTGATTAGTTGTTGCAGAATCAGTAGCTGGATGACCCATAAGTAGGAGGAAGAATTGCCATGAGGTTCACAATGGCTTGGGGCTTTTGAGGTGTTTCTTGAGAGCAGGGATTAATTTCCCCCCCTTCTTTAATGAAGTCTGGCCACTGAGAAACAGGGTACTGAATGAGTTGGGTGAGCAGCATTTCTTAAGCCCCCACTGGGTAATTCCCTGAGTATTAACCAGTGCTAAAATTATTGCTGTACAATGAAGTAATTCAGTTGGACACTCCAACCTTTGAAGTGTTGTGTATACTAAATAGTTCTCTCTATTGCTTATTCTTGCAGGTGAATGAATCTTGTCACCAAATTTCCACCCTGCGTATGATTATATTTTCAGTGCATATTTTGATGCACTGATTTGGCAAGCAGTGGTAGAAAGGTTGGCCCAGAAAGGGAAGTGGCGGGTGTGTCACTGTGTTATCACATTGCCATGTCACCTCCCACTGAATGCTGGGTGCTCATGTGTTACCACTTCAGCATAAGCTCATGTTACTTTTAAAAGCCAAAACTGTGAATATGTATTTCTGCCTGGGTCAAATGTCTTGATTTTTAAGACTTGGGAAAATGCTTTTTGTGATAAATGATTTCTGAAACTCATTTTTGAAGGGATATGATGGACTTGAAATCCTGCTGGTCTCTTGCTGCTGTGTGTTTTCTCTCTTCAGTACCACCTAGAGTCACTATTCAATAATATTAAAATTAGAAGGGAAAAATACAAATTTATTGTGGCCCCTTTAACTTTTCCTTCTGTATGACAAGCTGAATATTTGAAACTGTCTGTGAAAGACCAACAATAAAGGAGCATCTCAGTGGAAGTACATGGTTGTTGGACCAAAACAGACAAATTAGAAAAATCAGAAGGGGGATCATCTGAAATTATTGTAGTCCCCTCTCAAGTAACTGTGGAAAAAATTGATCATTGTCACAGTTACACCTGTATAGAGTGTTGGTGGTGAGGTGCTGGCAGTAGGGGTAGGGGGGCACCTGTGAGGAGTGGCCACAGCTGTGTCATTTCCAGCTGGCTCTGGCAGCCCTTTACTAGGGCGTGGCTCAGCCGAGGTGGTGGTGCCTCAGAGAAAGTGTTTTTTAAAAAGGGCCAAACCCTGTCTGGGAGAGTGAGGGGGAAAGAGTGAGAGAAACAGCCCTGTGAGCCCCAGGGGTGCAGCCTGTTGCAGGCAAAATGGAAGCTTCAGTTGAGGTTTATCAGGGAAACTCTCCTGTTGAGTAATAAGGTTCAGACAAGACTCACTTGTTTCCTAAACTACTGTGAGGTGCCCTGAGTGCAGTTGGATCCAATCCTACTCGTGGACATAGTGAATGATTTATGTTTAAAGGATAATATACGTGTAATTGAGCCTTTATATGACTTTATCCCACAGGATTAAGGATGGCAACCTAAATATATCTAGATGAATAAAATAACTTATTTAAACCTATTATAATGATCAGACTAAAATACTTGATCAGAATTATTTACTACATGGTACAGATAGCTATAACAGTTAGTAAATATTATATAATAATATATGTGCTATATAATAGTTGAATAATACTGAAGCATTGGTATTTGTCCTGGTTTTGGTTCACCAATTTGAAACATTTTTGCTTTATCAGGAACTTTGCTGTGTTGTCACTGGTACCATACTGGAAACATTGTTTTTGACATCCTCAGAACTTTTAACTTTGGGATTGATGAGTCAGGCTGGTCCCAGCATTCACCAAGACTATAAGCAATGTGACCCGCCTTTCTCTATCCATCACTTTGCAAATAAGGTAAAGTTCAAGCTGTTTTACTACCACTTAGTGTAGAGTATCTTGCTACACTCTGCTTAGACAGATCAGCTTGTTGAGACACCATGAAGGGGCAGGCTTCTGACAGTAGCCACAGCCTGTGGAGGACCCACACTAGAGCTATGGACTCACTAGAGCCCCACATTCCCCATCCAAGCTCCTACTCTGGGCAGGGATCTTGCACTAGATCAGATTGCTTAAAGGCCAGCTCAGCCTGACCTTCAATACTCTTTAAGGATGGGGCAGCCATCCTCTTAAGAGTTTCGCTGGGCAGCCTTTTCCAGTGCCTCGCCACCTGTAGCATAAAAATTTTTTTCCATATGTCTAATGAGAACATACTCTCAGGTTAAAACTGTTGCCTCTTGTCCTGTCACAAAAGCCTTGTCTTTTTTCTAAGCCCTCTTTTTATATTGACCTTATTGCAATAAGTTTTCCCTAAAACCTTCTTCAGGCTGAATAATCCCAACTTTCTCAGCCTTTCATCATAGAAGAGTTGCTCCATCCTGTTAATGATTTTTGTGGCCCTCCTCTGGCCTCATTCCAACAGGTCCGTGTCTTTTCTGTACTGGGGACCCCAGAGCTCAATGTAACATTCCAGGTTGTTCTCAGCAGAGCAGAGAGGTAGAGTTACCTCCCTTGACCTGCTGACCATGCTACTTTTCATGCAACTCAGGATATTGTTTGTTTTCTGGGCTGCAAGCGCACATAGCTGACTTTTATCCTATTTTTCATCCACCATTATCCCACAGGTCCTTCTTCCTCAGTCTATATTGATATTGGGGATTGCCCTGACCCAGATGAAGGACCTTGCACTTGGCCTTGCTGAACTTCCTGGGGTTCCAGTGGGCCTGCTCCTCATGACTGTCAAAGTCCCTCTGGATATCATCCCTTCTCTTGAGCATTATCAACTGCATCACTCAGCTTGGTGTCATCTGCAAACTTCCTGAGCGATTGAGGGCACCCCAAGATCCCACTGGCAATGTCATTGATGAAGAGAGTGAATGTACTGGTCACAGTACAGGCACCTGAGGGACACCGCTCACTACTAGTTTACACTTGGGCACTAAGCCATTGACTACAGCTCTTTGTATGCAGCCATTCTGCTAATTCCTTATCCATCCAACAGCCATTAATTAAACTGATATATTGCTTCAATTTAGAGCTAAACCTGTTGTAGGGCCCTGTACCCAAGGCCTTACAGAAGTCCAGGTAGATGGCATTCATGGTCCTTCCTTTGTCTTCTGGTAAAGCTAGGTGGATTTTCAAGGATCAAGGCAAAGTTTTTTAGAGAAACTGATAAAACAGAAGAAAGCAGAAGAATATACAGTATTCATTTCTTGCTTTCTGCTGGGGATGTTGATGTTAGCTGGGCAGTCTTGTTCCCAATGTAAAGGTCCATTCCTAAAAAAAGGGTTACTTCCAAGTATCTGAGAATCTTTTAGGGCCTAACCTTTTTAGCATGGTTTTTATTCTGAGGAAACTTTCAAAGCTTGTAGCTTCCTACACTCCACTGTATATTACATTAATTAAGTTGAAAATTAGAAATGAAGATTCAGTTGTGATATTACAAAAAGGTCTGAAATACCGTTAGCTTGTTTTGGCTTTCTGACAAGACCTGATGAGGCAGTGAAAAATGAAGTTTTAAATGTGCTTATAAGAGCATTAATGTTTGGGGTATTTTTGCAGGCTTGTCTGTTGTTGTTGTCTGAGAAGCAAGAGTTGCCCTGTGATCTCAGAGTTTACCAGGTATCTCTGAAGAATCTCTTTGAGGTAAGTTCATGATTTTATTTTTGAATCTATTTCTTTTCTTCCTGACAACTTTAGTAAGAGATTTTTCATCTCAAACCAAGAAAGATAAAATGAAAAATAATACATGGACATTATAAGATTATACTTTATCATCTATTTATTTGAAAATTTAACTTCATGTTATGTAATGTTTCTGTATGAAATTCAGTATTTCTAAGGTATATTAGTATTATGAAGGTGTAGTTGGACACTGTCTGTGAGCCAGGAGCTGCTGGGAGTTCACCAGCACTGTAGCTCAGGAGCAGCCAATTTCCATAGTAGTGACATACCAGCTTTCAAAAGGCATCTTGAAATGTTTGTGAGAAATTGAAAAATTCCATTGGGCTTTACCATAGAGTCCTAGAATGATTCAGGTTGGAAGAGATGTTAAAGATTGTCTAGTTCCACCCCCTGCCATGGTGTTGGGGGTTGCTTGTCTCCCTTTTCCCTCTGTGGAATTTTCCCCATTGTCATGCTAAGATACCTGTTGACTGGGCCCTGGTGACAAGGGGTGGGGGGGGGAGAGAGAGGAGGGAAACCCTGCAAGATTCAAACAGCCAGAAGAGGAAGTGGAAGGCTGGGCCTCGGCTCATTTCCCCTGCGGAGTTTGGATGAGAAGGGCGATCGCCGTCTCTGTCCCATCCCTGCCATCCCAGCGCCGGGAACCATCCTCACTGCTGTCAAACCCTGCACTGCTGCCTTCTCACTGTAAACTACCACCATCCAGCACTCTGCTGAGCATCGAGACCGACACGGTGAGCGGAGGGCTCTCTCCATCTCTCTCTCCCCCTGGGACAGCGCTGCCATCACCCCCAGCCCTCCTGCAGCTCTGCGGGACCTGCCCGCCCCCAGCACCAGGAACTGCAGCTCAGGGAAAAGGTGCCTGCAGCCAGAAAGGACTGGGACTGAGTTACTGTTCTATTTGTGGGTAATGTCATAGTTATTGTTCTTGTTTGTTTTATTAGATATACTAGTAAAGAACTGTTATTCCTACCCCCATATCTTTGCCTGAGAGCTCCCTTAATTTCAGAATCATAATAATCAGAAGGATCCCATTTTTCAATCCAAAGGGAAGCTTCTGCTTTCCTTAGCAAACACCTGTCTTTCAAACCAGGACAGATTTTGGCGCCCAATGTGGGGCCCGAGGGCATTGAGAGAAAAGGGTGAAAAAGGAATAACAGTTCTTGAGTTACCTCCGTTTTGTGTTAGGTGGCATCATGTTGTCCAGCTTACCGTGGTTTGGGCTCCATGTGGCCACAGCTTTATCTCTCCCATTTGCAATCCCTTACTTGAACATGGGTCCTATAACTCAGGCTGCTGTAACTATTATCCAGTTCCTTTTGTGGGCTGATAACGTGAGAAATTCATGGATTTTTAACTTCCTCTGGAAGGTGGGCACATGGATTCCGAGCTATCACACTCTAACTGTATGTTTTTGGGGTTACTTTAATAATGGTACATACTGTGAGGATATGACACCAGGGAAAATTTTGTCCCAACCCCTTACACAGTTTTTTGGGTCTGCTCCACCAGCTTTTCAGGGGTTCAAATCTCTTCTAAGTAGTAATGATATCATACAGTGGCTGACATTGCTAATAGGCCTTGTAAACCTGTTCTATTTAACATTCCGAGATGAGGGGAGATTGACTTGGATGACAACCCTGATACGTCCCCCAAGGAATAGGGATCCTGCCCCAGAGCCTGGCCCTGCCCCAGAGCCTGGCTCTGCCCCAGAGACTAAGGACTCTACCCCAGAGCCTGACCCTGCCCCAGAGACTAAGGATTCTCCCCCAGAGACTAAGGATTCTCCCCCAGAGACTAAGGATTCTCCCCCAGAGACTAAGGATTCTCCCCCAGAGACTAAGGATTCTCCCCCAGAGACTAAGGATTCTCCCCCAGAGACTAAGGATTCTCCCCCAGAGACTAAGGATTCTCCCCCAGAGACTAAGGATTCACCCCAGAGACTAAGGATTCTGCCCTAGAGACTAAGGATGCTGCCCCAGAGGCTAAGGATGTTGCCCCTGAGCCTGATTCTGCCCCAGAGCTCACCTCAGAAAGGAACCATCCAGTGTGCGTGGGGTTTCTAGTGAAGGAGATAGGCCAAATGCTGAAGGAGTACCTTTCCCCAGCTCTTGAGAAACTCTCCCCCTGCCTTAAAGAGGGAGAACCTGATGGTGCAGCAGTGGAACCCACAAATGTTACATCTCTCCAGGCTCCAGCTGAACTGCAAGGGCACTCACAGTCAGCAGCAGTTGCCCCCGTGGAAACTAGAAAGTCTAAGGTGAAAACAAAGCACCTAGATAATAATGATCAGAAAGCAGGGCCCTCACAACCAGCAGGGGAGCCAGAGGTTGAGATCGTCATGGAGTCCCTGTCATACGAGAGTCTCCGTAATCTGCGTAAAGACGTTGTAAGAAGGGGCCGTGAGGCTTTTACAATGTGGTTACTGCGGGTCTGGGACCTTATGGGTACAGGTGTGCAGCTGGATGGTACTGAGGCAAGGAATTTGGGACCCCTGACCCAGGACTCAGGTGTGGATCACATATTCGTAAGGGAACCAGGCCCCCTTTCCCTCTGGGAGTGGCTTTTAATGAGTGTAAGAGAGAGGTTTGTCCATAGAGAGAGAATGCGGGAGCACCACCATAGAATGCGCTGGAAGACCGCTGAGGAGGGGATCCAACAGCTGAGAGAAGTGGCAATACTGGAGGTACTCTTTGGGAGGGGTGGATAACATGACAATGACCCCGACAAGGTCAGGTGCACAGGGCAGATATTGTGGAATCTGGCACACCTGGGGCCATCTCAATAAACCACATTCATTGCAGCCATTAATGCTGACACCAACCACGAGACAGTGGGTTCTGTTGCCAATAAGCTCAGATACTTTGAGAGTATAATGAGTGGCCCAATGCAGGCTCAGGTCTCTGCCGTGATTAGGGAACTCAGAGAGGAATTCAAGGAGGAGATAAGAAGGGTGAGGGAGGAGATGAGGAAGGTCAGTGCAGCACCAGTGCGAGTCACAGATGCCAGAGTTAGAGCCCAACGTCCCCCAGCTAGGGAGAGAGGGTACACCCCACCAGCTGACCTGTGGTTCTTTCTGCATGACCATGGGAAAGGCTTGAGAAGGTGGGATGGGAAACCACTTCTGCCCTGGCAGCACGGGTGCGTCAACTCAGGGAGGGAAACACTAACCAAGGGAGCTCCACTAAAGTGAAGGTAGCCTCAACTTCCCATAACCAAGATGCAGGGTATTACGAAAGGGAGGATGATTTGTCAGAACCCCTTGAGGGAACCTCCAATATGTATGCCCAGGAAGGAAATAATAACCAGTGCTAGAGGGGCCCTGCCTCTAGCCAGGGAGAGGCACGGGAAAACTGGGTCTTTTGGACGGTGTGGATCTGATGGCCTGGCACATCAGAGCCACAAAAACATAGGGCGTTAGTTGATACTGGTTCACAGTGCACCCTAATACCATCAGAACATGTGGGGGAAGAACCTGTTTCTATTGCTGGGGTGACAGGGGGATCACAGGAATTGACTTTGGTGGAGGCTGAGGTGAGCCTGACTGGGAAAGAGTGGCAGAAGCATCCAATTGTGACTGGCCCAGAGGCACCGTGTATTCTAGGCATAGACTTCCTGAGGAATGGCTATTACAAAGACCCAAAGGGACTCAGGTGGGCTTTTGGAATAGCTGCTGTAGAGGCAGAAAACATTAAGCAATTGAACACCTTGCTTGGACTGTCAGAGAACCCATCTGTAGTGGGACTCCTGAAGGTGAAGGAGCAGCAAGTGCCAATTGCCACCTCGACAGTGCACCACAGGCAGTACAGGACAAATCGAGATGCCGTGATCCCCATCCACAAGATGATCTGGGAGCTGGAGGGCCAAAGGGTGGTCAGCAAAACCCACTCACCCTTCAACAGCCCCATCTGGCCTGTGCGTAAGTCTGACAGAGAATGGAGATTGACTGTGGACTATCGTGCATTGAATGAAGTGACTCCACCGCTGAGTGCTGCCGTGCCAGACATGCTGGAACTTGAGTACAAGCTGGAGTCCAAGGCAGCAAAGTGGTATGCCACCATTGACATTGCCAGTTCATTTTTCTCCATTCCTCTGGCAGCAGAGTGCTGGCCTCAGTTTGCTTTCACGTGGAGGGGCGTCAAGTACACCTGGAACCAACTGCTCCAGGGGTGGAAACACAGCCCCACCATCTGCCATGGACTGATCCAGGCTGCACTGGAAAAGGGTGAAGCTCCAGAACATCTACAATACATCAACGCCAACATTGTGTGGGGGAACACGGCAATGCAAGTATTTGAGAAAGGAGAAAAGATCATCCAGATTCTGCTGGGAGCCGGTTTCGCCATCAAGAGGAGCAAAGTCAAAGGTCCTGCCCGAGAGATCCAGTTCCTGGGAGTAAAGTGGCAAGACAGGTGGCGCCAAATCCCCACTGAGGTCATCAAGAACACCGCGATGTCTCCACCATCCAACAAGAAGGAAGCACAAGCTTTCCTAGGTGCTATAGGTTTTGGAGAATGCACATTCCTGAGTACAGCCAGATCGTGAGCCCTCTCTACCTGGTCACCCGCAAGAAGAACGAATTCCACTGGGGCCCTGAGCAGCAGCAAGCTTTTGCCCAGATCAAGCAGGAGATCGCTCATGCTGTAGCCCTCGGCCCAGTCAGGATGGGACCAGAGGTGAAGAATGTGCTCTACTCTGCAGCCGGGAACAAGGGCTTGTCCTGGAGCCTTTGGCAGAAGGTACCTGGTGAGACCCGAGGCCAACCTCTGGGATTCTGGAGCTGAAGTTACCGAGGGTCTGAAGCCAACTACACCCCAACAGAGAAGGAGATCTTGGCTGCTTATGAAGGTTCAAGCTGCTTCAGAGGTGATTGGCACAGAAGCACAGCTCCTCCTGGCACCCTGACTACCAGTGCTGGGGTGGATGTTTAAAGGGAAGGTCCCCTTTACTCACCACGCCACCGATGCCACATGGAGCAAGTGGATCGCCCTCATCACACAGCGCGCCTGTATCGGAAACCCAAATCTCCCTGGGATTTTGGAAATAATTACAAACTGGCCAGAAGGTGAAAATTTTGGTCTTGCCGATGAAGAGGAGCAAGAACAAGTGACCCGGGCTGTTGAAGCCCCGCCATACAACCAACTGCCAGCAGATGAAACTCGCTACGCTCTTTTCACTGACGGTTCCTGTCGCATCGTGGGGGTGAACCGGAAGTGGAAAGCAGCTGTATGGAGCCCTACACGACAGGTTGCACAAGCTACTGAAGGAGAAGGTGGATCAAGTCAACTTGCTGAACTCAAAGCCGTTCAGCTGGCCCTGGACATTGCTGAAAGAGAGAAGTTGCCAAAGCTCTACCTTTACACTGATTCATGGATGGTAGCCAATGCTCTGTGGGGCTGGCTGGAAAGATGGAAAAAAGCTAACTGGCAACATAGGGGAAAACCAATCTGGGCTGCTGATGAGTGGAAAGACATTGCCACTCGGGTAGAGAAGCTACCCGTAAAGGTCCATCATGTAGATGCCCATGGGCCCAAGAGTCGAGCTAATGAGGAGCACCGACACAATGAGCAAGTAGATCAGGCTGCAAGGATAGAGGTGTCACAGATAGACTTAGACTGGCAGCACAAGGGAGAATTGTTCCTGGCTCGATGGGCCCACGATGCTTCAGGTCATCAAGGCAGAGATGCTACCTATAAGTGGGCACGAGACCGAGGGGTGGATCTCACCATGGACAGTATTTCCCAGGTTATCCATGACTGTGAGATGTGTGCTGCCATCAAGCAAGCCAAGCGAGTGAAGCCCCTCTGGTATGGGGGGCGGTGGTCCAAATATAAGCATGGGGAGGCCTGGCAGATTGACTACATCACACTGCCTCAGACACGCCAAGGCAAGCGCTACGTGCTGACCATGGTGGAAGCAACCACTGGATGGTTGGAGACCTACCCTGTGCCTCACGCCACTGCCCACAACACCATCCTGGGCCTGGAAAAGCAAGTCCTTTGGAGACATGGTACCCCTGAGAGAATTGAGTCAGACAATGGGACTCATTTCAAGAACAGCCTCATAGACACCTGGGCCAGAGAACACGGCATCGAGTGGGTGTACCACATTCCTTATCACGCACCAGCGGCTGGGAAAGTGGAACGGTGCAATGGGCTGCTTAAAACCACCTTGAAGGCACTGGGTGGGGGGACTTTCAAGAACTGGGATATTAATCTACCAAAGGCCACATGGTTTGTGAACACCCGAGGTTCCACTAATTGAGCAGGCCCTGCCCAGTCTGAGCCCTTGAGAACACCAGATGGGGACAAGGTTCCAGTGATGCATATGAGAGGTAGGCTCGGAAAAACTGTTTGGGTGAACTCTGCCTCCAGCAAAGACAATCCAATTCGTGGGGTGGTTTTTGCTCAAGGGCCAGGTTGTACCTGGTGGATCATGCAAAGGGATGGAAAGACCAGATGCATACCCCAAGGAGACCTTGTTTTAGGGTGAACTACCTACAATACTGTGCCTGTATCTGTAACTGTATGGATGTCTATAATTTGAAGATTTTAATTTGATTTGGCATGATGGTAGGGGAAAATTCGGGGTGGATAATGTTGAGGGTTAATTCTCTCCCTTTTTCCCTCTGTGGAATTTTCCCCATTGTCATGCTAAGATACCTGTTGACTGGGCCCTGGTGACAAGGGGGAGGGGATGGGGGGGAAGAGGGGAATCCGGCGAGATTCAAACAGCCAGAAGAGGAAGCGGAAGGCTGGGCCTCGCCCCATTTCTCCCGCGGAGTTCGGACGAGAAGGACAATCGCCGCTGGTGTCCCATACCTGCAGTCCCAGCGTCGGGAAACCACTATCAGACCCTGTCCGGCTGTCTTCTCGCTGTGAACTACCACCATCCAGCATTCTGCTGAGCACCGGGACCGACACCGTGAGCGGAGAGCTCTCTCTCCATCTCCCTCTCTCCCCCTGGGACAGTGCTGCCATCACCCCCAGCCCTCCTGCAGCTCTGCGGGACCTGCCCGCCCCCAGCACCGGGAACTGCAGCTCAGGGAAAAGGGGCCTGCAGCCAGAAAGGACTGGGACTGAGTTACTGTTTTGTTTGTGGGTAATGTCATAGTTATTGTTCTTGTTTGTTTTGTTAGATATACTAGTAAAGAACTGTTATTCCTACCCCCATATCTTTGCCTGAGAGCTCCCTTAATTTCAAAATCATAATAATCGGGAGGATCCCATTTTTCAATCCAAAGGGAAGCTTCTGCTTTCCTCAGCAAACACCTGTCTTTCAAACCAGGACACATGGGCATGAACACCTTCCACTAGACCAGACTGCTCAAAGTCCCATCTAAGCTGGCTTTGAACATTGCCAGGAGTGGGGCACCCATAGCTTCACTGAGCAACCTGTTCCAGTGCCTTACCACCCTCATCGTAAAGAATTTCTATATTTCTTACCATTTATTTCCTGACAGGAACTTCAGAAGATGTTAGCTGTAGGCTACACAGTACTTCTGCTTGGCATTAACTGGCTGGCAAGTTAAGGTTTGTTGACATATGAATGTGAGACTCACTAGCTGAGAGCAAAATGAATCTGTTAACTGCAGAATTAAGACAATACTTAACACACTTAATGTGAGAATCTTTGTTCAGTCCTTTGCATGCAGCCCGGTTGCAGGCCTGTAATAAATCCATTGACCTCACGGTTTGTTAGTTTTCTCAAGGTTTGCAGGCTTTGAAGAAACAGGACTCCTTTCCTGTTCTCAGATGGTGTGTGCTTTCTCTCGTGCTTCCCAGGAATTTTCTTTATCGTTAGGCTTTGCTGTTTCTCACAAAGTTTTAAGTCATATTGGTGGAATATATTAGAATCTTCCATTTGGCTGTTGCAGTTCTGATGGTACTTTGATCGTGATAATTTCAAATTGGTGCTTTTTCAATTATTGTATTTCAGTTAGATGCCTGACAGAGTGAGCAAAAGTAATTCTGATGGTAATATAAAGGAAATTAATTTGTATCTCCTCACAGGCTTGTTTTTAGAGATAGCAGAAGAATTAGTGAATGGATATATGAAGGCATGTCTTGGTTGAGTATCATTAGGCAGGTGTGCTGTGCTAATGCTTGCACAGTGCCTCCACACTTGCAATGAAGTGTGGCAACACAGCAGAAGACCCATGCAGAGTGTCTTGGCCAAGTATCTTCCAGCAAAGCAAAATGCCTCATTGAGACAGGAAAAATGCACAGGCTTTATAAAGCAGTGCAGCCCTTTTTTTTGTTGAATTGGCCCAACCTATCTTACCTGTTCTTGTGGGTTTGTTGTACACATGGAAGGCTGAAAGAATCAAGATGAAAAATCCCTAAGTACTGATTCTGCTTTGCAAAACTTAGTAAATGTAGCTGACAATTTGAACTTCCCCTGCTGCTGCTACATTCTCCCTGTAATCTATTGTATTTTGATTTGATAACTGTGCTCAAAATGTATTTCTTGCCAGTCAAAATTTGGCATGAGGTATTAGAAAAAGAAATTATTTGTAAATGATGGAAGCATGTGTGAAGACTGCTATTTAAAAAGATGACTGGCACAAATGGAGAAGTTTTGTCTGAATGCTGTTACCAACCATCTTCTCATGTCCTGATCCTTCTGGCATATTGTCTCAATTTCCATCTGAGCTTCCTCTACACACCTCCAGAGTATCCTATATTATACCCTATAATATACCCCTTGTAGACTCTGTTTCATGTTCCTTAGTCCTAGCTTAGATCATACTTTTAAAAGTTCAGCTGGCTTCTGCTCAAGCTGTGCTTTTTCAGAATCCCAGAATCATCGAGGTTGGAAGAGACCTTCAAGATCAGCCCAGCACCACCATAATCACCCCTAAACCCCAAGTGCCACATCCAGATGCCTCTTGAACACTTCCAGAGGTGGTGACTCCATCATCGCCCTGGGCAACCTTATTCCAGTGCTAACCACTCTTTCAGTCAATTTTTTTTCCCTGATATCTGATCTGAATCTCTGCTGACACAAAGCCATTTCTTCTTCTTTTGCCTGGGAGATGATGAAAGAGACCAGCCCTCAACTGGGTACAGCCTCCTTTCAGAAAGCTGTAGAGAGCAGTGAGGTCTCTCTTCAGCCTCATTTTTTTTCCAGGCCAAACAATCACAGTTCCTTCAGCCTCTCCTCGTCAGATTTGTGCTCCAGAACCTTTCACCAGCTCCATTTCCTTTTTATGGACATACTCCAGCACCACAATGTTTTTCCTGTAGTGAGTGGCTCAGAACAGAGCACAGGACTTGTGATGTGGCCTCACCATTGCCAAGTACAGAGGGACCATTGCCACCCTGGTCCTGCAGGCCACACTATTCCTGTCATCAGTTTGTTGGGAGTGAGTCCACCAAGATGATTAGAGGGATGGAGCACCTCTCCTGTGAGGCAAGGCTAAGAGAATTGCAATTGTTCAGCCTGGAAAAGAGAAGACTTTGTGGTGATGTAATTGTGGCCTTCCGGAACCTGAAAGGAGCCCACAGGAAAGATGGTGAGAGACTTTTTACAAGAGCACATGATGACAGGACAGGGGGGATGGATTCAGTCTGAAAGACAGTAGGTTTAGATGAGATACCAGGAAGAAATTCTTTACTCAGAGGGTGCTGAAGCACTGAACAGGCTGTCCAGAGAAGTTGTGGATGCCCTATCCCTGGAAGTGTTTGAGGTTGAATGGAGTTCTGACCAGCCTGGTGTAGTGAAAGGTGTCCCTGCCTGCAGCTGGGGGTTGATGATAGATGGTATTTAAGGTCCCTTCCAACCCAAGCTATTCTGTGAAAATCTATGGAATATATAGTTCTATTTTACTGTGGCTACGTCTTGGTTGTTTTTCTTCTGATTCTTGTCATGACATTACAGAAGATACTGAGAAAGTAATGTGTATGTAAAAATAATGTGTTGTAATTGTTCTCTTTTCTACCAGACTTCTGAGTTGTATGGTGTCCTGGTTTACAATAGAAGATACATATTCTATTACCATCTGAGAAGGGTGATCATCCTTATCTCTGTGGGAAGTATCTTCTGTTAATGGGCCATTGAGTCCTACTGTATAACTGATAAGATTGCATCATCCCATTGGGAGATGCTCCAGCCAGGAGGACGAGCCAAGCCTTTCCTACCTAGTTAAAAACTGAGGTTTAGAACACCGAAGGCAGACTTTTTCCACTGGATGCCAGAGGAAGAACCAGATTTTTTTCCACATCATCGCTGGACCCTTTGGAGGAAAACTGCACGAGCACCCTGACTGACAGGGTATCAGGTTGTATTCTGACATTGTCAGTGGTTTTATTTTTATTATTGCATGTATTTTGTTTTTCCTTTTTTTTTCTCTTCCCTATTAAGAATTGTATTACTGACTTGAAGTCTCACTGGTTTTGCTTTTCAAACCAGTACATATGGTCATGGTGAGAAGCTGTAGGAAGTAGCCAAGTTAGTGAAGTGGCTGATATCCATTTGGAGTGAAGGCTGAGTCCATTGGACTGTATCTGCTGCATGCTGTTATCAGACTATGTATCAAAGCAAGTGAGTAACACCTACAGCTAAAATGAAACAATGATGGCTTTTATCAGAGAACTGACAGCTAGACCTTTTTTTAAATTAAAAAAAATATCCCAACAGCTCAGGTCAGATCATCACCTTGCACATGCCAATAAAGCACTCTTTTAGAAATGTTGTAAACACTCACTTTGATCACCCATGCCTGATAGTGGTGGAAACCTAATATAATTGTTCTTTTCTTGAGGAAAAAGTGTGATTGATATGGGTATTTTGTAACCTGAATAAACCAGTTTTAAAAAAGGTACAGTGTTTTTTTCCGCCATCTTAGTGTGGAGCAACAATTTCATTGTGTGTAGCAGAGTCATGAGTCAGCCTTCCAATTGCATATTGCCACTCCAAAGAGGAAAAAACTTCAGGATTTGTTTCTTTAAGTGTGCTTTTTTATCATTTCAGCAAAGAACCATCTCTTCAGATGGTTACTGGCTTGGAGGCCAGAGCTGAAGGACAGGATCAATCAGAAAGACGAGATGGACAGACCTTGCTGCATATTGTGGCCTCTTCCAGTGAATATGTGCAGAAATGCAGTAAATACTTTTTTTGTGTGTGTATGTACTGTTTTGTTTTCATATGAAAAAATCTGTAATGGAAGAAAGTTTCAGACCCCGATGTTAACTATTTCATGCTAAGGAAGGAAATGAAAAAGTGTCTGAATGTAGACTTGTAGTGTGGCAACAGATATTTAAATATTCCAAGAATTCCTATTTAAGTTTGTATGCCTGATGTGTGACCATTTTTTTTGTTCTTTGGTTTGTCTGGTTAGGATTTTCTCACAAGTGTCCTAGTTTGAAAGACAGGTATTTGCTAAGAAAGGCAGAAGCCTCCCTTTGAACATGAAGAGTGTGATCCCTCCTCCCTACCAATTATTATAATTTTGGAATTAAGGGAGCTCTCAGGCAAAGGTATGAGGATAGGAATAACAGTTCTTTACTAATATATCGAACAAGACAAAGAAAAACAACAGCAGCTATGAAATTAGCCACAAACAGAACAGTAACTCAGTCCCAGTCCTTTTGACTGCAGGCAGCTTTTCCTTGAGCTGCAGCTCCCGGTGCTGGGAGCAGGCAGGTCCCGCAGAGCTGCAGGAGCGCTGGGGGAGATGGCAGCGCCATCCCACATGGGAGAGAGAGATGGGGAGACCCCTCTGCTCATGATGTCGGTCACAGTGCTCAGCAGAGTGCTGGATGAGGGCAGGTTAAAGCAAGAAGGCAGCAGTGCAGGATCTGACAGCAGTAAGGATGGTTCCCGGCACTAGGATGGCAGGGATGGGACAGAGGCTGCGATCGTCCTTCTCATCCAAACTCCGCGGGCGAATATGAGCTGATCCAGTGCCTTCTGTCTCGTCTTCTGGCTGTTTGAATCTCACAGGGTTTCCCTCTTCCCTCCCCTCCCCCCTTCCCCGTGTCATTAGGGCCTAATGAACAGGTATCTTAGCATGACAATGGGGAAAATTCCACAGAGGGAAAAGGGAAAGAACCAACCCCCAACAACAAGTATGCTTCAGTTTTTAGAATCATTGAAGTTGCCTTTTGAATTTTGTTGTGCCCTTAAAATCACATTAGACCACCTGGGAGCCTGAAACAAAGAGTTTTAACGTTCCTATTAACAATTTTGACTCAAAATTGTGAACATAATGGGAATTCATTTGCCACAGACATGCTCAACAAAACAAGAATTTTCAGTCATTTATATACAGTATAGCATCCAACATTTTTTTGTAGACACTCCCAAAAGCCTATCCAATTTATTGCATTATGGTATTTTGTTCCTCTTAATTACCATGAGAACATCTCATCTTTTTTTTTCTAATGAATAACCTAGGTTTTATCCAGTTAAACAGTGCTTTATTGAATTTGCTGTCCTGGTTAGACAGTTACTATTGACTAAGTTTTTTGGGGTGTATAAAGCCTATGAAGTGGCTCCCTTACTGCATGTTATAAATGTTTGTCACACACACTGACTCAGAGCCAATTGTACATCAACAAGTGGAATTTGTTAAGCAAGCGGTAACAAGCAAAAGCAGCGCTGGGAGGCCGGGAGTTAGCACTCCACCAATGGCACACACGTTCCTCTCTCAGTCGTTTGGATTTTATACATCTTGTTTCTGGTATACGTGTCCCTTTACAATCGTGTCTGCCCTTGCACTGTCTGTTGCTAGGTGGTCGTACTTTGCCCTCTGGTGGTCGTTGGAATGAAGAAGACTCCTCTTCCTTGCAGCTGTATCTTGACCTATGAACCTCTGCCTAATCAGTAGAACCTTTTTACACATTGCACAATGGATACCGAAGTACAGTTAACTAGCTCAGCTAAAACTAATTATGTCAAGACATTCTTATGGGCTACGGGTGCATGACTTCTTCTCTCTCAAATCCAGTTCTATTTCCTGTTATTTTATTGAACTCCTGGTAGTCCTTTTATTTCAATGTACAATTCTTATGTTGTTTTTATTATACTGCACCTGCAAGTTTTCTGGGGTGTATAGGCCTTTGGATCCTTAACTCTCTCAAGATATCTTTCTTGTTCTATGGCATTTAATTGATCTCTAGTTATAGGACAGCATTAAACAATCCTTTAGTGAATTTTGCTCTTCAGCTATTGATTAAATTTTCTAAGGGGTATGGGTCCTTTGAGCTTCTTTCTGCAGGTTGGTGAGGTAATTTATCAGGGTTTTCTACTGCCACAGCCAGCACAGATCTAAATTAAAACCAGCTAAAATAACAGTTGAACATTCCTTAACTAAGTAAACATAGTTCATTACAAAACTTTTAAAGGACCACAAAATTCCTGGCTAACTAAGATATAGCTTACTGTGAGGCCTCTCCTGTTCTTTTAAATAGGTGGAAATTTAAGGTCTAGATAGCAGTGTGCCTTGTCAGAAGAGGAGAACTAAATGCTTTCCTTCACAGTTTCTGTGGGACTTCTTTTATCTTGCCCTGGCTTTTTTTCTTGTATTTCTTACTCTACCCACGAGGTGGCAACAGGAGACAAACATCAATACCAATATAACCTCAGACTTTTGGATGCTTAAAGTTTATTTGGTAATATTCATATGGTATTTATAACATAGAGAGCACATATTTTTAAAATATATTTATTTATTAACGTTTATGTCTTTATATATTATATAATATTCAAAAACATGTGTCATTATATGTATCTATTAAAGTTTATTTCTTTATATATATAATAAGTATTATAAATCATAAAATCACAGAATCATTAAGTTTGGAAAAGGCCTCTGAGATCTTCAAGCCAAATCTTTGACTGACTCTACCCTCTCAACTTGTGCCACTGGAAGAATTTAGATTTTTTTAAAGTTAAAATTATGCCAGAAATTGTGCTAGGTAATTAAAAATAAAAGAAAAAAAGAAAACAGAAAAAACCTCCTGAACAGTGTGAATTATTCTTTCTCCAATTTTTTTAATGTATTTCTTTAGGACAAACAGAAGATGTGATCATGCTCCTGAATTTTGGTGTTGATCCCACTGTTCCAGATGCATGGTCAAGATATGTCATAGATACCTTGAAAAAGAAGAAAAATTTTGATGCTCTAAAAGAAGTCAGCAAGCACATTGAGAAACGCGCTTCCTCTGGGAAACAGACAGGTACTACATGCGTGTGTGCTTTTCCTGTTTTAAAATTATAATCGCTAGGTACAAAATAATTTTATTTCAAATAAGTAATTGTGGGTGTGTTTATGTAAATTTCCCTGTGAGCTGTCACTGTGATCTCCTGCTAGTCAATAGTGAACATTTTGTCCTTGCTTGAAAGCAACTGCTGTCCAGGTGATGTTCAGATCAAGCTTGGCATAAATCAGAATTTTTAGGCTACAGCTCAGTTTTCATGTGTGTATTGTTTATAAGTTTATTGGTGAACACTGGGTTTCATTGTGCTTGCATCTTATGGCTTCTGACAAAGAAATTCCACAGGTTTTTTTTTCTTTACTGTGGAGATCTCTGCTGTTGAGAAGGTTGTAGCACAGTTGTTCTCCATTAGAAGGCTAACACCAGTATCTGTGGTAATAATGGCTGAATAATGGTTGGTATTTGGTTGCACTGTCTTTTGTGGCCAGGGTTTCTTTGGCTTTTGGGTTTTTTTGGTGATGCACAGCCCTCAACAGTTTTCTAAACTTGGTGCAAATGAGAGGCTGGACAGTAAGCCTCTGCTTTACAGGTATTCTGAGATAAGTTCTTCTTTCTAGAAAGATGACCAACCTTGTCTCTCTCTTTGTCCTAAGAGATGAAGCTACTGTTTTGTTTGGTCTTTCATGTATCTGAATTCCTTAAAGCATTTAGGAAATCCAAGCCAAGTTTTTCTGTGTTTGTTTAAGGGCATTTATTGGGACATTATTTAAAATCTGCTAATTCCCATTACATAAATATCTCTTAAACTTGTAGATAACATTTTGGTGTGGTATATATTTTTGGCTTTTTAGTTTTAAGAGGACAAATTCTTTTATCCAAAAAGTTCTTTTATGGCTGTATTTTTTTAGTGGAACTGGGGAGTCAGACAAGCTCATTAAAAGTGTATGCTGCAAACATTACTGGGTTTAGTCATCTACTCTAGAAATTCTAAACAATTATATAATTGCAGCATTTTCCTGCCTGCATACAGAAGCTGTTTCAGTTTTCAGCGTAGTGAATTACGGTAGATGGAGTCATGGTTTCAAACTCAGCTGCCAACTAAGTACCAAGCAGCAGTTCACTCACTTTGTTGTCCCTCCCATAGTGGGTTGAGATAAGAACAGTCTAAAAATTGGAATAAAGTAAATTACTACCACTCCTATTACTATTATTATTAGTAGTAGTATTAGTATTGTTGGGAAAAGGAGAGAGAGAGAGAGGAATAAAACCCAAGAAACACAAGTGATGCACATTGCAATTGCTCACTCCACACTAACTCATGCCCAACCCATCCTCAAGCAGCAACAATCCCTTCATGGCTACTTCCCCATAGTTTATATAATGAACATGACATTCTGTGGTATGGGATATCCCTTTGGCCAGTTCAGGCCAGCTATCCTGGCCATGCTCCCTCCCACCTTCTTGTGCACCTTCTCACTGGGAGAGCATTGGATGTGGAAAATTGCTTGTGTCAGGGTAAGCCATGCTCAGCAACAACCAAAACATCTCTGTACTATCAACAGTATCCTCATCCTACATTCAGAGCATGGCATTGTACCATTGTAGCAAGAAGACAAATAATTATCCCAGACAAAGCCAGGAGAAGGGTGTATTTGATGAAAGTATCAAATTTCCTTAGGGATCAGAAATCCATCACAGGACTGGCATTGGCAGCAAGAATTTCAACCATCTGTTTTTAATCTGCCACTACACATTTCTTAGAGTCCTGGTATGCAATGCCAGGAATGCAAAACATGCAATGCATGTCTTGCTCTAAAACATGCTGGCAAGGAAGTGGATTTTCAGCTTCTGTAATGTTTTGCAGGAGAGAATCAAAGTGCCACAGCTGATACAGATTCTTTCCATGATGTTCTGGAACTGTTTGTCCAGTTATATAGGTGTGAAAATGGAGCACATAATAAAAATGTATTGAAGGAAGATGCAATTAAGCATCTGAAGTTCTGAAATGGTTGTCTTCTGTAAAAGGTGCAGTGAGTTCCCATTTCTCCCTTTCACAAAACTTAATTGCTGTGAAAAATGTGTTTGGTGCTAACATAAACTTTATTGTCCTTTTACCCTTCCTTCTCTATCTATTTCTGTAACTTTTATGACTGGAACAATGTGATTTTAATTATGTTTAATGTTGTGATTTGCACTTAGAAACAGTGGAATATACACACAAATTCATGATATGTCAAAATATTCAAACTTACTTGTCTGACAGCATAAGGATGTAAAGATATATTTTGCTGTTCCATACTTTCAATTAAACAAGTTAATTATTCTGGAATTAGTTTACAGTGAGTTGGATTTCATTATATGACTTTGAGTGAGTTATGTTGTCTTGACTGTCTTGCAGAAATCCCTGAAGAAACCTCATGCAACATCTCCAGTGCCTGTGCTAACAGCTTCATAAAAACAGTTGCTGGGGAAGCAAATGAGGCACAAAGTTTTGCTGCTTCTAACAGGGAAAGCTAGTGCAGAAAATCCATCACGTGGAAGACTCTTCAAAACCTGCAGTCTTTCAGATGTTGACATTGGCAACATTATCCAACAGTTTGAAAGACTGGATGCGCAAGTGCACCTCATAAGATGCTTGCTTGAGCGAGGAGGTGAAAAGCTGCAATATTAATGTGCTATAAGAGATACAGTATGCTATTTTACATGTTGGGAGCAAGATAGTCTCAGAAATACCAGCAGATGGGGTTTTTTGTGGCTCTGTGTTAAGTGCAGCAGCTTGTTGGAGTACAATGCTTTGGCTTCATCTGCTGTGTGGGACATGGCAAAGCTAGTAAGGCTACATGGGTGGAAGATGTTTATCAAATGAAATTCATCTGCTGCGATTAGTAACAGACCAAGGACTAACATTGCTCCTGCACCTGTAGTTTCTTTTGGGCCTTAATGTCTGTCTTTGGGCCTTAATGTCTTAATCTCTGTCTTCAGTCACAATATTATCCTGGTAGAAAGTGTAAGTCACAGCCTTTGAGTTCAGTCTGCTGTTATGCTACAAGTAATGGACTACTTAATTGATGACCATATGTCTTTCTTTTTTAACTAGTGTAGACATCATCATACTTCTTGTTTTGCATGAGCTTACTCCTAGGATCCCTCTGGCATATTTCATTTAATCTTATAGCTTGACATTAGCTATAACCTGCGGACACATGGTCCTGTTGAAGCCTTATGAATGACAGAGGAGCAAGGAAGCCTCTTGTTTCACTGACTGACTGACTGAAAAAAGATCTGTTCTGGCCTTGATGTTGTCCTGTCAGAACAGGAGTGGTTGCTCAGGTTAATGGGAGACAAAGGGAAATTATGAAGATCCTCTTAGTCAAAAAGTGTTTTAACAGATACATGTGAAAAGCTGGCAAAAAATAGCCCTGTCACCTGCCTGGCAATCAGCATCTGACTGCATCTGTTCAGAGCTGTTAGTAGTTAGCAGATTGGTGTATTAGATTTAAACCCTGATATTTTCCTGCCCTTCACACCAGCTCTGCCTGATGGTATTGGGACCAGCTCTGAAATACCACTGAAAATATGCCTCAGAAAGAATAATTTTGACATGGCATATTTGCTGCTGACCAAAGGCGTAGACCCTTGAAACCTATCTGTTTCACAAGGAGATACTCCTTTGCATGC
This sequence comes from Cinclus cinclus, assembly GCF_963662255.1. Classification (NCBI taxonomy): domain Eukaryota; kingdom Metazoa; phylum Chordata; class Aves; order Passeriformes; family Cinclidae; genus Cinclus; species Cinclus cinclus. The sequence goes on from NC_085046.1 coordinate 47,811,806, forward strand.
TGCAGTTTTCATCTGTTTGAATAATAAAGATAAGGCTTTTGCTGTTGAAAACATCTCCATTCCTTACCTGCCCATTCTGCTGCTGCAGGCCAGAGGATAAACAACAGTCTGTTAAGCTGATGTGTTCTGCTTTGTGGCTGCGCTGGCTGGGACTGTGAGGAGAGGTAATGGCAGCTCTGGTGACATGGGGGAATCAAGGAAGGCTCTTCTCTGAAGCTCTCTAAAATGAGTGCTAGGTGGGAATGAAGTAAACGGGACATAGGTTGGAAGACACAAAGGTGAAGTTAGAGCAATGACAGCAGACCTTGAAGGAAGTCCTGCATGGCATCTGAAATCTGTTTATCAGTTTTTGTTCAGTCATAAGCCAAGTAAAGCTTTGTTCAGGGGAGAAGTGAGTGAAAGAACTGAAGGGCTTATGTAAAAATATAAAAAGTTAGGATAAACTATGAAATTAGTCAAAATCAAGTTTGATTATAGGTTAACTAAAAAATGTATTATTGAGTTGAAAGATTAAAATTATTTAAAATATTGAATTTATTATTTTTTAAATCACAAACATTTCACTGAATGGCTTTAAAGAGATTAAAAGCATAGGTAATGCCAGTTTTAATTTTTAATTCAAAAGATTAGGAAGTCCCCTGACAATATGTTCTCTGAAGTGTTTTTCACTGTGTGAAGTTTTTGATGTACAATTTCTTTACAATGATTTTTGACGTGTCACTATTTTACAACTAGAAAAGAAATGTTTCACATATATATTGTCTCATTTAAATCACATACATTATCTGGATGAAATCCAGAAAGCTGTAGCATATATACATATTTTTTCCCCCCGGGGAGGTAGCTAATTTTGTGGGAATTGCTCCAGAGACCTTGAATATCGGGAAATAATTGGGCTTTTCTGCAGGTTATTTCAGTAAAGCAAAGTTATCTGCAGCAGATTACTTCTGGGTGCCTTATTAAAGCGAATCGAATGGCCCCAGAGTGCTACCTTGAGCTGCTGCTTGTCTGGATGACAGGTCATCAGTGTCTCTTGGGTAGCAGTCAGGGCTGATGTTGGAAAATGAACAAATCTGTCTATACCCGGAAGTTAAAAAAGGAATGAAATTGACTGATGCTATGGGAATAATTGCAGCACTAGGAATTTCTAAAGCTATGCTGCCTTGGTATTGTTTTCCCTGAAACTTGGGAAAGCTCAGTTTTTGAGCTGTTTCACATAAGCATGTTTTGTAAACATGAAATGTAGATTTTGTTTTTCTTTTTAAAAGCAACTGATTTTAATTGAATAGCAGCAGAAAGAAAGGGTATTGGAATTATTGGAATACAATGCAGATTTGTAAAAGAAGTTAGTTTCTTTTCTTTTTGTTCTCCTGCTTTCAGATGGCCCTGGTTTAAACATCCTGAACTATCTACTTGACCTCTTTGATTCAAGGCCATCTGCCTTTCCATATCTTAATCCAAACATACGAGATGACAATGGAAATACAGTGATGCATATTGTTTTCTAGAGAGGATTTTCAAAGCAGACTAAGAGAATAACAGAGTTATTGGCAAAATTTGACACTTACTTTAACATAAAAAACAAATCGGGAAAAGATGTGATGCATAGAATTAAAAAGAGAGATCTACTGCTAGAAGCCTGGAATAATGCTGCACATGAGAAGAAGAGGAATCGCTAAGATGGAGCAGGGCAGTTGGTTAAAACATCTAAACCCATTCCACCCTCTGAGATTTCACAGTCAAAGACCATGGGGCGTTCTTCATCTGGGCTCTGCTAAAGGCACCATCTGGCAACACAGTGCATAATGATTTAAAAACCCTGTGTTCCACAAAAACAAACAAAGGTCAGTTGGCAAAGCAAAAACAGAAGGAATAAACAGCCCCTTACCACTGCAGGAAAGTCTAGTGCAGGCAATCACAGCTTTAATTCAGCAATTGAAAGTGATCGACACCCTGAAAAAAAATAACCTTTGGTGCAAAAGACATCTTCAGCCCAAACTCATTTGGAAGAGGGAAGGAGTTCTGTCCTAGGTTGAAAGACAGGTATTTGCTAAGAAAGGCAGAAGCCTCCCTTTGAACTGAAAAATGTGATCCCTCATCCCTACAAATTATTATAATTTTGGAATTAAGGGAGCTCTCAGGCAAAGTTGTGGGGGTAGGAACAACAGTTCTTTACTAATATATCGAACAAGACAAAGATAAACAACAACAGCTATGAAATTACCCACAAACGGAACAGTAACTCAGTCCCAGTCCTTTCTGGCTGCAGGCAGCTTTTCCTTGAGATGCAGCTCCTGGTGCTGGGGGCAGGCAGGTCCCGCAGAGCTGCAGGAGGGCTGGGCGTGATGGCAGTGCTGTCTGTCCCACATGGGAGAGAGAGATGGAGAGAACCCTCTGGTCACAGTTCTCGGCAGAGTGCTGGATGATGGCAGGTTAAAGCAAGAAGGCAGCAGTGCAGGTCCGACAGCAGTGAGGATGGCTCCCAGCACTGGGATGGCAGGGATGGGACAGAGGCTGCGATCGTCCTTCTCATCCCAACTCCGCAGGGAAATGGGCCGAGTCAGTGCCTTCTGTCTTGTTTTCTGGCTGTTTGAATCTCACAGGGCTTCCCTCTTCCCTCCCCTTCCCCCTGTCATTAGGGCCTAATGAACAGGTATCTTAGCATGACAATGGGGAAAATTCCACAGAGGGAAAAGGGAAAGAACCAACTCCCAACAAGTTCCTTGCATTCTTGTGGAAGCATAGCTCATTCTGAAAGAAAAGGGGATGATTGAGAAAAAAGGTAACAGGGGAATTTAGTATGGCCTTGCCCAATGGAGAGAATGAAGAACTAGAGGAAGAAAAGGGGAAGAGTCTGGATATTGAGGCATATGTGCAGGAGTTTGATAACATGACTTGGGAAATAGAGTGCACTCTGGAAATGCTGAAGACTTTGAGCAGTAAAGCTGTACCTCATTATCTGAAAGCTAAAACCATAATGACAATTAAGGAGCTTGGCAATGGGGAATGATCTAGGGGCCTGCAGAAGCCACTGAAACACTTGAAAGCTGATATCAGCTGATATCAGCAGTATGAAGCAAAACTGGGCAAAGGTGAAGAATGCTATGGGAATTTGCCATTGACTTTTCTCCTCATTGCAGTGAGAGTCCAGAAAAGATCATGGAGAGAGAACAGACAAAAAGTAATCTAGAAAAATCAGGTAGAGTTTGCACAGAAATAATTAGAATTTGGGCCATTGTTCTTGATTGCTGCAAGCTGAGCTGTGCCTTAGAAAATATATGCATTTCCTACAACCGTGGCTTATCCTGCATTTTGAGGAAAAAGCTCAAGGGTATAAACGAAGGATATCAGAACCAGTGTGACAACACAGAAGGGTGTTCCACGTTGTTACATTGAAGACATGGAGGCAGAAAAATCAAAAGAACATAGCAAACCTGAGTATTTCCCTCCAGCTAGTGCAGCAGAACTGGAATACAATATAATGAAGTTTCACAGCTTCAGTATTAACATAGCATTTAACATTATAAATGATGTGCAGTCTTCTGTTGATTACCGTTTCCGATTGGGGAGTTGGAGTACACTGTGATTGATCTCAATCCAAAGCCTATGGAACCAATCATTTTAATAGGGCGAAGTGGGACAGGGAAGACAACTTGCTGCTTATATAGGCTTTGGAAGAAATTCTATTCATGGAAGCAGAGACAGTGCAGTGATGTTGAAAAAGCTAGTTCAGGGAAGGAAGAGAGTGAACTAAAACATGAGAGTGATTATTCGAGTGAGGAGCAGGTGAGCGATGAACAAAACCAGGGCTGCATGGATGAAAAGGTTCCTGTAGGCACAGCTGATGCAAAAATAAATTCATGTGGTGAGGATGAAGAAGACCAAACATGTAGTGCAGAATCATCAAGTAGGCTGGAGCACCCACACCAGATCTTTGTAACAAGAAATCATGTCTTGTGCTGAGAAGTTCAGAAGAATTTCATTGAACTTAGCAAGTCTTCCAAGGTAACTAGTCACTTCAAGCCTCTGGACCCAAATATTCACAGGCTACAAGACATTAAAGATGAAATTTTTCCACTATTTATCACCTCCAAGTAGTTGTTGCTGTTACTAGATGCATCCACGCCCAACCCATTTTTTCCAAGGAATGAAGATGGAAGTCTTAAAAGAGTGATTGTTGGTTGGAGTCCTCAGGAAGACTTGGTTGTACCAAATTGGCAGGATGGGGATAAAGAAGGTAATCTTGAAGCAGAACGTGGTGATGATGGAAAAGCTGCAGATGCGTGCTCTAAGGAAAGGGATCTTTGGACTTCTGTGACTTACAATGTATTTGCAAATGAAATATGGCCAAAAATTATAAAAGGTAAAAGCTTGTAGAATTGAGCACTGGTTTGGAAAGAAATAAAATCATTTCTGAAAGGGTCTTTTGAAGCACTGAATTGCTTTGGGGGCAAGCTTACTGATGAACAGTACAAAAAGCTAGGCTGAAAGAGATCACCAAATTTCATGTAAGACAGGAATGAGATCTATCACCTCTTCTATCTTTATCAGCAGATACGATCACAGAGAGGTTACTTTGATGAGGAAGATTTCCTGTATAATTTATCTCAAAGGCTTTCAAAGCTCAGGGAGCTGCCATAGTCTATCCATGAGTTTTGTGGTGATGACATACAGGATTTCACGCAAGCTGAGCTAGCCCTGTTAATGAAATGCATGAATGACCCTAATGCCATATTTTTAATGGTGACACTGCCCAGAGCATAATGAAAGGAGTTGCTTTTCGTTTTAGTGACCTGAGCTCACTCTTTCATTATGCAAGCAAGAGCTCTGTGAACAAGAAGCAGTGTGTTAGGAAATCCAAAAGGATTATATCAGTTGTACCAGAACTACAGGTCCCATTCAGGTAAAGTAACAAATTTATTTATGAACTGAACCTGTGCTCTTCAGATGTCACTAATAATTGTAGTTTTCTGCTGGCCAATTCAAAGCCACTCTCTGTGTGGCCTGTTTTTCAAAAAGATCAGATAGACAGCTTTTTCTGATGTGTCAGTTCTGTTTTTTGGCATCTCAACTGGAAAACCAAGAATAAATTTTTTTTTAAATTGTAATTTTTTGAACTCTCTTGCTTACTGGATGCTTTGGCTGTGTTTGAGAGAAAATTTAAGAAATTATCATTCCCATTTCTGTTGTCCTATCCCCAAAGCACTAGATTTTGCTGCATTGGTATGCTGCTTCTGCTTTTCTTGTTTCTCATTTATGATCTTTATGTTGTGAGAATGCTGCCAAGCCATTGTAGCATGTTTTCTGATCTTTAGAGGCCCAATAATGACATCTACTCAAATTGGCAGAAACATAAATTGAAGCTTACAGCTTCAGCCTTCCCTGATTAATGTTTTTGTCATTCTATTTTTTGATTCCAAATTTCTAACAGAATCTTTTAAAAGCATGTTTGCAAGGACTTCAGGCTGAAGTTTAAAACTTGTATTCTGCTTTTTGCAGTTATCTCCATTTGACATCTGGAGTGGTTGATTTGCTTCAGTATTATTTTCCAGATTCTTTTTGATTACCTTCCTCAGGATCATGGTCTCTTTGATGGGCCAAAATCTATTGTCTTGGAGTCTTGCAGTGTTATCAACTTAGCAATTCTGCTGGGGGGCTACAGAAGGAAAACACAACCCATAGAATGTGGAGCACCTCAGGTTTGCTTTTCTTTGGCTTTTTGCGGATTCTGACAGTTCTGTTGATAAATAATTTTCTTGTATGAACAGCCCACAACTTTCTTTTCTAAACCCTTGTCTCACTGATAAATTAGGCATTTCAAACTTAGAAACCTTTATTGTGTTGGTTTCTGTTTCTTTTCAATACGTCTGGTTCCTTCTGTTCTTTTTTTGGTGTGAGGTGTTGTCTGACCTGTTCCTTTCTAACTCCAAATTTTCTTACACCAGATCTAAAACTGTCTGCGTGAACCATGCATTCGTCAGTCTTCTAGTGACAGCTCTGTGACCTTTTTTTGTGGAGTGTGCTGAAATGTCTCTGTGGAATGTTGTCTAGTTTTTAGAAGGCTCTTGCAATAGCATCATGTTAGTTTTTCTCTGCACAACTGTTACTTTTTCTCCTTTTTTGCTTTCTTTGCTTTTCTTTGTTAAGATGTGTTTTTTTGGCAGGTGGTATTAGTGACAAATGAAACTGCCAAGGAGAAGATACCTGAGGAGCTTAGTTTGGCACTTGTACTGACAATTTATGAAGCAAAGGGCTTGGAATTTGAAGATGTCCTCCTTTACAATTTTTTCACAGATTCAGAGGTTTTTAATTCGTATCCATTTCCTGCATTTTTTCTAAAGTCGATCTTACTTGTGGTCTAATTGGTGGTTCAGCTGGGGAAAGATTCCCTCTTTTCTCTGAAGATGAGTAGTTTCATCACAGTAGAAGACAGAATTGTTCTGAATTGGGAACGTGTTTCCTTAAGTGCATTTTCCTTCAGGTTTAGTGTTAAAATTTAAGGGAGCTCTTTGGGTACACACAACATCACACATAGACACACACACACACTTTGCTGCACACCAAGACAACTAAACTACTCTGACCCCAACCAGGCAGGTATTCCAAGTGTTCTTACTGAACATACCTGCAGACACTCTATGTACCCACGACTGAGTTACTCTGTGGTTAAACATTCAGTGTGAACAGCTGTGTTGCTAATGTCCTCTGCTTCTATCGTCAAAACAGTGTCTCATGTGGCTTTCAGCAGATGAAAACCACAAGACAACTGAGGGCAGTTTACTAGTGGCTCTTCACAGAGGTTAGTGAATGTTATGTGATGAGGGCAGAAGGAAGGAGCTTGAGATAAATACTGGCTGTCATGGTAGATTTCTCAAAGTTGATTTGTTTTTGGTGATGCAAGTTGTAATCAGAAAAACAAAAATCATTTATCAGAATTTAGCAGAATCAGTTTAGCAGAATTGAGTTGTGCAGAGCATTTTATCTTAGACTAATGTATGTCAGGCCTGTTTTCATACAATTCTTCCATGTTCCTATGAGTCATGAGTAACTGAGTTGATTTGAGCAGCTAAACAAACAGGCAAGAAAGCAGCTCACACTGAGGTTTTCTAATTTAGAAAAGCTGAATCTGTGAACCATTATAAACACAGTGTGGCCCTGTGAACTTTGTAAAGTGTTGGGTTTTCATTTGTCTTGAAAATGAGATTTAAGAAGTCTTGTTTCAAGAAGCAGATGTGAATGAAAAATCTAGAGGGCAAAAAAACCAAGCCCCCAAAACACAGCAAGCTCTTGACCAAACTGATACCTTTCACTGGTTGTCATGTTAAAATCTATGACAGGCTTTGGAAAGTCTTCATTGATGACTTTTCTAAATCTTAACTTCAAGATACATTTTGCAGGAAAGGTTTCCTGCTTTTTTTTTCCTGCAGGAAAACAGTTAACTTGTTTTGTATTGCTCAAGGCTCAGAAATTTATAGATTGTAAAAATGTTATTTCAGCCTTATTATGAGTATTTTTCATTTTGTGCCAGAAACTTGACAGTATTTAATCACATTTCAATTAAATACCAAAAGAGAAAAATGAACATAATTTAGAATATAGTAATGATTTTAAGGTGTTTAGTTTTGCAGGGGATCAGGAACCTGCAGAGCAGTGTGATCAGGAGCTGGCATTCCCTACTTGGCGTGAGAGAGCAGAGCACTGATCTGCTGCCACATATAACTTACAGTTAAGAGTGTCTGTGTGTATTTATAGACAACTTTCACATGTCTCTGTGTTGGAATCCAATATTTTCTGACCATACTTTTTAGACTTCCCCATGAGTGGGTTTTTTTGCTCGCCTCTGAGTATTCTTACAAGAGAAGTTGTTGGCAGGTGCCATTCCACCCCCTGGCTGAGAACAGCACTAGCAGTTATTGGTGTTCAACATGAAGCTTAATACATTCATCACATGAATGACCAGGCAGATCTTTTCTGGGAACCCTGCGGATGAGAATATATGCCAGCATGGGATATGTGTGGGTCCAGGTCAGTAAGCTTGTCAGTCTTGTAGAATCAAGGCGACTTAGTGGCTGCCCATCCTAACCTGCAGGCCAAGTTCTCTCCAATGTGTCTTATATAGTAGATTTTAGTATGACAGATTGCATCTTGTGAGTTTTTCCCAGCACCATTTACCTTTCATTCTGCCCCAGGCTGGCAGGGAGCTGCCTGGCCGAGCAATCAACAGAACCCCCTCAGTGACTTTGTTTGGTATTGAGGGTCTGTAGGAGAATCCTTGTCTCTGGGACTAAAACTTGACTCTCCTCCATGGTGAAGGTAATCTGATTTCCTCCACAGAGGGATAATTGTAAGGGTGTTTAGATGAAAATGTATAGTTCACCCAAGGAGGTTTTCATATTTAATATCAAATTACTTATTTGATATTTTGAGCATTGCATATTATTTGAATCTAGAAGAGTGATAACAGCAGGATCC